>NC_137016.1:6510405-6612905 GCF_032717465.1 Coenobita brevimanus | reverse complement strand
TTCCCCTCCCCTCCATTCCTGATTCCTGTTTCTTGATTCCCTAACCTGTCTTTCCCATCGCCTCTCTTTCCTTATATCCTATCGTCCTTCCTTTTCACTTTAATACCTAATTCTCTCCCCCTTCTCTCCCAATTCCCTCTCTGTCAATAAACTTTCCTGTCCTTCTCCCTTCATTTTTCTCCTTTCCTTAACGCCCCTCTTCCCTTCTACCCCTTCATCTCCGTCTTCTTCGCCCCCGTCCCCTTCCTCCCGCTCATAATCGTCATTGTCACATTAATCTTATCTTTCTCCGTCTGTTTCCTCCCTCTACTCGCTCCATTGACACTCCCTCACCTCTTTCTCTCTCCTCTCTCCCTTCCCTCTTTCTTCCTTCCTTTTCTCTATCTCTCCTTATCCTCTCTTTCCACTCTCACACCTTCTCCGTCCTTTGCCTCTCATGACTCTCTCTCCTTGTGCCTGAACTTCAAACCTTAAATTTTGCTTGTTGTGTACAGTTTTATTCCGGTTCATTAGTTACTTTACCTTACTTTTTCACAGTTTCCTCTTCCCTCTATATAAGTTTCCTGTTTAGTCACTTGTTTATATATCCTACCCTCTTATTGTGTCTTGTCTGCCAATGCTCATTCGTTTTTCTTTCTGCTTAGCCTGTTTTCCTCATTGTACTCTAACTCACTGTCTTATTACCCAAATGCACTCCATGACCTTGTTGTATCCTGAGTATATTTTAGACCTGCTATAGACAAATACTGTATATCTTAGTCTTTTCATTTTTACCATGAAATAAAATGTATCAATATGTACCATTATACTCACCTGCTAACAGAAAGACAGTCTGATTTGTACAGGCCTCAGAAATGTATGTGACGAACCTCAGAGAAATTACTTTGGGGAAACAGAGGTTGACTAGGATGAGTTGTGGGGCTCCATGATTGACCTTGTCCCCGGGTGCCAGCAACCACCGTGACGTTATTGGTGCCACGGGCTTGCGTTCGAGCTTAAAGAGGCGTCTGGAGGGATTTCGATTATGTGAGGGCAATGCGGGGGTAGGCAAATCATCGTAATCGTCGTCATTATTTCCACATGACTGGGTGCGTATCTGACCTTAATCTCTTCAACTCGAGGACATTATTTCACTCTCAATGCTGCCAGTCGACTTAATTCAGTTTATAATTTTTTAATGGTGAAGGAATCAATGGAGGCTCTATCTAACCATTCCATTTAGCGAAGGTCTCTCATAAACAGAATAAAATACACTGGCGATAACATTCTATACACGAGGTCATCATTTTGGAAGTTTACAGAGGCTTTTGATATGAGACCAGTTAACCAATTCAACCCGATGATTTTTAAGTTTCTATCCCCAGGCGATTTTATTTAGCATACGAGAGGGTTTTCGAGTGGGAGGGATTAGATGAAGCCCTCATTTACCCTCCAGTATGAGAGGTCTTTCCTTAAGTTAAAAAGTTTGGTGATAGTTATGGTGCAAGGAGATGGAGTGCGTAGTTTAAGAGGAGTGGGAAATGGACTGTCAGACCAGCAAAGGACAGGCAGCGGCACCAAAGGGAACGTGAGGTAAAGGGGGATGATATACAGCACAAAAGGGAACGTGAGGTAAAGGGGGATAATATACAGCACATAAGGGAACGTGAGGTAAAAGGGGACAGTATAAGTACTAAAGGGACGCGAGGTAAAGGGGGACAGTATACAGCACAAAAGGGACGTGAGGTAAAGTGGGATAGTATACAGCACAAAAGGGAACGTTAGGTAAAGGGGGATAGATAAGCACAAAAGGGAACGTGAGGTAAAAGGGGAGAGTATAAGCACAAGAGGGAACGTGAGGTAAAGGGGGATAGTATACAGCACAAAAGGGAATGTCAGGTAAAGGGGGATAATATAGAGTGGGGAAGATGCAGGTGAAGGGTGAAGAGAGGAAGTACACAGAGACAGAATGGTTGGGGAAGTGCTGTGATGAAGTTAACTCCTCTATAATGACGCTTTATTCGTCATATTTTCGTTACCTCAGACCTTATATCGTAATTCAACCCCTTCTTTTCAATTATGTATTATTCCTGCCATATCTAGTGGCAAATAATCAGTTTAAGAGACACTTTTGGGAGTAGACGAGCCCGGTTAAGTCTCCACTTACTTCTTCCTTAACAGATGTTCTCGCTTGCTGAATAAAACGGTGTGAGCATGGTAATAAAAACTGAATAAATATTACGTCATAGGATTCAAGGAGTTAAGACGGGCCTCTTTAACACAAGGGAATAAAGCCACACCCCATAAACTCATTCAATATGATGATGTTTCTGCTTTATTTTGCTTCAACACGTATTTATTTCAGGAAGGACTTTTGTAGCTGATGTGTTAAAAACGTGGAGAAATTTATGGAATGTACTGCAACGTTATCACCAAATGACCGCCAATCCAACCAGTATTATTCCGGTGGCTTGAAAAGATTGTAAACTGGCTTCATTTATTCCAGCACAAGACACGTGAAAGTACTACTGGCCGCAGCCGTACAGTTACAGTCAGTAGTCCTTTTATACACTCGAGGGTTTGCGACTACTGAAGCGAGACTTTGACCTTTACATCATGCTTGATTACACCTAATATTTGAAGGTGAAATAATGATATCAGCTTTGCATTAGACACGAATCAGGTAAACTAAAATGGATTTCACTGGTGTTCGAAATATTAAGAACTTAAACGTCTTCAAACAAAATAAATTAATGAGGAAGTGACTATTTCGTCGAAAACTTTGAATCTGAGTTATGTCGAATACCAACGAAATACTTTTTAATTCACGTGAGTTATGGTGATAGCTGATGTTATTTCGACGTGAGAAATATGTCACTTGAAAGATTAATTGTGTACGATTACAAGAGGCACGAGTATGACACAGTTTAGATGTGGTACTGAGCAACTTTAGATCGAAACTGTACAGTACATCAAGGAGCTTTCGAGTACCAACCATGCGTGCCCAGTGTGACTGAACAGCGTCACGTTATCCTCGAGACTCGTGAATCAGTGACGCCGAGGGTGATGATACACAACACTTGACGGGGATGGAGTACCGTCTACAGGTAAACTGGATCGCTGAGGACGAACACGTGGGGTTAACCAAAGGACTCTGGAACGTGTTGCGTGTTTGGATCTATAAATGAAAACTAAGCTTGGCTGTCCTGAATAAAATATCTCAATGCATCCATAAGAAGGAAGCTAATAAAGAAGAAGAAGAGGAAGAAGAAAAAAAAAAAACAAGAGCCACAGACAGTCAACATATACACGTGCCAAGGTGTATGGTGACAAACACAAACAGCAAAAAGTTGTGACTACCTCTTGTGACCATATTGGCTTCCACTCTCTCTCTCTCTCTGGAAATGAAAGAAACGACAACACATTCGCTCACAGTCCAATAAAAAAACACAAAGGCTTGAAGGATGAGTAAACCAAGGTGAGGTTCATTTTCGAAGGACTCTTTGTTGATGATTCTGCCACTTTTAAATTTTCCTTTTTCTAGTTTCGCCATTATTATGTAACACGTTCATTACTACCTACCTATCTATCTATCTATTGCCAGACGCCTTAATCCCGTAACGGGTGGCCACAAAAAAATCGCTTCCATGTCGCCCTGTCCCCCGCCATTTCACTGCCCTGCTCCCAGCTCACACCCCACTCTCTCATATACCTCTCCACTCCACCTCTCCATCTCATCCTTGGCCTCCCCCTCCCTCTCCCCTCTCCACCTCACTCACATACACTCTCCTCGTCAGTCTCTCACTCTCCATCCTCTCCACATGACCAAACCACCTCAGTGTGTTTCTCCTAACGCTTCCTATCATATCCACATCCACACCACAACGCTCATTCACTTCCTTATTTGTCAGTCTGTCTCTGCATGTGACTCCACATGCTCCTCTCAAATAACTCATTTCCACTGCTCTCACTCCTGATTTCTGTCCCTCCAACAAGGTACAAGCTGCACTTCCATATGTTAGAGCTGGTATCACAATACTGTTAGGTAATAACTTTATCACTTCCATGCTCACTTCCCTGCTTCTTATCACTGTTTTCAAGGAACCAGCAACCTTTCTTCCTTATTGTACCCTTCCAAGCACTTCACCCTCTAAACTTCCATCCTTACTCATCACACTACCCAAGCACTTAAACGCACTCACATTTTCCATTTCCTCCTCACCCAACCTCACTGTACATTCTGTGACTTCACTTCTCTTGAAGACCATAACTTTATTCTTCCCTACATTCACCTTTAGATTCCGTTTCTTACGCACTCTCCCAAATTCATCCACCAAGCCTTGCAGCTCCCCTTCGTCTTCACTTAACAACACAGTATCATCTGCAAACAAAAGTACACGAAGTTTCCAAACACTGCCCTCTCTCATTAGGGCAACTCCAACATCCACTGCCCTACCTTGTATCTCTTTTATAACCCCATCCATATACAGACTGAACAACCATGGAGACATGACACGTCCCTGTTTCAATCTAACCTTCAAATAGAAAAATTCACTCAGTTCACTATCCACACGCACTGCAACCTTAGCACCCTCATACATACTCTTCACGGCATTCAACAACTTCCCATCTACTCCATACATTCTTAATACTTTCCACAATCCTTGTCTATCCACCCTGTCATATGCTTTCTCCAAATCCACGAAGGCCGCATACAACTTCTTTTCTTTCTCGAGAAACTTTTCCACTAAAGATCTGAGAATGTATATCTGATCTACACAACCTCTTCTCTTCCTGAAACCTACCTGTTCTTCTCCAACTAATTCCTCTGTTATTTCCCAAACTCTGTCAATAAATATCCTACCATATACTTTTCCTATTACACTAAGAAGACAAATGCCCTTATGATTACCACATACTTCTTTTTCCCCTTTTCCTTTATACAAGGGAATAATTATACCTGACTTCCAGTTCTCCGGGACTCTACCTTCCTCCAAACCACATATAATGGCCATCGGGAATCCCACCCTGCCTAAAACGTGATCGGGTTAAACACCTACCAGTTTACGAAAATTCATGTTCCTAGGTTGAACTCTATGATCATGCATAGTGGTTTTGCTGGAAACCCCGGGAGTCATTCCATCCTCCGTGAGGGACGATCTTCGATAGTTCCACCCTTTCCAAAACGAGGTCAGGGTGAACACCGATCAGTTGCAAAAGTTTCATGTTCGTCGGTTAAAAGTTTGCCCGTCCATGATGGCTTTGGCCTTGAGGGCCGTGTGCCTCCCACTCTATGAAGGGGGTTCTCAGGGGTCCTATCACACTTATAACTTGGTGCGAGCGAAGCTCTGCCATTAAGCAAAAATCGTGACTAGTCGTATTTAGTGGTTTTGGGTGATATACCCTGCTGACGTCTCTCCCGTGGGGTCAGCCGACGGGAGTCTCATCTGTCTAAAGAAAACACAATTACTCGGTGACCTAATGAATGAATGATCGCGTGACTAAAGGTGTAACACAGTTGGAGACAAGCACTACCATGTCCGCCCTGCGCCAGCAGCAAAAGTATGCGACAGGTGACGCGCATTACAAAATGAATCAAATCTTGCGAAGTGAACGAGAAGTGAAAAATCATAATAAAAATGACCTAGGAATGAGAGTTGTCTTACTAAATGAGTGAAAGAAGAAAACTATCTTCCAAATTAAACGGGAAAAGTGAAATAATTTAACATACAAACACAGAGACAAAGAGCAAGATAAACAGAAATACCCTATAAAATGACCAAGTGAAGTGATTTGCATAAATGACCAGGTCAGCCACCTGTCACGGCCATCTCTCTCTCTCTCTCTCTCTCTCTCTCTCTGATTAAACGTTCTCCTCACACACACACACACACACACACACACACACACACACACACACACACACTAAACGTCGGCTATGGTGTGGTGAAGGACATTGGTTGGGTTATTACAGTTATTAGTGGCGGTAATTAAGAGTTCCTGGCAGACCACCTTGATGAGATGTTTGTCATTCTGGAGGTCATTAGTGTCTACAAACTCTGACAAACTCTCCCTCCCTCCCACCATTTCCTCTCTCCTTACCCTTTTTTCCCTCCACCCATGTTACCCTCCATTCTTCCCTACTCACTTTTCTTTCCTTCCCCTCTACCTTCCCTCCTCTGCTCCTCTCCTTCCTCTCTTCCCTTCCCCTCAGGCTGTTCCTCCCATTGCCACTACTTCTCTTTCCTTCCTTCCCACTCCTAACACTGACCTCCAACTCATTCCACCCGGCACCCCTCCCTCCTCTTTGCCCTCATTTTTCCCCCCCACGTCCTGTCACATACATTTTTTGTTGACCTCTTCCCCCGTACTTTTATTCTTCTTCCGTTTCCCTACTTCCTCCCCTCCCTCTCCCTCTTCCTGTCCCCCTTCCTCTCGTTTTCATCCTTCATTTGCCTTCTCTTTAATAATTTACAGCATCTCTGTAATTATAATATTCTTATATTGCACCCAATATTTTGCTGCACACACACACACACACACACACACACACACACACACACACACACACACACACACACACACACACACACACACACATCGTTACTAGATTTTCATAATTCTTATTTATTTTTACTTTTCTTCTTTCTTCGGCAATAAAAATAAAATATATTAATATACATGATCGTCATACAACCTTCTTCCACATCAGTAACATCCTACATTTTTTTCTCTCTTTATAGGTAATTTATTCTAATAAGTCTCATTATCAGTATTTTCGTATAATAACTACTATATTTAGAGAAAAACTTAGCATAGATTTGTGTATAAATAATACTGGTGGATCTTTTGTGAAAGAGGAAGCAAGACTTCCTATCATGAGCCAACCGGTATTTACTGAATCACTATATACACTGCCCACTTCATGAGGGATCCTATAACTGATCTGAAGTGTGCAAAACATACTCATATTATAGTAAGTCAATATCAGATCTTTAGAAAATTATTCCTCCTCTCCCTCGACATTCCCTCCACCTAAATCCCATCCTCTCCTGGGCACCCTCTCCTTAACTTCATTCCCTCAACTACTACCAGCCCCTCCCGTCCTCCTCCTCCTGCATGCTCCCCCATCTCTTCGTCCTGTCTCCCCCTCTTCTCCTTCTCGGCACCTTTCCCCCTTACGTCCTTTCCTCCCTCCCCCCTTTTCCCTCTTCTACTTCCCCCTCGTCCTGCCTCCCTCCCCTGCATAATTCAGAGGGTCAACACCTTTTCAACGTAGGGGTGATTATTCTCTTGCCCATCTAACCACCGTCTAACACCTAATCCCAGAGTTCATCCCAGGTCTCTGCCATTCCGAGGGTCTAAGGACATATTATTAAACTGAGAGCGTGGAGGTGTGGACGCACTCCAGAATTATGACTATTTTGGGGGACATGTGATGATATACCGGTATAACATTTATGACCTTTGTGCGTCGTTGCTGACTACATTCAGTAACGTGACATGCAGGACGTTAACACCTAACAAGAAGAAGAAGCACTCAAATGGTGCAACGCCCGAGGCCATCAAAAGGTCAAGGGTCGAATATATGACTTGGCTCTGTGACCCTGACCTTGACCAAATTCCATTCAATATCGAGTCACCTCATTCTTGCCTTACCCTTAATTCTTATATGAAGTTTAGTCTGATTCAAGTTAAAATTGTTTTGCTTGACCTTGGCTTGTGACCTTGATCTTCTGCCCATTGCTCTAAGAAACTGTATTTACTTCTTGGCTGACTCTCAACATTTTCACTAAGTTTGGTTAAAACTGAATCAAAACAGTTTCAGTTATTTTGATAATACACACACGGGAGGCATTTTGAGCTTGCCCTGTGACCTTGACTTTTGACTGACTGTTCTCAGTGTTGACTAATTCCTTCTTGCCTGTCCCTCAACCCTTCCACAAAGTTGAGTCTACATCGGATAAGGACTTTATCTCGACCCTGCCTTGTGAACTTGACCTCTGACCTATTGAGCTCGACACAGTAAGTTTAATCCTTGGCTGACCCTCAATCCTTCCACCAAAACTTAAGAATCAGATCAAAAACTTCATTCTTGCTTCACTGCCAACCATTTCCTCAAGTTTGGTGTAAAAAGGATAGAATCTGGTTAAGCTGATTTTGCTTGGTGAACGTTTGATCTAACCATGTGACCTTGACCTTTGACCTACTGTAAAAAAACAAACAAGAGCTTTCCTCCTACTTTGAGGCATTTTGTTGAAAGACAGATAGATAGATAGATTGTGTGTGTGTGTGTGTGTGTGTGTGTGTGTGTGTGTGTGTGTGTGTGTGTGTGTGTGTGTGTGTGTGTGTGTGTGTGTGTGTGTGTGTGTGAACTTGCAAGTCATCCTGCTGGTAGTCCGGTCTTGGTAGCCTGGTGGGTAAATTAGTGAGCGAATAGGCGGGTGGGTGGAAATGGTGTTTGGGTGGGTGAAAAGACAGGATCAATGGAGTGGGTGGGGTGCATGGGTGGGCTGAGTGAGTAGGTGGGCGGCAGGGTGGGATAATTATGGCTGGGCGAGGTGGGACAGTTGGGCAGGGTGGCAGGGTGGAAGTGTCGATAAGGGGCAGGGTGAGTAGATGGAGAGGGGGGGGGGTTATATGGGTGGGTGGATGAGGCGGTTGGACAGAGTGAATTGGTGGGGCAGGCAAAATGGATGGGTTGAGTGTGTAGGCAGGGTGGGGTGGTGGATGGGTGGGGAGGGTGGGGTGGGTAGGTAGGTGATCCATGTGGGGGGGGGGTCACAAATGGAAGAATATATGCCCATGGGGGGGGGGAAATCCATATTGGGGAAAATAAAAAAAAGTTCATAAAGAAATTGGTTCAAGGGGGAAATAAAATATAGGAGAGTCACTGCGTCATTAAAGGGAAAATAAGTCTAGGGAAGGAAATAAGTCCAAGAAGGAAAGCAGGTCTATAGGGGAAAATATAAGATATAATAAGACCATGGGGAATTTATACCTATAGGGGAAAGAAAGGTCCATGGGGGTATTAAGGGTTCCATGCAAGAAGTAAGTCCAACGAAGAAAGGAAGTTCATGGGGGATCATAGGTGTACTGGGGAAAAAAGGCCGATGGATTTAAGTAGGTGGAAAAAAGTTTATGTAAATAAGTGGGTGTGGAGATGACCCCCAGTAGGTGTAGACGAGGACGAGTTTATGTGCGAGTAACCTTGAAATATTCCACCACACTCATCCATCCCTTCCACCCAGTTGTCGGTCCTTCTCCTCTCTGTCTGCATGTCTGTCTGTCTGATGCTGTGTCCCTTACATCACCACTTTCCCTTCCCCCTCGATTTTCTTTTGAATTTTCTCCCTCTCGAGTTTCTTTCTCCTTTTCTTTGCATTTCACTTACTGTTTGCTTCCTCCTTGCTCCCCTCTCTCTGTATAAATAAATGAATTCTATATATCTATCTATCTATATATATATATATATATATATATATATATATATATATATATATATATATATATATATATGCTCTCTTTCCTCCTCCCCACTGCTCCTCCTCTTTTTTCTTCTGCTCCCCATTCACCTCTCCTTTCTTTTCCTCCTCCCCCTCCTCCTCTTCCCCCTCCTCCTCTTCCCCCCTCCTCCTCCTCCTCCCCCTGCTCTGACCTTCTCTAACCTCTCGAGGGGTTCAGTCCAGGTCATCACTTCCAACCAACCCATGACCTTGGACCAAGCCAGTCTGTGAAGGTCAGGCCACAGGGTTCCACGACCTCATCCCAACTCGAGCTCCCCAAGCATGAAAAAGTGTATTCCACCAAAAGAGAGGGGAAAATGTGAACGCAATTGATGGACGCGGTTTTATATATCCGAACGCTTTTGAGAACTTGAATAAGCATTTTGATGTCAGGAAATTTTACACATACAATCATTTCAACATGACGAGATTATGAAACACATTTGCATTTTCGGCACTAACTTAATTGTATGTGAATGTTCTCTTGGCAGTTATTATCACTGTTTAAGAATCGTCCTGTATTTAGTCCATGATTTTTAAGTCATTTAGGGTCATAGTTTTAAACATCTGAGTATCTTTCTGGGCCTTAAACGAGACCAAAGTTTTTATAATTTTTTAAGAGACGAATGTAATTTCGGTATTTGGGCCACAATGTTAAAGATATGAATGATTTTGCCGGACGCGAGGCTAGTTAATCATTCCTGGGTCGGGATTTTAACTATAATACAATGAGAGGCCACATTTACGCCACTATCATTTGGGAGTAACAAAAATAAATCTTTAATATATCAGTTGCTGGGACATGATCTTTACCTCCGCCAGTGATGGTGGAGAAGGTTATCTGTTCACCACTGTTTGTCTGTTTGTCCACAAGTTACCTGGAGAGAACATGAATGATGCACAAAAACGGGCGAACTCCTTAGCAGAATATACCCTGCTTCAAAATTATATCCATCTCACAGAAACTTATCGCAACAGAGAGGCGAAATAACGATCGTGATTATCTCTGTGGCTGTGAATTAAACTTTCCATTTTATATTAGGAAACATTAACTCATTCATTCCGGTGACGCATTCTCAGCTGTATTTTTGCTGCCACAAGACGACGACCAAATACGTTTTAAAAGACTCCTTTGGAACTGGCGGGGCTAGATACAACCTTTAACAACCCTTTCAGAACAACAGGTCGCACCTAAGCTGAATAAGTGTGGAGATAGCAAAAATAAGTTGAAAAATACTTTCCCGATATCTTTAAGTAACATTAATTCATAAAAGAGAGATCCGGTGCAGTTCTAAGGATAAAATAATATACTTTTACTCAACCCTGACATGAAGCCAGCGGATGTGACATAATTGCTGACGTCACTCTATGTCCCCCTCCAACACATCAAGTGGGAGTTATGTAATTAAGCTGTACACTGCCTCGATTATGTCAGGGGCAACACCTACCGGAATATCCTTACTTTTCTGCCAAATAATGTTACAGCAAAATATCAGGGGTCAAATCTTTCAAAATTCAGTTTTTTTCCAACTGGTCTGAGACTGAATCGTATTGCTATGTCGCCTGAGATAAAATTATCAGGTGGTATCAAGAATATAACACAGAGGACATCAAGGTGGCCAGGTGATAAACGAAAATGTCAATCTCTTCACTGTCAGAGGTGTTTTCTAAATTGAATGAAATTTTTCGCTAATAACAAGAAAATTACAGATGACAACATTATATAGAAAGAATTAAACAGTCTAAAGACCTAACTCCTAGCTTATTTTGGTCTTATTCAGTTGCTAATTTTGTTCAGGGGCTTTATTCATCCTTACGTGAGGTACGGCTCTCGTGTGCAGGATTTACCACATACATGGCCGAGTCAAAAGGTGCTCGTCTCATCAACTCCTCTCCTCTCTGTGCTACGGTTCAGTGTTTCTCATCGTCGCAGTGTTACGACTTCTTTTTCCTGTAGATATTACTATGGTCACTGCTCTCAGAAAGGTAAGAGTAAATGTAGGTGATTTGTATTCCAATTTCCACACGGTTAATGCCGATGTGCCACAAAGTTCAGTCCTGGCACTAGTCCTGTTCCTCATTCATATTGATGATGTCTTGTCTGTTGCCTATAATCCCATACACTCATAACTCGTCACAGTTCTTTCACACTTAAACATCCATTCATAAAGTTTGTTATCTGTAACTTCAAACTCAGCGCAGCAGTCTCCATACATCAAGACTTAAGCTATCTAAGGTCACCGAATGGGGACAAGAAGATTTTCTCATTTAATGTCAGAAAAAAACAAATATAGCCACTTTACTAATACACAGGTATTGCCTGACTCTATATTGCCTTTAATGTAAACAATATTCCTATCTCTGAAAGTACTGAATTTCTCGGTGTTTCGCTTAATACCCTCATTTGGGCTTCTCATGTTAGATCGCTTGCTAAAACCATCTTGAAGAAATCTGAATTATTGTACAGAATCCGTAACTATTTCACTGACGAGCAGTTAACATGTAATCTATATATAAGTCATGTGCACTCACAGTTCGAATACTGCTCACCCGTGTAGAGTGGATGTGGAGAGGTTGCACGAAAACAACTGGACAAAATTCAGAACAGAGCTATCAAATCATTCAGAGCCCGGCAATTGCAAATGAACTACCTTCCCTGCAAATATGAATAAGATTGAATGTTATCTCCCTTGCATTATTTTACAGATACCTCTGTGGCAAATGGTAGACGATGTCGCATCCATTGTGCCACCTCTCTATGCCTTTCCCCTGGCATCAGGTAGCGCTCATGACTGGACCGTCAACCTGCCATATTGCAAACCTTCTGCCTATCAGAATTCATTTATTCCCAGAACTGCTTCTTTTTGGAACTCGCTTCTCCAGATTAGCTACACTTCAAACTTCAGCCTACAGCAGATCATGTCCAACTGCTACAGACTTTTATAAACGGATAAGGCTTGTAATCTTGTGTATGAATTTTTTAATTTTTTCCTTCCTCTGTTCTTTTGTTTAAAAAAAAAAAAAAAGTATTCTAGGTCATTCATATACAGAACTGGTTAACACTGGAATTGTTTTCCTTACTCTGGCTTTCACTCATGCTTACAAACCCCGGGCTTGTAAATGCAATGTTTTTAGACGACTAGATTTATATGCATCTTGATTTTGGCCGTCATTTGTTTAACGATCCTTAGGAAAGACAATTTAGACTTCTTTCAATTAATTTTTATGTTTTATATCTATCTATCTATATCTATTTATCTATCTATCTATATAACAGTATCTTCTGAGCGACTCAAGATTATTTCATTCAGCTGAAACTTTCCGTCGTCTAAGGGTTATGTTGTTAGGATACCTGCCTCTTCTTTTCCTTCACCTTTAAACTGCATCTCTACCTGAGCACCCTTCTTCACAGGCCCACCATTCTCCATCTAGCTACCCGTCTACCCCAGTCTACCATTCTCCGCCACCAGTCTACCCTTCTCCACCATTCTACCCTTCTCCATCTTTCTACCCTTCACCACCAGTCTACCTTTCTCCACCATTCTACCCTTCTCCATCTTTCTACCCTTCCCCACTTGTCTACCCTTCGCCACCTGTCTACGTTACCTGTCCTGTCGCCACCTCATCCTCTTTTCTCCATCTCAGTTTCTTCCATCTGTCCACATCCACTCCATCTGTCCACTTCCACTCCATCTGTCACTTCCACTACATCTGTCCACTTCCACTCCATCTGTCCACTTCTAGTCCAACTGTCCACTTCTACTGAATCCGTCCACCTCTACTCCGGCTTTCCACCTCTCTTCCATCTGATATACCTTCTACACCTGTTGATCTTTCTTCCATATTCATCTGCTTACCTCCATTTTTGCATCTCTCTCTCTCTCTCTCTCTCTCTCTCTCTCTCTCTCTCTCTCTCTCTCTCTCTCACTCCAGTTCTGCTTGTTGTCTACCTCACCTTGTCGCCCTTCTCCACTTTCCACATAACAACCCTCCCCTCCATCCTCCACATCCCTCTATCTGTCCCCTGTCCTCCTCCACTACCCAATACCTATCCTCTGCCCTTCTCCACTCCCCTATCCTCCATCCCTCCCCCTATCATTCTCCCTCTCTCTACCAGGCTCCCCTCCCTAACTGCTCTCTCCTCCCCCCTCCCTCCCTTCCACTCCCTTCCATCAGGTCTGTTCCTTGTCCCCCTCCCCGCCCCTCCACATGTCCACCTCTCCTCCCCAGCACCCAGTAACCTCCACCCAGCCCTCAACTTCCCCTGCCTCTCACCCTTCCCTCTCTTATCTCCCTCCCTTGCCATGTCCTCCCCACCAAGATCCCCTCCCCTCCCCCTATCTCCCTTCCTCTCCCTTGCCCTGTCCTCCCCACCAAGAGCCCATCCTCCCCCTGTCTCCCTCCCACTCCCTTGCCATGTCCTCCCCACCAAGATCCCCTCCCCTCCCCCTATCTCCCTTCCACTCCCTTGCCCTGTCCTCCCCACCAAGAGCCCATCCTGCCCCTGTCTCCCTCCCACTCCCTTGCCATGTCCTCCCCACCAAGATCCCCTCCCCTCCCCCTATCTCCCTTCCACTCCCTTGCCATGTCCTCCCCACCAAGATCCCCTCCCCTCCCCCTATCTCCCTTCCACTCCCTTGCCCTGTCCTCCCCACCAAGAGCCCATCCTCTCCCCCTATCTCCCTCCCACCTCTGCCGTTGTATAACCCACTGGCTCTATTTTTCCTCTCCGTCCCTTAACATTTTTCATCATTTCCCTTATCCCCTCTGTACCGCACCGGATTTTTTTTCGATCTACGTCTCTTGTTTTTCTCTCTCATTTGGTGCCTGCTTCTGTCCGCATTTTTTTTATTTTATTACTGATACGGGATCGATTTTTCTTTTTTTATTTTAATTTCTTTTCGGCTGCCTCTTTCACACTTTCATACCTTCAGTTATTTCATTCATTATACTGTTTCATATTTACTCATCTCCTTTTTCTCCCTCTTTAATTGCCCTTTTTCTCGTTTTGGTCTTTTCTTCTTCGTGATTTTTTTCCTGTAATCTGTATCTACGATCTGTATGTGCCGTTGTGATGGGAGGGTGGCTCTACCTCATTTCCGAGTGGAGAGAGAGAGAGAGAGAGAGAGAGAGAGAGAGTGAAAATGCATATCGTTAAAGACTAAAATGTGTAAGACAGGACGATGTTCATTCAATCTCTTCATTGTGATGACTCATATTTAATTCTACATAGGCTATCCCCAGACGATTTTATTCAGGATGGGAAGCACCCCTGACCCTGAAGAGGCCAATGAAAGCTACATTTGACTCCTTCATTTCGAAAGACTCACGAAAGCTGAATAACATCATCCGGCGATAGCATGAATATATGTCAAAACGCAGGGGATTCTAAAGGTTAATTGGTAAAGAAGATGCCTCTCATGATGGCATTCACAGAACTTCTCAGGCCTTTCTCTTCTCAATATATGGACAAAAGAAAGCCTCTTCCATAAATGAGACGAGATATAACATCACAAAAGGCAAAAAGAAACCACCTCCACTCAAGAAGCTGTCCCCTACGGAAAAGAATTTCATCTCCCACACGCTCAGTGCTCTTTTCCAACTGTGGAAAGCTGGTAAAAAGACGTCTCTTCAGCTGATGCCAATGATATCTCGAGCTATGGCTTGGAAATCACACAAGGTGGGATAATGCCACGTATAGAAGATCAATCAGTGGCTTCAGCACAATTCCTTAACATCATCAGCTGCAGCTGCAGTGCAACAACCACTTACCGGCAAAATAAATGCAGCTGTAAATCACCTGGTTTATCTTGCACGGACTATTGTCACCGTGAAGATGGGGATAGTTGTCACAATCCACTGACTATTCATGAAGACGATGACGGTGAAGGTGAGTGAGAAGAGGCGATTTACAAAGAAGATTAGAACGTTGTGTGTGTGTGTGTGTGTGTGTGTGTGTGTGTGTGTGTGTGTGTGTGTGTGTTTTGTGGACTTAAAGATCTGCAAATAAACACTTAGTCAATTCTACTTGTTCATCATGAATATGTTTCGAAATAACGGTGATACTCTAGTCGTCACGTCATTAATTATGTGTGACCACGATATCAAATTTACCATATAATTAACGTGCAGTGGTAAGGTTCTTGAAACATGTCTAAATACAAATAACACCATCTGAAAGAGACGGCATCATCCTTGAGATTATTTTTATGCAAGAAGGTACTTGATAGTTACTGGGGATTGGCGATTACTGGTGAATGATCGATAATTATACACATTATGCATATTAAAAACATAGATACGAGGTTAAAAACATGTTCAGTTAATCATCTGGGGTCGAAAATATGGATATTGGCACCAAGACCATATATGTAAGTGTATTAAGAGTATTTAAATATGACTATTAGCATCCAATTATGCTAATTACACAAACTGCCCGAAATGTAAATGATATAATTCTTGTGATTCTGAGTCTCTAGATCCCAATGATAATATTTCCATAAAAATACTTCGGTGGAAACAACATTTCTGGTCCAACATGGTTGGCAACTAGACTAAATGGCAAATGACGCCTAATTAAGCACTAAAAATTGTCTCAGGAATTATCAAAGCCTCAGAAGACTTACGCACATTTTTGGAAAGCCTGTAAAAGATAGATAGATGTTACTTAAGTGGCTTTTCTCGGAATTCGCCAACACATCCCTCAAAAGAGCAGAAAGGACCAAACTGAGTAGAGACACTGAGTGAAGAATGCGGCATGACAAGTTTTAGCATTAGGGGGCACGTTCTGAATAAGGTGGATAATTTTCAGAGTGCGGGGATAAAATCTGCTTGACCCACCAGGCAAGAGGAATGGCATTATTTTCCTTTCAGCTAAAATTACAACGTTATCACAGGTTCTCGCTCGAACACCTGCCACACTTTCAAGCAGAGCACCTACAGCTTCATCTTACAAAGTAACACAAAGCAAAGCGAGTGTATGTGCGTGCGTGTGTGCGTGTGCATAAAGATACTGTGGATATAGCAACAACACAAGGTTATTACAAAATTACCTTCATTTTCCTCTTGTAGAGTTACTAGAGTACGATGGTGTAGAATGTCATCTTTGTTTTAACCTTTCCAATAATTATCCACTAACAGCTTTCTATACTTTGTGATGGTCCTTCTCACTTTTTCCTGCCGGCTTCGACTGGAGGGTTTGGTGAGAGCGGATAATATGAGAACCTTCTTCCTTTAATATAATTATCTCCAGTTCGAGGAATTAGATAACATAACCACAGTCTTCTCGGTAACAAACAGCTTTAAGAGGACCATTGTGTATGTTGCTGTTTTCTCCTTTGCACTCCTTCTCAAACTCGTCCCAGCCCTCTCTCCCCCTCCCTCCCTCTCACCCTCTTTCCCTTCCACCCTCTCTCCCTCCTTTCCCTTCACCATGCTCCCGATTATTTTCCCAATTCTATTTCTGTCTCTGGGTATAACGAAGTCATGGTCTTATAAGTCTGACTCTTCGGAGATGGCGTAGGTGGCGGAAATGAGGGAGGAAAATCAGTTTTTTTGACAGTTTACTTGTTGTGGTGTGGAAAGGGTAATTTTGAGGTGGGGACAAAATATTTCACTTCTTTTGGTTCTCACTTTGCTCTGCTGGCCATTATTCTTAAGCTTCTTGAGGGATAGTATCTTTCTCTGCTGACTGATGGTACTCTTACATATGATGCACCAAGAATAAAAGAGGCAGACATTTCCTAAGTTTTTTTTTTTTTTTTTTATGTGAGGAAGAAGGAACCAAAGGCTAGGAGCCCGCATAACAGTTCCTTCCAAGAAAAAAAAAAAACAATACAAAAGAGAGCCAAATTCAAGATCCATTCATTTCGAGAAGCCTGGACACACTGCGTTTGAAAGACTGGAGGTCATAGGAATTCGGAAATACAGACAGAGGGAGACAGTTCCAGAGCTGACCTGTTCCATAAATGAAGGAGGTGCGACGTTTTGTCCCGGACTGCACGTCTTGACCAATCAGTGCGATGACGTCTTCTTAGGTTTTACTTGCTACCTCAACATGTCTTTATTCAGGTGAGGCGAAACTTTTCAATGATCCGTTCAACACGATGGAGTCATTCTTTATTCATGCTACTTAAATCAACTTTCAGGTGATTCCAATTATATTAAGAGACACTTTGAGGACAAAACAACCTTCACTACACCAACTTTTCACGTTCTTTCCACAGATTATATTCCATTTAGTAGAGGCTGTGGGAGGCTGAAGATTTTAGACACAGCCTCTGATGGCGTTTTTTTTTATAGTCTTACTACCGCCTGGGGATTTTACTGGCTTCTGAGAGACTTTTCGCACTGGAGGGGTTGGACTCAGCCTTCAGTAACCTCTTCCCCAAGTGGAGTGAAAGGGCGTCATCGAAGTGAAGGGGTTGTGTGAAAGCAGCGAACTGTATCACATCATCCTCATAATCATTACCAAAAGTCACCATCACAAGCCATCTGTAATAATGATCATTTTGCATTATCAGTTATAATACGTCATCGTCATCATCATCATCATTATTCTGTTCCTCTCAGATAAATGCGGTGGGTAGGATTCATAAACAGGAAATGGAAAGCGTAAAGAACTAGTTGCACCGCGCCAGGTGTTCGTGGGCCCTTGGTCTCCTCTTGTATCATGCAGCACCTATCCACTTCTGGCGTAAACAATAAACAGATTTTTGTACATTTACACTCGAAATACAGTACTGCACACACACACACACACACACACACACACACACACACACACACACACACACACACACACACACACACACACACACACACACACACACACACAGATCACGTATTTGCAGCTGTCCTTGTATCTTAGACGAGCAACAAGCAATCGAAATGTTTATCTATGACACATTATATCTCTCTCCATCTGTCTAACTGTCAATCTTTTTATTTGTTAATCTATCAATCTATCTATGCATGTATCTATGTATGTATATATATATATATATATGCATGTATGTATGTACGTATGTATGTTTATCACTCAATCAGTCTTATAAAGCAGGATGTTTGAATATTAAAATACTGTTAAAGTCTTCTAACGAAAACTGTCCATATAAAATGCTGCCCTTTCCTTCCCACCTCCACCACTGTGAAATCTTTACCCACTAAAGTAAAGAACATCGTCACTGATCCCGCCCACCCCAGTATTTTTCAAAAGCCAGTTTCTCCCATGGACAATCCTAAACATTTCAGGACTTCATTTATCTTAACTAATTTATTTTTGGATCACCAGACGATTATAATAGCACAACAGTGAACTTACGTCCTTTAATGTAACAACAGCTTCCATTAAGTCCTCCTGTATACAAAAGGTCGTATATGTTACACTCTCACTACAACCTAGCTCTTGTATTAGCTTTGGAGCGGGTTCATGTCCCCTAAAGGTTACGGGAGTGAGAACCCAGCGACTCCACAAGCTACGCCTTTGTTCCCTCTCCTCTTAATGGAGTCCTTCACCCTCCCCCTTTCCATGTTCCTCTTTCTTCTCTACTCCTCCTTCCCCCTCCGATGTTGCAACTTCTACTTTATATCTACCCCCTCCTCTTACTTACATCATGTCCTCTACACCATCATGCTCTTTTCCTTCCCCCTTGTTATTTCCCCTCCTCCCGTGTTTCTCTTCGTCTGTCTTCCCCTCCTGCTTACGTGTCTTCAGTTCCCCTTGCTTATGCCTCTCTCCTTCCACTCTTCCCTCCCTCATCGCTTTCCTTCACCTTGCCTAAACCCTCTCTTGTTCCTCTTCATTCCCCACCCATATTGCCCCCATGTTCCTCATCCTACACACCTATGTACCTTCCTTCAGTGCCCCTCATCCCTCCCTGCCTGTGTCCTTCCTTAAATTCATCTCTCTTACCTTCTATGTTTCTTAGCCCCCCCTCCTTCCCTCCACGACCTACCCCAGTTAAGTCCCTCCCTCCTCCCTCTGACCCCCATCCCCTTTACCCTGTGGCTGGAGTACGAGAATAGGTCAATATCCTGGCGGGGTCAGGAGCCACCCGACACCACGGCCTGCCCGCCTCTGCCGTAATGAAGTGACTGGGGGTGAAGGGGTCAGGGTAAGGTAGAGTAGGGGGGGACGGGGTGAGATCACAGGTAATGACGTCCCCTCCACACACTCTGATGCCGCACTCACTCATGCCTAACACCATCAACGCTAATTACTTGATCAAGTGCTGTACGGGGATGGGAAGGGCAGGCCAGGTCACCACTGAGTTGAGGGCCACGTGCCGTTGACCTCATTATCAAAAAGCTCTATATTCGTGTGAGCTGCCTGTATTGGTGCTGATTTGAGGGGCAAGTCTGAGCGAAAGTTTAAGCAATTTTCAGAAGTGTTTATATATATATATATATATATATATATATATATATATATATATATATATATATATATATATATATATATATATATATATATATTTGATAGAGGCTGCATCTAACTCATTATACACTGTAGGTCAAAATAATCATGCAAATTAACTGTTATGAACATTCTCAGCACTTTCCTGGCAGCCGTCGGATGTATTTTTTTCTTCAGACGAAAAACTTACCAGGTAAACAAGTTAATCAAGTACAGGGCACTGACCGGAACCAAATATTACTTAGAGTGAGTGACTGCATAATAAGTCAATGTAACTAGTCTCGATATCCGATACAGTTATCTCATTCAGTTCGAGGACGCCTTTTTTTTTTTTTAATCTAAATGTTGCAACTATCAAACGATTTGCTTCGCCTACGAGAGGCAATATTGTTGCTGCAGCTGAATGATGTTATTTGGTGCAGGAGGGGCCAACCACCTCGGGCAGAAAGGACTATTAACTGTTGTAGCTTGTCTTTCTGGACACAAGAAATGCTGTTTACCACAACGTTGCTTGTAACTAACTCTCCTCTCGTGTGCATGCTGAATACGTACACTCGTGACTATAGCCTGCCATGCCTCTACGATCGCAAGGATGTAATAACTTGGGTTCCACCACTCTGTTCGAATCTTTCTAAACTGTACGAGATACAGTGTTACTACAAGCTGTTCCTCGTGCACTATATCAGCAAGTCTCCACCCGGTGCGTGTAATTTCCCTCCAGCCAGAGACAGGGGCAGAGGGTGAACAGAAACTACGGCTTGCAAGTATGTTTGTTTCCATGAATACGTAAATTATGAAACTACAACGTTGCCCACAGTCGAAGGGGTAAACAAGAAATACAAAGCAACAGATATGCTGATGGTTTCAAATACTGTAGACTATTTTGACTACTGTATGCTTTGCTGTTTTAGGGAAAAAGAAGGAGGAGGAGGGATGGCCGCAGTTCCTGGCAGTGAAGAGAAAGGTGCAAATCTAAATACATGTATGAGGAAAGTACAGCATAGCGCAATATAAGTAATATTTAGTTCTACAAGTTCAGGAAATTATACGCCAAGAAATATAAAGCTTGAATTGTGATCAATAATACCTGCAGATGCATTCAAAGCTGTGCTTGTAAAGGTATTTGTCTCTGCCGGGGATGTGGCAGTTTTACCACCGTCTTGCAGGAGCTCAAGTGTAACCAAAGCACCCCCTCAGAGGACAGGGATATGTTTTTCATTTACTTCCTCTCTCTCTCTCTCTCTCTCTCTCTCTCTCTCTCTCTCATATATTATTCCTCTTGCCTCGTGCCTCCCTTCCTTCTTTTGCTGCATTTCACCTCCTTCTATCCTTATCTCTTCCTTCTCATCCTCGTCCTACATCTCTCTGTTCTTCCCTTTGTCCTCCTACTACAATGCCTCCCTATTTAGCACCATTTATTTTCCTCACTTTCTATTGCATCTTCATCCTATCCTAGTTTCCTCTCTTCCTTTCCATCCAACTCCCCTTTTTTTCTCTCATGTCTTTGTTTTTTGTGGAAGATAAACAGAGGAAGGAAAAACAAATTAAAAAAAAAAAAAAAAAAAACATGTACTAGATTATTTGTGTCCTCATCTTCCTCTCTCTTTACCTCTCCCCTCCCTTCAGTCTCTGTTTAACACCCTTCCTCGCTCTCCCTCTCCAGATACCCTCCTTCTTAAGTCTCCCTATTTAACACTGTTCATCTTCCTTCTCTCTTGACCTCCTCTTCCTTTCGTCTCCCTTTTTAACATCCTTCATCTTCTTCACTTTCTGTCTCTCCTCTTCTTTCAGTCTGACGTCCTCCCTCACCTCTACCGCCTATCCTTCTTTCTTCATCCTCATCTTCCACCTCCATATTATCTACTCCACCATTTCTCCAACATCTTCGTATCTTCTTCACGTTCTGTCTCTCCTCTTCTTTCAGTTTGACGTCCTCCCTCATCTCTACGGCCTATCCTTTCTTCTTCATCCTCATCTTCCACTTCCATATTATTTACTCCACCATTTCTCTAACATCTCCCTGTCAAACACCCTTCATCTTCTTCCCTTTCTATCTCTACCTCTAGTCTGCCGTCCTCCCTCACCCCTACCTTCATCCCTGTCAAGTTTACGCGTGGCCTCCTACTTCATCCATTAGTACCAAACAAGCTAATTAATTTCCTATAACAAGCCCGTAGTGGCCCACCTGTCAACACTACACTGGCAAAACAGGCACGGCGGAAGTGGTTAGGTGAAGGGTGCTGGGAAGGGGAGGGGGTGAGGGGAAGAAGGAATGGGAAGGGAAGGTGGGGAGAAGGGGCAAGGGGAAAGAAGGAAGAGGGGCAAAGGATGGAAGAATGAAGAGGAAAAGAAAGAAGTGGAAAGAAAACTAAGAATGGGGGACGGGAAGAAAAGCAAGTAGGGAGAAGGATGGTGCGAAAAAATGGAGGAGGATATGATGAAGTGAAAGGAAAGGGTGGATGAAATTAAGGGAGGGCGAAGGAATTCTGACTGAGAAAGAAAGGAGAGGAAAAGAGAGCGGTGGGATGTCGGTGGGTAAGGGGAAACAAGGAAGAAAGAAAGGAAGGAGTGGACGAGAGGAGAGGAAGGAAAAAGGAAGGACCGGGTGGAACGAAGGAGTGGGGGAGAGGGGAAGGAAACCAGTGGGAGAAGGAAGCATTGGGAAGGAGAGGAAAGTGTAGGTGAAGGAAAGACGGATGGGGGATATGGTTGGGGGACATGGAGTAAAGGGACGAAAAAGGAATGGAAAAGAAGGTAGAGGAAAGAAGGATGGTGTGGTGGGAAGGCAGGAATGGGACAATTGGGATGACTTGATAAAACGAATGGGTAGTAAGGAAAAAGAAAAGAGGGGGAATTTCGGGAGGAAAATTAAATAATCCAGTAACCTAGTCTCGGGCTCTACACCTCCCATACCGGCTAATTACTGTGTACAAAGTCCCTTGTTACGTCCAGTATAGCATTTTACTGGTGGAAATGCACAAACATGCGATTCAATACACTTTATTCTTTTGACCTTCACAACAAGAAGTGCTAGAGTAACTGTATGTGCAGACTGTCAACTTTTTAAGATTTTCCACCAGGATATGACGTGAAAGCTCTAAAATTGGTTACTGAACACATGGAAAAAAGAAGACAAAAAGAAGAAACAAGTCTCTCCCCTGAGCCAGAGATAATACGGTATATATAGGCCTATGTACAGTGCTCAGATGGGAATGATGATAGTCGTTCATTGCCAGGAAAGCGATCTATGCATCTCTTCCATGAGTAAAAGTAGAGTTCGTGACCGAGCGTGTGGCGAAAACGGGCAACGCGTGAAAGAATTAACACGTAAAGGGGACCTATCTGAAAATGTTGGCAATAGGAGGATACAGCAGTGAAGTAGGTGGGGGTTACTGACATGCTGAGGAGCAGTGTTCGGTTTGGCCACATCCTTCCACATGTACAACTTAATACTCGAGTAACTGAGTATGAGAGTATATGAGGAGCAGAAAAAGAACTGTCTAACGCTCCCAAGGAAAACTCAACACGATTATGGCTGCCACAGAGAAAGCCCTATAGTAAAAGACTTAAAAATTTTCGATTAATCCTTTCGTTGCTCTAGACGACATCCATCTACCGTGCATCTATCCATCAAGCAGTACTGTGTTGCCTCATCAAAAACGTAGAAGCCACACCGTTCAAGAATGATGGGAAACATGTAACTCATAACTCCTCTCTGAGCGGCATGAAATGAGCAATAAATCATGAACTCTTTGATGAACTGCCAAGTCTCCTCCAGGTTCTGTATAATTCCAGTGGGCTTAAAGATGCCACTGAGGGAAGCTGTATATAGAGAGGGCATAAGAAAAGAGGTACACAGAGGGTTTACTCAAGCGTTGCATAGATCTGGCATGATGAAGTTACATGAAAATGGCATACGAAAGAGTTATATCTAAAGAGTATCAGGGAGAGTAGCATAAAAACGGTGTATAGGAAAACGACGTAGAGCACTGCACGCAGAAAACATGCAGAAGACGAGCACACAAACAGCATACAGAAGAAACCGCACTGAACGTTATGATGCAGAGAGGATATACAAGAGTAGCACATAAACGAATCAACAGGAATGAAAGGTCCTTACCAGGGTTCGATGATGAGACACTGAGAAGCACGCAGACACAAACATATCTCTCTACCGTTCTGCCAACACTGCCTCTCAGCCATGTGGAGTGTCTGCAAGGAAGGGTGAGATGTGTGGGGTATATTCAGAGGGATTCACTGTATTAACCTTTAGACTACAGTAAATTTCCATGAAGTGAATAAACTAATATGCCGTAAGCTGGAATAAAATACGAAGATCTTTGTTCCCGAGATTAGTGTGAACCGCAGTAGTTTTGAATATTTTTGGCGCCCTAATCTAATTCTGAAAGTAGTTCTATCATCTGCCGTTAGGAATAAAATGCAAAATAGTAGTTCGCAGCCAAGTGTTAAAATCGTGCATAGTTAAATAATTCATCCATGTAACAGTCCTCTAACCATACGTCATTTCAATCATGCACTGCCCCACAAGCAAGGCAGGGGTCGCAGCTTGGTTCTTTAGTCCAAATATTTAAAGCGAAGGTCACCGTTCACTCGCCCCTGAGGCATTAAAAAAAAAAAATCACTTATGGGCTATATCCGGTTGCAGTGCCATAACTCCCTAGACCAGTCCACCGGGTGTGTAGATGATGCTAATGTAGTTACTATTCATCGAAGTAAATGAGTTCTTCGAATACATTAGACCATTTGGCTTGCTGCGCTGTCTAGAGAGAGAGAGAGAGAGAGAGAGAGAGAGAGAGAGAGAGAGAGAGAGAGAGAGGGAGAGAGAGAGAAACACTGTTACCATCTCCTTTCTTTACAAGAGAACTTTCCTATGTAAAAATAATTCATTTGGCGGCAGCAGCAATGAAAACAGGAATTTCGCCACTGTAGTGAAGGGGGATAAGGGTGTTAATTTTGATCACTCTGGTCAAAAAGGTTCGATGTCATGATATGCTTTCTTTCGAGTGTAACAATAACATAGAAAAGGCTTTATCTCCTCAAATAAATAAAGTAGTAAGCATAATGGACAATCGTGTAATATTTCGCTGGACTAGGATGACGTGCTCAGCTCTCCCGTATCAAATTTTGCTGGTGAATTAGAAAATAAGTGACACGGGGGAAGGGAAGGTCATTGCTCTCCACTTGACACTAGTAATACCACTAACGAGGGAGCAACACAATAATACACTACAGTAACGCGTGACAGTCGTAATTACAGCACGAGAAGGTTAACAGTTTTATGCTTGGCTTCTGATACTCTGCACCTCCATCATTAATATCATTATTACCATCATCATCACCATCTTTAGCACCATCAACACCATCATTACAACCTTCATCACCACCACCTTTACCATCAGCATCACCACCATTACCACCACCATTATCACCATCATCACCACCATTACCATCATAATCACCATTACCACCATCACCAACACCAATACTATCATCACCACCATCATTAACATATCTTCACCACCACCATCACCATTATTTCATTTATCATTAACATCACCACACTATCATCACCACTGGCATTATCAATACATTCATCACTAACATCACCACACTATCACCATCACTGCTACCATCAGTACATTCATCGCTAACATCACCACACTATCACCACCATTGCCACCATCACCATCATTACATTCATCACGATCACCACCACCCTCTCATTACCACTGCTACCATCATCACCTTCATTACATTCAACACTAGCATCACCAAACTATCATCACCATTTCCACTATCATCACTACCTCATTACATCCATCACCACATCATCGTCACCATTACCATCTTCATCACTGTCATCACCACATTCATCAGTGACAATAATATTATCATCATCCTTATCATCACTGTCACTACCACTGCCACCATCATTGCTACCAGTACCACCGCCACCATCATCATCACCATCACTATCTTCACCATCATTATCATCATCATTACCGTGCCACAATCGTCACCACCATTACTATAATCATCACCACCACTAACATCATCACCACCATCAGCATCACAACCATTACCATCATCTCTACAATAATTCCCAAACACCAATACGTTTTTTTTTTCCATTCGCCAGTCTTAGCGTCTACTACCATCTTAACTATAATTACCATAAGCATCATTACCACAGACGCATCAACATTATGGTAAATTAACGACATTTCCCCATTTACATTTTCCCATCATTAACTCTAAAAAATATGTGTCCAGGCACCTCGAACTGAATGGATAGTATATACGGGCAAGTAGCGGGCAGGGTAGGTGGGTAGGTAGGAAGGCAGGCAGACAGGTAGGCGCGCAGACAGACCTAATAACATCACGTAGACAAACAGCTAAACAATTGACAGAGACCGATATACAGAGACCAATACTCAAACAGATCAACGCGCACAAAAACCATCAGCGGCAGTGCGAATATATAAGGATCACAGTGTAAATATTGAGACTGGGAGATGGCGCCCAAGATGTGCCTGTGACTGAAACTGTCCCACTGGTCTTGGTAACTGTGACTGATATGATCGTGGTGGAAATAGCAAAGTTACCCACTCACTCCTTCTTCCACAGTTCCGGGTATTTTCCTCTGACTTCAGCCCCTATTTTCTTTAAGTATCTTATTCCGTTTTACCGTGTTCTTTGTTTTAGATATCTGTAAATTTTCAGCCGTAATAACCAGCCGTACGATGAAACTAGATGGCAGACGTGTAAGAAAATCTCTTAAGCCGAAAAGAGAACGATTAACAGGTACACACTGCAATTTTCTTGTAGTTTTGTGACCAAGTGTTCATGTAGCGTATTCTGATTCGTTGTTACTGTAAGGTTACCTTAAATAAGGCAGCCTCTGGCATAGTTTAACAAAGAATATATTTTATCACAGGCGTTACACAAGTTGACCTCTGCTTACGCCTCTTTGAAACTAACCAAACTTGGTGAAAATACTGCCACGGCACATTTTGAAAATCGTGTCATACGAAATACTTCTATAGCCGTGAACGTCGGCAACATATTCTGCAATTGTTTGCACAGCCTATCCGCTTTGTACTGCTGTACCATCTCATGTCCATCTTTGGTCTTCCGCTAAACTGTCTTAAAGACTTCTTAGCACCTCTTCCATGGCAATTACTTTTTTATCCTACACTTCAGTATCCTCTTATATGTTACTGATGCCAACGGTGCCGATACTAAAGCCATATCAGCAGCATTCAAGAATATTAAAGTTTAAGGTATATTATGCAAAATAAATCGCAATGGAATAAACGCTACGGAGCCATCTATGCCATCCATATTTTCAATGGCTTTGGAGACTGCAGCACATCTTCATAAGCGTTTTTTTTTTTTTTTTTTTTTTTTTTTGGGGGGGGGGGGGGGGGTAATTTAATACGGCTCTGTGTATTTTTATATTCTCCAATATTAGCAAAGCTTTCGGTGGTAACACGGAAAATATCAAGGCGGAATTGGCAAATGCATCGCTGAGGAAGAAGCATAAACAGGACTAGAAGATTAACCATCATACTTATATTTCTCCACTTATATCATTATTATTCACAACACCTGATAAGTGGTGCACATCAACACAGGTGGTCATCATGATACGTCAAGGATGCGTTCCAAAGCATCACAAATTTTCCATACATTTGGTGCTGTGTACTGGAAAAACTGACAGATTAGATTTATAAGTATCAGTGAAACATTATGAAGTATTAGCTCAGTAGCAGAGTATGGAAACACATGCAAAAAAACAATAATAATAATAATAATAACATGGCATACACCATAAATCTCTCCAGACAATAATTATCATAAAAATTCACAGAAAAATAGCGATTTGATTCACAGGCCGGAAAGCAGAAATGATAAGGGTGAATGTTCTGCCGGTCATACAACTGGATCCGAAGTTATAATGATTCCTACTCAATGTTTCGCAATGAACAAGCTACCAAAAGGTAATTAGTATTACAGATCGTTTTGCCTTACATATTTTGTCAGTTTCAGTGTTCATTACAAACTGATTGCGAAGAGTTTGAAAGTTATATAAGTGAAGGAAAACGTAAATGCAAATGATTTCTTTAATACAGCTTAAGTTTGGGACAGTTTACAAATACGGGTGTTAGTGACAGTAG
Organism: Coenobita brevimanus; assembly: GCF_032717465.1. NCBI lineage: Eukaryota > Metazoa > Arthropoda > Malacostraca > Decapoda > Coenobitidae > Coenobita > Coenobita brevimanus. The sequence goes on along the minus strand of NC_137016.1, from coordinate 6,584,802 downwards.
TAGCGATCCCCCAGAGAGTATTACAGTCATCAGCCATACCAGTCACCCGGTAATTCCCCTCATCAGCACCACTTCCTGATCGTTCATTTCCCTTTCCCGACTAATACCCTTCTCTGGCCATTATTCACGCTTGCTTCCGTGAGTTGAATGTCCCTCTATGATAAAATCCCCTGGGGCGGTATTCGCAAAGGATCACAGCAAATTTTTCTGGTACACAGGCCTTCATAGACTGATATTATCGCCTTTTTCTGTCTTGTTTTTCACACTGTTACTCATCATGTTTTGGTTATGATGTGCTTGGTAGCTGTATGTATGAAGACAGATGCTAGGGAAGGACGTCAGGAGTGGCATTAATATAACTGGGTAACTTTACTGCACGGTTATGCAATCATCCCACAAATCCTTGGTTATCCCCACACAGGATGATGATGCACCTCTAAAGGGCATCTTCATCCTGCAGTCCACCGTGTTCACGTATAAATGATCCTGGGACCACAGCAACACCATACATGATTAGGAAAATGTAAAGAAAGCTCAAGAGAGTTTACGAATAAGACAGTCTTACATACAACGAAACGCCGTATACTCGTCAGCATTGGAGCCTTCGTAACACCTTTTCTATAGCGACTTATCTTGCGTATACATTCTCTCTCTCTCTCTCTCTCTCTCTCTCTCTCTCTCTCTCTCTCTCTGTCTCTCTCTATGTTTTGAATTGATTATGGTATCGACAAATCAGCCTCAGCAAGGTAGCAAATGATAAAAAAAAAAAATGTATTATGGAAAACTGCTGAGGCGTTAAAGCTAGGGGGGGCCTCTTAAGCTAGATGGAAGAAAACCCCAAGGCTGAAGACAGGTTATGAATACGGCCGCTGGTGAGTTCGTGACCGATGGAAGGTAATGAGGTAAAAAATCTCAGAGGCAAAGTGATTTCGGATTAAAGCCTCGATCACTCCTAAATGGCATACGGCTCAGAGGTGATGGCTGTTAATGGTGTAGGAAGTGGTCGGGCTGGCGCAGATGATGGTGTTAATGGTAGTGATAAGGTGGTAATGGTTGTAATGAAGGTGGTAGTAATGATGACAGCAGTGACGTGAAGGTTGATGTAGGGGAAAGGGACTTAGAAAAATGGCACAAATCAGTTGACTATGGTTGTGATGATGGTGATGGTAGTGTGATGATGGTGTTAATGAGAGTAGCGGCGGTAATGACATTAATAAAATAGGTGCAAAAGTACTAGATGTGGGAATTTTAGAGCCTGGAGGTTAATGCTCTTCGTGTGGTGAGGTATGAGAAAGTGATTTGTGTTATGTAGCATGGTGTGGCTTGGCTTAGGTGTATCATGTTCATTGGAGTTACGTATCTTGCTTCCGAAAATCGTTGTTGGGAGACAGACTGACAGAGCCACTCCTTAAAATGCTACTAAAAATGTCACATGTTTAGTAAAATGTTGATTTGACTATGACACAGATGATGGAGCTAAATGTGTTGATAAGGTGGTAATGGCAGTAAAGATAGTACTGGGGTAGAAATGTTAGGTAAGATAGAAGCAAAACAATATAAGATCAGTTAACCATGGTAGTACAGGGTAATGATGATTTAGTTAGATTTGCATTTTACTTAAGGCTGGACTGAGGTGCATTCTCAAACATTCTGACAGTGAGATCTCAAAGTAATGGAATTTCTGTGCCACGATAAGCTAAAATTCTTCTTGCATGCCATAAAGACTCTAACTCCATCATCTGTCTATCCACCTATCTGTCTCTCTGCCTATATATCCCTACCTATCCATTTATAAACACACTGTCTGTCTGTCTGTCTGTCTCGCTACGTGTGTGTGTGTGTGTGTGTGTGTGTGTGTGTGTGTGTGCGTGCGTGCGTGCGTGCGTGCGTGCGTGCGTGCGTGTGCGTGCGTGCGTGTGTGTGTGTGTGTGTGTGTGTGTGTGTGTGTGTGTGTGTGTGTAGGCCATTTATTTTTATCTATCTTTGTACCTGTATTTCTATATATACGTCTACCTATTTATATATTTATCTGTATCCGTCCACCTGTTTACTAATCTGTCTCTCTGCATAAACATCAGTCTATTTATCTGTCTATCTGTTTATCTATCCATCTATATATCTACCGCCACCTATCTTAACTACTGTATACAATATTTCAAGCTCATCACCAAGATAGCGTCCTTTTCAATTTGTTCTGGCTATTACCAGGCAAATTATGTAATCAATGAAGGAGCTCTTACACTGGAGGGGCTTCTGAGAGCAGTATCTAAGTCCTCTAGTTATTAAAAAAGAACTTCCAAGCTAAATGACATCATATGAAGGTAGAAAAACGAAATATAAGTCTTCCTCGTATTGGAGCGGTTAACAGTCACCATTACGAAGCCAGACCTCTTGATCTAGAAACCGTCTTGAAAAAAACTATTCCCCAACACACCGCATGTAACTATTTGTCGTCTTTTTTTTCCCTTGAGGTGACCTGTCTGGATAACCACAGAATGAACACTTGCATAAAAGGTGCTTCATGTTGTCTCACCTCAAGAAGGATCAATTGCATCAAAGTAATCTCCTTCCAGGCCTACATTAGCTGTGAAATGCGTTAAAAGTAATGGCAGGGTTTATGTAGAGTAACACCAGTGAAATTCTCATATCACAATAATTTACATTCAGAGGAGAGAATTCTTGGGAAAAAATATAAACGTGTTATTTTTTGATGCGGGAACATCTTCAAGAACGTTTCTGTCTGTCTGTCTCTGAGGATTTTCGGACACACGATACAAACTCCCATAGACTTCAGCAACTTTAACGAAGCCACACCACACCATACCATACCACACCACACCTCACCACACCACGCCACACCGCACTACACCACACACCACACCACACAACACCAAGAGCACTAACCGAAGGGTCATGAAACTCTCGCACCGATACTTTTACATCAGTTGAATATGATATCTTAAAAAAAAGCAAAGGCAAGCATGAATCGCTTGTCAGTGATTTCAGCAAAATAGATATGACCAGATGTTTTGGGATGTAATTTAGCATGTGACTAGAATCTAAAGAATAATGCATATATGTCTAGGATTTCTTCTTAGTAAGACAGACGAGTTACCATCTCCTCACAAAAAAATGATCATCCTGAAAGAAGGCATCGTACAAAAGCTACAGTTTGTTTAGATACTTGGTGTCGTTTTTTCGTCAACGTTGGAGATTTTCTAGTAATTCTTGTGTATTAGTTTATTTCTAGATATGGCACGTTAATATTTATTTTTTATTATATTTATGCAAACTGTGCCAAAACTACAACACACAAACAATATCCCAGACGATAACTGAGCGCTAAATGCAAAATAAGTCCCAGCGGCAGAAGTACTAGAAAGTTTACTATGCCCGCAAGAATACAGCATATGCTTTTCACCACCCCTCCCACCCTCCACCCCTCCCACCCCCGAATCACGCACTCCATATTCTCTCACGCACCCACCCTCCTCAACTCACGAACTCCTCTTTCTCTCACGTACCCAACTTTTCACAAACCCTACCTCCTTTCACGAATCTGACTTCCCCAGCCCACGAACTGGACCTCCACTTTCGTCGACTCAAAAACCTCAACTCCCCCACTTTGACATGGTATGACAGTGGGACGTATTGCATGTGGCATACAAGGCTTCGCAACACATCTTCATTTGCGATTTAGTTTGCATGTTGTACTGTAATACTCATACTATAAGTGCAGCTGTGCCCCTCTCTCTCTCTCTCTCTCTCTCTCTCTCCCTCCCTGTGTGTGTGTGTGTGTGTGTGTGTGTGTGTGTGTGTGTGTGTGTGTGTGTGTGTGTGTGATAGCTTGTAAGTTATCCTGCTGGTGGTCCAAGCTTGGTGACCGGGTGCGTAGAAATCAGTGAACGGATAGGTTGGGTGGGTCGGTGGAGGGGGTGGATAGGTAGGTGGGTTGGGTGCGTGGATAAGTGGGAAGGGTGGATGGTTGTGCGGGTGAACAAACGGGTTAGGTGGAATAGGTGGGGTGGGTGAGGCGGAAGGAGCTGAGTGGGTGTGTGTGTGGGCAACAGCCAACAGGAAGTGATGGGCAGAAAGGTGGGGTGGTTGGGTGGGGCTGGGTGGAGTGGGTGGGCAGGGTGGGATGGTTGGGTGGGGCAGGGTGGAGTGGGTGGGCAGGGTGGGATGGTTGGGTGGGACAGGGTGGAGTGGGTGGGCAGGGTGGGATGGTTTGGTGGTGTGGGCAAAGTGGGTGGGTGAGTGGATGGGCAGAGGGGCTGGGCAAGTAGGGTTGGCGGACAGGGTGGAATGGATGAATGGGTGAGTGGATGTAGCTGGCTGAGTGGGGTGGGATCGATGTTTGTTGTGGGTGAGTGGGGGACTTTGTGAGTGGGTGGGCAGATGTGTGGCTTCCCGGAGGACACCAGAGTAGGTAGGTACACGGGCATGGATGGGGGAAGTGAAGACCGATTACGTCTGTGAGATAAAAAGGTCCATGGTTGGAATAGGTCCACGGGAGAAAGCAGGTCCATGGAAGTCTTCGTCCCATGGCAAAATGGTCTCAAGTGGAAAGTAACTCCGATGGGTAATAAAGAACAGTAAAGAAACAGGTTGGTGTGGGGATTTGGTGTGTCTTCATGGGGAGAATATAGATCCATGGATAAAGATAGTAAGTTCATGGAGAAAATAGGTCCACGGAGGGAAGAATAGTCTGATAGTGGAAAAGATCCATTGGGAACATAGGTCACTGGAAGGAAATTGGCTTCATGGAGGGGCAAACAGGTCCATGGGAGACAATTCGTTTACGAGGGAAATAGGTCTAAGAAGTAAATGGACCACAGGGAATACAGATCCATGGGGAAAGTAAGTCCAAGGAAATTAATGTTCATAGGGAAAGGGGTAAAAAAAAAAAGTCTATGGGAGAAATTGGTGTGGGAGGGGTGGGTGGGGATGGGGTGGGAGAGGTGGATGGGGATGGGGTGGGAGGGGTGGGTGGGGATGGGGTGGGAGGAGTAGCACGGGTGGAGTGGGAGAGGATGGTGCAAGGTGGTAGGTGAGGGCAGGGTACGGGGGGAAAGTGGGAGGGGGTAGGTGGGTGTGGGATGGGTGGGGAAAGTGGGGAAGGTTTGAGGGGTAGCTAAGGACGTGATATGTGGGAGGGGGAAGGTGTAGGTTGGATGGGAGGGGTAGGTGGGAGGTGCAGTGAGAAGGGAATATGCCAGAGGGTAGCAGAGGGGAGAGATGGGAGGGATAATGTGAATGGAGGGTTGCGGGAAGGGTGGGAAGGAGTTGATGGAGGGTGGGGTTGGTGGGTGAAGGCGGGTGGGCATATAGAAGAGCAGAGTGGGAGTGTAAGAGGGACGAGGGAGGTGGGAAAGTGACGTGGAGGGGGTAGGTGGGAGGGGCTGTGGAAAAGGGTGGGTGGGAGAGGGTAAATAGTAGAGTAACTTGGTAGGAATAGGTGGGTGAGTGGGAGGGGAAAGTGAGATTGAATGGGTGTGAGAGAAAGATAAGAAGATATAGGAAGGAGGATGAGATAGGCTGTGGAAAAGTTGAAGAGTGAGATGGGTGAGGGAGATGGGTGTGGCAAATGGGAGAGGCAGATGAAATAGGCAGAAGGAGGAGGGAACAGGAGATGCAATATGGATGGAAGACGTAGGAGGGAGAATGGCATGTACAAGGAGGAAGAGAGGGAAGTGAAGGGAGGGAAAGAACGATGAAGAGAGGGAGGCAGGTGACAGGAGACAGGAGGAGGAGGTGAAGGAGGAACAGGAGGGGCCGGAGGAAGATGACATGACGACGACGACGACAATGGTGATGAGGATAAGGACGAGGAGGATGAGACAGAAAAAAAGAATGTATGCCAAAAAGAAGCCTGCTAGGTAGAGAAAAGCTGGGTGAAAGGAGCAGGTAGCAGAAGGAAGAACAGAGATAGGTGAGTAAGACTGAACACAGAGAGGCATATAAGAGACAAAGTGCGGCAGAGACAGATAAGTCAGGCAGATGTGGCAGAAACAGACAGAAAGAGACTGGACAGGCAGAGAGACACAGAGGTAAGGTGGATGCAGAAAAACCATAGAATGGAATGTGAGGAAAAGACAAGCATAAGGCAGATGAGACAGGCAAAGCAGAGTCAGGCAGAGAGAAGACAAGGGGAAAGCAGGTAAGCCAGAGGGAGAAGTAGGTAAGAAAGTTAAAATAGGGGTGGTGGTGAGGCAGAGATGAAGGAAGGCGTGTGAGGCAGGAAAGACACGTGAGGCAGGAAATGCAGGTGAGGCAGAAAAGGTAGGTGTGATAGGTAAGGCAGGTGAGGCATCTAAATCAGGCAAGGCAGATAAGCTAGGTGAGGCAGGTGAGATAGAAAGGGAGAAGGAAGACAGGTGAAACAGGAAGAGGCAATTGAGGCAAAGACATGCATAAAACACAGCGAAAAGCAGGTGAGTGAAAGCCAGGAGAGTAGGAGAGAAGGTGGTGAGTCACAGAGAGGCATGCGAGGTGGGTGAAGCAGCAAGAGGCAGGTGAGGCGAGAGAGGCAGCAGGTGAGTATGACAGAAGCAGGTGAGGAGAGTAAGGCAGATGGGTAAAGTAAGGCAGAGAACGGAAGGTGAAAAAGAGAGAAAGAGAAAGGAACAGATGGGACATGAAGAAGATGAGGTGAGGCAGGTGAGGCAAGGAGAGGCAGGTCATTCAGGTCAGAGAGAGAAAGGCAGGTGAAACAAAGAAAGGCAGGTGAAACAGAAAGAAGCAACTGAGGCAGGAACCAGCAGGCGGGAGAGGTAAAGCCGGGAGACAGGTGACAGAAAGAGAGAAACAGGAGAAGAGGCGAAACGGAGAGACAGAGGAAGGAAACAGAGTGGACAAGGTAAGCACGTAACAGAAGGTGGAGGAGGAGGAAGAGGAGAAGAATTAGACTGAGAAAGGCAGGTAATTCGGGGACAGGCAGGTGGAGGGAGCGGGTGGGGGGGGGAGATTGGGGAGGGGCCGATGTGCGTGTGGTGGGCAGGGTCGGGTGAAGGTTGGTAGGTTCGTTTATTTACATCTGGTCTATTTATATCTGGGTGTCCAAATACGCAGGGCAGCCAGGACAGGTGATATGGGGGAGGGTGGAGGGATGAAGACGGAGAGGGAAAGGGAAGAGAGGTGAGGTTAGTAGAATGGAGAAGGAAGAGGGAGAGGAAAAGTGAAGTACGAAGGAGCACAAAGGAAAGCAAACAGTAACATACCTGCTGGTCCTTTCGTGGCTGTTTGGTATTGAGAAGGCTATAACTAATAAAACTATTCTAATACTGTAGCTAAGTTATGGGACAGAAAAGCAGGAAAACTCCCTCTCCCACCCCACCAAACTCTCCAGCCAAAGCGGGCAGTAAACAGCGAGAAGGAACACCATGCAACACTGGCAACCTGTCATGGACATTTCATAGGTAAAAGGAAAAGGAAATATTCTTCTACACTACAGTAAGTACCTGAAAATAAAAGTAACATTAATTCAACATTATTTATCGATGTTGTTCTACGGTTGTATCATCCTAGCTCTGAGGAAAAAAATATACACTACAGAAATGTATTATGCAAGCGTAAACGTACTTTACTGAGGGTTTGAAGACAGATACGTATCCAAGCTGTTTTTAAAGGTTTGTACTGTATTACAATTAACTACACTGGACTGCAGTTTGTTCAGTATATTTACAATTCTATTAAAGAAAAAATGCTTATCTTCATGTAACTGAAATAGTTTGCCGATAATTTTTTTCCGCATTACCTCTACTCTAATTTTGACGTATCTATCGATTGCCATATTACAGTGTCCTTTGGATATTTTGAATACTTGCATTAAATACCCTCCTAACTTGCAACTTTATCACCTTTCCCAGTACTCTCTCAAGCTTCTCCAAAGTAAGAACGATATTTTCGGATGATTCAAGTCAATTTATTGGCTTTTTAACAAACACAGTACAATGTTTGGTTGGTTTCATATCATTCGTTTTTATAACTCCTGTATTTTTCATGGATTACACCATCAAGTTGAACATATTCATGTTATGCCCCGCCCTTACATTTTTATTGCCAGTGTTTAGCACCTGACATTTATTACCAGCGCGATAGAGAAGATGGTATTGTTTTCAATTTGTGTGTGTGTGTGTGTGTGTGTGTGTGTGTGTGTGTGTGTGTGTGTGTGTGTGTGTGTGTGTGTGTGTGTGTGTGTGTGTGTGTGTGTGTGTTTAACGTGTCCAACTCTGTTCATAGGCTTCACAGCCTGTTGTCAAGGCCCAGTAGTTCTCCTACATACCATACACCTCTACATGTCACCACTTCGGCGCTAACACCCACCGTCCATATTGAATACATGCTAGGGCTGTCTCATACAGGACTGGTGTATTGGTATTAGCGGGGGTACTTTTACTACATGTCGGCGGGTCCTCTAGTAGATCAGTTAAATCTGATATTTATGAAATTCAAATCCTTAAACTGTTCCCTGCCCCAGCGGGATTTGAACCCGGGTCCGTTAGGAATGCAGGCCAACTCCCTATCGACTGAGCCACCGCTTGTGTGTGTTAGCACGATAACTTCGCAACCGCTCAAGATATCACCACAAAATTTTACAGGTGTGTAATAGGGATGAAAATCTCTTACGAGTTCGAAATTGGTGAAAGTACGTCAAGGTCAAGGTCATATTCCGAGCCGCGCTAGATATGCATCGCCTCGTGGCTGGTATGATTCCCGCCGGGCCTCTAGTTAATACTGAAGTCCATATGCCATGTTTGGGCCCAGGTAAACAGCTGATCAAGGTCTCAGTGAAATGCCTGCCTCTGCGATGGTGTGTCTGCAGTGTTACCTATTTTAGTATCATCGGCAGATTTAGAAATCGTACAAAATAATTCTTCATCAGTATAAGTTAAGTATTAATAAAAAAGAATAAGACCTAACACTGAACCCTGTGGCACTCCTCTTGTGACGTTTATCCAGTCTGATTATTTTCCATTTCTAACGACATTCTGATTTTTTTTTTCTTTTTCCAGTGAGCCAATCTTCGATCAACCCGAGCACACTGCCAGGACAACCTTGCGCCTTTGGCTTCTGAAGGAGTCTCATGTGTGGAACTTTGTCGAAAGCCTTTTGATAATCGAGACAGACAACGTTAACGGATTTACTCTCGTCGTACATGTTCAGTATACCATTAGAAAAGCACAGCAGGTTCGTGAGGCAAGAGCGATTGTTCTGAAAACCATGTTGCGAATCTTTGAAGAGATTATTTGTTTCTACGTGTTTTACAAAACTGTTTCTGACAGACATGAGGAGTACAAAGAAACGCAAAAAGCAGCGCACGTAGTGGTTATTTCGAGGCCGTTTGTTACAGAGGAGACCATAACTGTGGCATTTAATTCCGTGAGCTGAAGATCCAGAACGTAAAACAGAAAAGAATGGGGGAGGGGAAGGGAGCGGGGCTAAAATGCAGGAGGATTAGAGGGAGAGGGAGAGGAAGAGGAAGAGGAAGAGGAAGAGGAAGCGGGAAGGGGAGGGGAGGGACAGTTAGGCCATAGAAGGGATCGGAAGGTAAGCAAAGTGGGGATGTGAGGTTGGGAATCAGAGGGCATGAATGAATGGGGTGGAGCAAAAGGGATGTGGAGGGGGTGTGTGGAAGACAGGAAAGTGGAGGGGGGATGGAAGACACGAGAGGGGAGGAGAGGCAAGGGGAGAGAGGTGAGGCTAGGGGAGAAAGCTAGGAGAAAGGGAGGTGGGGTCAGGGTAGGAATACTGGGAGAAATTAGGTGGAGGAAGTAGGGGAGTGGAGCGGAGGGGAGAACAGGGGGGAGGGGAGGTGGGATGAGGGGAGCGGCAATGAAGAAAAGGACAAGGTAAAGAGGAGGGAGGGTGCAGAGGAGGAAGAGGGAGAAAAGGAGATGGGAGAGTGTGAAAAAAGGAGAAGGAAGATGAGGATAGGACAGGAGATAGAGGAGGAACTGCATGGGTTTGAGTTGGCCTGTGCGATGCGGGGCTGGAGGTGAAAGAGTACGTCCTGGCTGGGTCGTAATATCTGGGTCTAATGTTTAGGTTATGAGGGGATTCTGGCTGAATCAGGATCGTTGTGCTGGTCTGTGTGTGCATGTGCTGGTAGGCGTGTATGTATATGTAATTAGTGTGTGTGTGTGTGTGTGTGTGTGTGTGTGTGTGTGTGTGTGTGTGTGTGTGTGTGTGTGTGTGTGTGTGTGTGTGTGTGTGTGTGTGTGTGTTCTGTGTTAGGTGAGGGAGCTCACCATCCACTCACTCGATGTAATGCTGCTCTCGGGTTCCTGCCCTTTCCTCTCTTCCTTCCTTCCTTTTCTGTCTCTCTTCCCTTTATTCTTTCCTCTTACTTCTGTGACTCTACACTGAGTGACAAGCCAAATGGTTTCCTGTACACCAGGAAACCATTTACTACGCTGGGTGGTAACCATATAACCAAATTATGGCGCCTGGAGGTTTAGTGGGTAATTAAAGCGCTCCAATCAGACTGAGCCGGTGCAGGTTTATATCCAAGGAGTGGTTGGGGTTTATTGCTCACGTAATACCACTCAAGGATGAGTGAGGCTGGTCGCTCATATTAAATGTCAGGACCAACTTGCCTAGCCCCGGGCTCCTACGCTCCTCATGGGGAAACACAGGATTAGATGATGATGATGATGATGATGGTGTGTGTGTGTGTGTGTGTGTGTGTGTGTGCTCTGTACAGTGCTCGCCTGTATAATGAGTTTTTGAGGGTAACTGCGTGCGTGTGTATGGCATGTACACAAGGACAAATAGCTGTTTTTGCGAGAACTACGAGTATAATAAAAACGAGTGTCGAACCACTGAAAATGCGTTTCTACATGTTCACGGCTCCACAACACTATCATATAATTAGCTCCGCATTCTAGTCTCACAAAGGAGTTGGGAGCGAGGGGGCGAGGAGAGGGAGAAGAGAAGCTGAGCAGAGACGAAAGGGAAGCGAAGTGGAGGGAAGGGAGAGGAGGGGAGGGAATGGGGAGAGAGTGAGGCTGATATAGGGACGAGGAGGGGAGAGAGTGGGCGAAGGAAGAAGAGAGAAGAGAGCAGAAAAGATGAGAGAAAGAGGAGAGAGGAGAAGGGAAGAAAGAGCAAAAGAGGATAATGGAGTGTAATGTCCCTGGCCTAGTTTACAAGTGTTGTGTTTGTGTCGCTAACAACGTCATTCTTCTTCGGGGCAGGCTTACCTTTTAGAGCGCCCGGATGCAGGTATGAAATGATGGTGTGTGAATGCTAGTGTGTGTGTAACTGTGTTTGTGTTTAAGATGGTGCGTTTGTTTGAGTTGGAATTGAGTGTGTGTGTGTGTGTGTGTGTGTGTGTGTGTGTGTGCGCAAGAATATGTTAGTTTTCCTTTTCTGATTATTACCAGTCTGAGAAGAGTGTAATTAAGCTTGGTTTTAGTGTACCATTGATACTGTTATTCTTCACTGGCTTAAGCTTAATTTTCAGTACTTAAGTTTTAGTGCGGTGCCGGAACTAAAAGATCTTTTTGCTTGCTATTTAATCCTTATTTGTTATGGGAAAGAGGCATATGCACATCACTTTATTTTTTATTTACGAAGATATTCCTTCCTTTCGAGCCATCAGCACTCCCTGTTGGCCGTCAGTAAAAGGAAGGAGAGGAGGCCTTCAGTATTAAACCTATATCGATATACTGACTATCTAATATCTACCTTCACCCACGCCTTGTAAATATACCAGCTCCCACCCTTACCTTCCTACACACTGCATACACCTAACTACAGCTTTCACATTCACCTATACCTTCCCACAAGTCAACTACGCCCACCTTCAACTTTTCAGTCACCTCTTACACCTACGCAAACCAATCCATACACTCAAAATCTAGCTTCACCATCACATGCATAAACACAATCAAACCAATCAACTGATATAAACAAATACGAGTACCTATATCCACACCGACCTACACCCTTCCACACACCTGCAGTACGGCCACGCTCACCTGCACTCACACACCTTCCTTAGGCATTCACATTTACCTGCTAACATTCCAAAACCTCTTACAGTACACTCTCTCATACACCTTCAACACATATACAACTACATAAAAACATACGCTCAACGCACACTCATATGCATTAACTTACATTCACCTTTCCACACATCTGTACTCTATCATACACTATCAAACACGGTATACATCCACCTACACCCAAAGCAACTAATACTCACCCACCCAATTTTTCACTTACCACACCCACCTGCTTCCTCTCACATACCACATACACACACCTATCCTGCTTTCACACCTGCAACTACTTACATTCATACCTCCCCACACTTTATCCTCCAACCTTTCACTCCCATATATTCCTACAATGTCCTTACCCACATTACACGCTCACATCCACCTATACCTTCCCACTCACCTTTCACACATACACTCCTTCAGCAATACCCCCACTGACTTAAGCTTCACACACACACACACACACACACACACACACACACACACACACACACACACACACACACACACACACTGGGAGGGTGCACACACGCACACTCACCCACACACACACCTAAACACACACCGACACCCACACACATACACACAGCCACATTATGTACACACACTGTCACGTACAAACACAAAACTCCCTCCCTCCCCCTCCTCTCCTTCCTCCCACACTCTCTTCCCTTCCCTCATTCACTCTCCCTCTCAATGCCCTCTCTCTTTTCTCCCCCCCTCCCTCTCCCTCCCCTCGCCTCCCCCATATCCCTCTCCTTTCTCCCTCACCATTCTCTCTCTCTACTAACCCATTCCCCTTCTCCTTCTCCTCCTTTCCTCTCCTCACTCTTCTCTCCCTCTCCCCTACTCCCCGCCTTCTCCCTCCCCTCTTCTTCCTCCTCCCGCCTTCTCCCTCCCCTCTTCTTCCTCCTCCCGCCTTCTCCCTCCCCTCACCTTCCTCCCCCCGCCTTCTCCCTCCCCTCTTCTTTCATCTGTTTTCCCCTCATTGTTTTTCCCTTAACGCATTTCTTCTCTTTAGCTTTCATCCTCTTCTTTCCTTCCTTCCTCCCTCCTCTCCCCCCTTTCCATCCTTACCTTTCTTCTTTCCCTGGATTCTTTCCCATCCTCCTCCCAACCCCTTTCACTCCACATTTGTTACCTCTTTCCTCCTGTTTTCCCTTCCCCATTCCCTGCTTCTTCTAGCTCTTCTTTCCCCTAATCTTTTCCCCTTTCCCTATGCTTTCTCTAGTTTTCCTTCTCTCTCTCCAGCTGACTCCCCTTTCCTCCTCTTCCTCTCTCTCTCTCTCCTTCCCTTTTCCCCTCCCCTCCCCTCCACTCTCTAGCTGTTCCATCACCCAAATCTTTCCCCTCTTCCTCTCATTACCTTTCTTCTTACATTTCTCCTCTCCTCTCATCCCCCTCTCTTCACTATCTAGTCATCCCTTTCCCTTCTTCCTCAGCCACTATCCCTCCATAGCTCTTCTTTTCTCCAAACCCTTCTCCTCCTCCTTCCCTCTTCTTTCTATAGCCCTCTTCTCCCTCCTCTATCCTTCTGTCTTTAGTTCCCCCTCCCTGTAAACTTCTCCTCTCTTCTCTTCCCCTCTCTAGTTATCCTCCTTTTCAAATCCTTCCCTCTCCCCTCTCCGTCTACTCCCAACAACCCTCCTCCCTCCCTGTCCATCCCTACTCCCTTCTCTCCCTTTACAGTTCTTCTCTCCCCTATTTCCTTGCCTTTTACAGCCTTTCCTTTCCTCTCTCCTTACTCTGTGGTCTACAACTTTTCTCTCCCCTCGGGCCCTCTCCCTCCATAGCCCTCTCCTATTCCCTCTCCCACTACAAAACTCCTCTTATCTCTCCCTCTACACACCTTTCCATCTCTCTACAGCCTCCCCTTCCCTCTACATCAGTAGCCTCTTTCCATCCCTCTTCCTCGACACCGTACAACCCTCCCGTCTCCCATTACACTTTACACCCCTCTCCTCCTCTCTCTAAATCCCTCTCGCTACACTCTACACCTCTCCCCTCCCCTCCTCTCTCCCTGTATAGCCCTCCAGTCCCTCCTTTTCCATTGCTCTCTCATCCCCCTGTCTCTTCGCTCTACACCCCTTCTGTCACCCCTCACCCTCCCTCTTCCCCCACTGGCTTTCCCCCGCCCCTGGCCTTCCTCCCAAAACAGTGGTATCGACCCACACTCCTAGCTCAGCGCCCCCCACCACCCCCACACACTGCAGGGGTAGGCGTGGGCGGAAGTGGAGGCGGGGCAGTGTGGGTGGGGGGGAGGGAGCAGGAAGTAAAAACAGAAAGAGGAGGGAAGGAGATATTTTTTTTCTTTTGTATTCTGGACAAAACGTAAGACACCCGTTCCCGAGATCGAGCAGCCCACCTATGACAATAATTCGGTGCAGCCCTTATGTTACGCAAAACATGTCGCATTCAGATCAGGTTTTGAGGTATATGTGGGTTGGTTTTAGTACTTGTTGGTGGGAGGGACTTTGTGTGGGTTAAGGTTGGTGTTGCAGTGGGAAGAAAGAGTGTGGGTGGGGAGGAGGGGAAGGTGTCAGTGAAGCAAGCACGAGGGAAGAGAGGAAGAGAGGCAGAGAAAATAAGATTGGAATGGTGTTAGTGTGGGTAAATAGAAGAAGAAGAAGAAGGGGAAGATGAAGGAGGAGGAGGAGGAGGAGGAGGAGGAGGAGGAGGAGGAGGAGGAGGAGGAGGAGGGAGACAAAGAAGAAGCATAAAGAAAATGAAGAAGACAAGGAAGAGAAGAAGTAATGCTGTTCACCTGAAAGAGAATCAATTTTTAACAGATCAAAACCTTTGCCCAAGAATCCAACAAACATTAATCGAATTTACATACAGACCCACAGCTGTACCGCCGGGAGAAAATAGGACTAGGGGGACACAAACTTTGCCCAAGAGTCTGATCTGCCTGGAAATGAACTCGGGTTTTTCCAGTTTCAGGAGAAGACAGAGAAGTTGGTGTGGGAAGGGGAGATGTGGGTGAGGGGGAGGAGTATGTGAGAGGAGGAAGGAAAGGATGGAGTGGGGAAAAGTTGGTGTAGGTGATGGACGAAGGAGTGTGGGTGGAGAGAGAGAGAGGAATTTGGGCAGGGATGGCTGGGAAAGAAGGAAGGGGAGGGAACTACAGAATGTGGGGGTGGGGAGGAGGGGAGAAGGGAGTGTGAAGCGGGAGGGAGGCAGGGAAGGAAGGAGGGAAAAAAGAGAATGTGGGCGAGGGAGGGAGGGAGGGAAGGAAGAGGGAAGAAGTTGCCTGGTCAAGATGGTGCTTCAGTTTGGACGAAGATGAACGAGTGGTGGCGCGGAGTGGGGAGAGGAGGGGGTGGGGAGAGCGGGGCAGGGGTGGGAAGGAAAGAGAGGGGAGAGGAAAGAGATAAAGGGGTGGAGAATGAAAGAGAGAGAAGGGAGATGAGGAATGAGAGGGACTGAGTGGTGATGCAAAGATGGGGAGATGAGAAAGGAAAGCCAAGATTGGGTAGGTAAAGGGGAGGGTAAGAGAGAAGACGAAGGGTAGGGAATGTTCAGAGGAGGAAGGGGAAAAGCTGAGTCGGCAGGTAAGAGAGGGGAAGGGAGGGGAGTTAAGAGAGGAGAAGTGAAAAAGATGAAAAGAGAGAGGGTAAAGAACAGAAGAGTACCAAGAAAAATGTTGAATAAAAGGAGGAGAAATATGAAAGAAAGGACCAAGACACAGCAAAACATTAAAGACCACATAAGAGGAGATTTAATGGATCTTAACACAGTAACTTGCTAGGGTAAACTCAGCAGGGAATAGGTACGAGTTACAGGTAGGAAAAATGGAAGCAGGGGCAAAAGTGGGTAAGAAAGTATTTATAGGAAGTACAGATAACAAAAACCCTATTGGCCAACATCAAGGTTATTTGCTTGGGTGAAAAACCTAATTTTACTAAGATAAAAAAAAAAAAAAACTATCAGAAAAGAATAGAAAAGAGAACGAGGAGGAGGAGGGATGGGAGGGGATAGAGAGGAGGAAGAAAGGAGGAGGAGAGGGCAGACGGAAGAATTAAGAGGAAGAGAAGATGGCAAAAGGAAGGAGGGAGGACGAAAATATGGAAGCGAGGGTAGATGGATGGAAGAAAAGGAAGGAATGACAGAGAGAAGAGAACAGGAGGAGAGAGGGGAAGGAAAGATGAGGAAGATGAGAGGAGAAGCAAAGGCAGGGAGCAAGGATAAAGAAAGGAAGGAGGCTAAGGAAGAAAATTACAAAAAAGAGAAGGAAGAGAGAAAAATATGGAGATATGAAAGGAAAGGAAAACAGGAGAGGAAGGAAAGGGAGAGAAGAACACAACTGAATAGATCACAAAAGAAATATAAAATCCAAACAGCTATCCACCTACTAGTTTTCTCAATTTTTTTTTTACAAGGGAGGTTTTGAATTTGGAATATATTTCATTAGTCTAACAGCCGTATGCTTAAGAAGGCAAATTTCTATATAAGATGGTAAAATCCAAAGCATATAAGGAACCCAGAACATGTACGGCCTCACTATAACATCGCTGACCTCACTACGTAATATCGTATTCAGATGTCACATTAAACAATCAATGATGTTCCAAAAATGAGAGTAAAATAATGATTGAAAAAGCTTGCATTTCCCAGTAACAGCGCTGTCTGGCGTGGACCAATTTGTTTGCTGTTGTAATATCCTTTTCTTAGGTTCCTTTCTTAAAAAATCGGGTGACGGAAAGACAAGGAAAGGAGAAGAAAGGAGAAAGGAAGGAATGGGATGAGGAAGAGGGGGTCGGGGGAGAGGCCAAGCGAAGACCATATGGCGCGGGGGCGGCTGAGAGAGAGAGGGGGGGGGGAGGGAGGATGTTTGGAATATTGAGAGGAAATTATAAAAGTTGAGGGGGAAGAGGGAGTTAAGGAGAAACCAATACAGGGAAGAATGGGCATAGGAGGAGGGATGGGAGAAAGGGCAGCGAAGGAGAGAGAGAGAACAGAGAGGGAGGGTGAATAGTAGTAAGAGAGAAGATAGTAAAGTATGGGAGAGTATATGGCAGAAGAAGAATAGGGGTAAAGAAGGTTGGAAAAACAGCGTCAGTAGGGTGAGAGAGAGAGAGAGATAAAGGAGAGAGAAAAAAGATAGGTGAAGATTAAAAGAAAAACCAAATATTTGAAAAAGAGAACTGAAAAATAAGCAGAGAAAAGAGATGGTGATGGAGTGCAAAGGAATTCAGTGATGTGCAAAGGAAAGGAAGCCAAAAGACAGAGAGGAAGGAGACAGAGGTTGACAAAGGATGTTCAAAAGAGGCGCAAGATAAAGGAAGGCGGGAAGGAGAGAGGAGCGGGAGGAAAGAATAGTATAAAAGGTGTATAAAGAAGAATAAAGGAAAGCAAAGAGCAACATACAGTACCTATTGTTTATTTTAGGGGAGACTAGGCCTAATAATCACTCTCTTAAGGATAACAAAGTAAGAAGGCTTCACCCTCCCTTCCTGTGTGTGTGTGTGTGTGTGTGTGTGTGTGTGTGTGTAAACAGTAGAGCATTATAGAGCAGGTATGGTGAGCGCTGTGTTCGCATCACCGTCCCCCACCTCCCCATCCTTTTACGCCCGCACACAGAATGCATATTAATACTCCATATTCCTCGCTTGTTCAGACACTTCAGCTCCACTCCACTCCACCTCCCACCCTATCCTCCCCTCTGCTGTACCCACATCTCTCCTCTCATTGTTAGTTTACCTTTCACTCCACTGTCCACGTCACATTCCACTTCATTCAGCAACCCACTCCACCTCTCACTCCACTCCGCTCTGGTTCTATTAAGCTAGGCAGTACTCACACAAAAAGGTTCCTTCTATCAAAATTACACACACACACACACACACACACACACACACACACACACACACAACGTCACTGAAGAATAAGAGTGAGGGATGGCGAAAAGGCTGAACCCTGACGAATACCACTGTCGATAGTCTTAGATAAAGGACAATGACCGTTGAGAACAATGGCTAATGGGCGATCGGACAGGAAGCTAGAGATGAATGCATATACAGAAGGACAACAACAGCAAGAGGACAATATGAAAACTTAATACTGCTCTCAGGATGAAGCGGATGACTAAGAAGTTCACCGAAATCCTCAAAATGATCACTAAGTTTCCAGCTGCTTCTCAGGGACTAGAGTCGATTCGCGCATTAGATAACCAGGCAGCGCACAATACAATGTCCTAAACTATACGGGTAAGGAAGAGGCGCTGGTCGAGTCAGTAGGGAGGTGGTCTGCCTTCCTATTGGACGAGGGTTCGAATCCCAGCTGGGGCAGGGAACAATTTAGGGATCTGAAATTCGTTACACCAGATTCTGCTCTTTTACCATGGTGCCTGCTGAAGTGTCATAAAAAATATCCCTAGTAATACCAATGCAACAATTTTGTATGAGACAGCCTTTGTATGTAGGCTATTAACTATGGATGGATGGGTGTTTCCGCCGAATGGTGACATGCGAAGGTGTATGGTACGTAGGAGGACTGCTGGGCCCCAAGGAACGGGATCTTAAGCCTATGCCCAGAGTCGAACACACACACACACAAATCAAGGAAATCAAAGGAATAGGACCTTCGGAGCTGTACTGTTTCTTTTTATGTGTGGCAGAGACGGTATCGCGAGGGGGCCTGAATGGGATGATGAATGGAGGGTTTAGAGGGAAGAGTGGGAAGGGAAATTTCTTGTTAATACTGCAATAAATCACACACCCACGCCATCTCTCCCCACCCACGCATCCTTCTACTTTCTCATCTCCCTTCACCTTCGCTTCTCCCACCCACGAACTTTTCAGCCTTCACACCCAATACCTCCCTATTCCTTTAACCTTTTACATTTATCCACTGACTAATTCCTTTAACCGCATCAGTTCATTTAGTTTTATGATATCTTTATTTTATCTCAATTATTGCTTTATCCATTTCAGTTTATTCAGCTGGGGAAAAGTCTGTGTTATTGAAGGAGCCAGCAAGAAAAAATCAGTGACACCTTCCAGTTTAGTGAAACATATTTTATTCCGTTCTTGCTGCTTTCAGGCGACTCTTTTCAACCTGGGAGACACATAAACGCACTGGAAGGGTTCTTCTCTGCCCATGCCTTTCCAACACACGCTTATCCCCCTCTACCCAGTTCCCTCCATCTCCACTCCCTCTGTCATAAAATGACTTAATGTCATAAAAGACTTTGTGGTTCCTTTGTGGTTGAGTTATATATATATATATATATATATATATATATATATATATATATATATATATATATATTAGACTTGTGGACGAGCGGTTTTTATATCTTGGAGTAGCTTCCCATTTGTCATGTAGTGACAGGAGAGGTAAAGAATAGTATGGGACTATTTTTATTTGTCTTGGAAATATTAACAAGTCTCTCACACTGAGCGAAGTATAGAGTCCCGGGTAGCTACCTCCTTGTCTCGCTCTCTCTCTCCCATGTTGCTAAGCCCTTTCTCCTTCTGACCTCTCTGTTCTATGGCTAACCTCCATCTGAGCTCTCTTTCCTAAATTCTGGTGTAGCAGGGGTGTGTCACGTGTGTTCCTTGTGAGTGGAAAGTTCTAGAAGCCTGTGTGTGAGTATGTGTGTATGTGTGTGTATGGTCACTAGGCGCTGTCGTGTGCCCATAAAGCATTCCTTGAATTAAGAGTGTGTAAGCATGTTTAGCATTGCTCGATTCTCGCAGACACAATACCTTCTCATCATCTGACTCCCTGCTTCTATCTGTCTCTCTATCTATCTATCTATCTATTATGATTTGTAATTATAATATGGAGTCCTAACACACTGCTCGGCCGCGCGAAAATGGCGTACCATCGACAGTTAATAGTCCTAACATATTAATACATATTATATACACATTATAATGAACTTATAAGCTAATTAAGTGAAATATATAATATTGTAAAAGTAACATAATTGTATGAATATTGTATACATATAATATTCATAAATAGTGATTATTCAGTAATATTACATTTTAAACAAGTTGTATACATATTTGAATAAATGCAATGGTTGTTGTATAACACTTTGTAAGACGAGCATGTACAACAGACGTACGCATATAATTGTGCAATGGTAATACTGCTAGGTTATACATTACATAGAGTTATCACTTTAGTAATGTCTAATATTTCACCTAACTTGTATGATGATACTGGTAATACAGAATTGTGCTATAACTGTATGACTTATAATATGGTACTAACATTGTGGTACTACATAATTGTAACATTTTATGAATTGTTACAAAATATTGTGTTAATGCATAATTGTGTTGGCCTTATAATTGTAGTTACATTTTGTTAATGCAACTATTACATAAGTGTCTTGGCCTTATAATTGTAGTTAAAGTTACATAAAAGTTACATCTTGTTAATGCAACTGTTAATTGGCAAAGTGTAACATAATGCAATCGTTTGTCGTTACATAATTGTTACATATCGTTTGTAGTTGCATAATTGTAGTTAAAGTTACATAAAAGTTACCGTACATCTTGTTAATGCAACTGTTACATAAATTGGTACATATTGTTTGTAGTTACATAACTGTAGCAAGTGTAACATAATGCAATCGTTTGTCGTTACATAATTGTTACATATCGTTTGTAGTTACATAATTGTAGCAAGTGTAACATAATGCAATCGTTTGTCGTTACATAATTGTTACATATCGTTCGTAGTTACATAATTGTAATAATTGCAGTCCTAACATATGCTGCGGTCGATGATAGTGACGATGTGTCATGCCACTTGCTTGTGGAGACAACAATTTGCTTTTTTTTTTTTTTTGTAGTTTATGTGGTATTTTGGCATATGTAGTAAAGCTTACACTTATTTTCATTTGTTTGTTATGTGATCTTACTTTATTTCTCTTTTTTCTTTCTTACTTTTCTTTCTCTCTCTTTTTTTTTTTTTTTTTTTTATTGATTTTCTATAGTTTGTTTTTCTTCGCTTGTGTAAGCTTTTTCTATGTTGTTCATGGTTGCATAATTACTGGCTACTTTCCTTGGGATACTTTTTTAAAGTTTAGTTTATATTGCACAGGTATTACTGAAAATGATATTATATAGTCCCATATTTTGTTATTTTATATAAAAAAATATATATACACTATATACAGTATTAACTATATACACTGACTTGTTGTTCACTTGTACCTATCGTGGGTAATATGTGTGTCAGCACTGTGTGGAAATCATTGTCTTCACGATTGTGTTGAAGATGTTCACTCTTGCTAACGTCATTTGTGTTGGCCATTTTTTTTTTTTCTCTCTAGTTAACCTTGTAACTTAATTTATCTGTTTCCACTAGGTAGCTTTAATTAATAAATGTTAAATACAGTTCTTTTAATCGCTCACTGAGTAACTGTGATGGTATATTTTCTTTATCACTCTGTAGATATAATAATGTATAGTTGTATGTATGAAACACGTATTTTATGTAGGTATAAATGGTAACACTCGTTGGTAGTAAATGTTATAATAAATGAATGAATATATACTGTGTAGAATATTTATTGTTGGTGATTATTTAGTGTTTGAGTTATGCAGATAACTGAAGTAAGTATGTGTGTTTAAACTGTAACTATACAGCACGTTTTATATGTTTGTGCAGAAGCTTATTGTCTATCACTGTGTATTGTATAAACGAAGTAACTATGTAACTCACTAATTTTTACCGTGGTGGGAATGGTGTGACTGGTGGTGCAGGTGGTGTGTTGACTGACGTGGCGTCTGTTCAGCAAGCACTTATGATGACGTCGACTTCCCACACTGGTAGCTGTGGTGAGTGAATGAGTAGCGATGAGTAACTTGAGTGAAGATGAGTGAGTAAGATGAGTTGTGAATATGGACTTGGTGTTTTGCTGCGTGTCTTGACCTCTGCATCAGCGATGGCTTGTGTGCTTGTTGCTTTGGTCTTTCCTCTTCTTTACTTGCTTTGTTTTATATTCTTCTTGTTGTTGCTTGAAGTTACGTGAAGATTATAGAGTTGTTTTGCAGACTTGTAGGCTATTTGCATTGTAGGCTGTATTTTGTAGGAATCACTGTAGAACTGAAGCTAATCTTGTAGAGTCTCGCCTGCTTTTGTAGAAATTTGCTTTTAATTCGGAGACGATGTCCGTAGATTCGCTGGTTCGTCGTAGAAGTTGCAAGATCGTATCAATATTTTGTTAAACTACTCGCAAGGCGTCGTGTGATCTCTGTGACTCTGCATCAGCATGATGATCGGGGAGACGGAGGGGGCTGGTTGGAGAGAATACTGTCAGGAGCTGGTTGTGTTGTTGGTTGTGAGAGGTATTCTTTTTGTTTTCAATCTTGATATTTTGTAGGAATTCAATGTTGATTCGTAGACGAGGTTCGTATACGTTTGCTGCTACCAAATGTCATAAAATGACTTAATGTCATAAAAGACTTTGTGGTTCCTTTGTGGTTGAGTTTTAT
Organism: Coenobita brevimanus; assembly: GCF_032717465.1. NCBI lineage: Eukaryota > Metazoa > Arthropoda > Malacostraca > Decapoda > Coenobitidae > Coenobita > Coenobita brevimanus. The sequence goes on along the minus strand of NC_137016.1, from coordinate 6,562,328 downwards.
ATATATATATATATATATATATATATATATATATATATATATATATATATATTAGACTTGTGGACGAACGGTTTTTATATCTTGGAGTAGCTTCCCATTTGTCATGTAGTGACAGGAGAGGTAAAGAATAGTATGGGACTATTTTTATTTGTCTTGGAAATATTAACAAGTCTCTCACACTGAGCGAAGTATAGAGTCCCGGGTAGCTACCTCCCTGTCTCGCTCTCTCTCTCTCCCATGTTGCTAAGCCCTTTCTCCTTCTGACCTCTCTGTTCTATGGCTAACCTCCATCTGAGCTCTCTTTCCTAAATTCTGGTGTAGCAGGGGTGTGTCACGTGTGTTCCTTGTGAGTGGAAAGTTCTAGAAGCCTGTGTGTGAGTATGTGTGTATGTGTGTGTATGGTCACTAGGCGCTGTCGTGTGCCCATAAAGCATTCCTTGAATTAAGAGTGTGTAAGCATGTTTAGCATTGCTCGATTCTCGCAGACACAATACCTTCTCATCATCTGACTCCCTGCTTCTATCTGTCTCTCTATCTATCTATTTATCTATCTATCTATTATGATTTGTAATTATAATATGGAGTCCTAACACACCTCCACTTCATTTCCTTGACCATCACTGCTTCTACCCCCAAAGCTCTCCATTCCCCCCTTCCTGTATGCCACTCCTTTCACTCGTCGAGAAGAAGAAAAGGAGAGGAAGGAAAGAGAATCATGGAAAGAAAAGAAGTACAGAGAAGAGAAGGATGGAAAGCAGAAGAGCAAGAGTAAGGATCAGCAGGACATCTGGACTGTGGCAGGAGGGTTGCAAAATAAACACTGTTGTGCCTGGTGTGGTAGTACGGATTATTTAGCGACCATTGCAAAATATCTTCAAATGTACATCATCATCTTGGAAAATTTTTTACATACCGACTCATAAAATATTTTTGCTCAACTGACCTTTGTTACTGTGGTCGCAAATTTCCAAGTTTGCTGGAAACTGGCGATATCAGAATGGAACACACTATCATACCCTCAGCGAGCTGCCAGTTAGTCCAGTAAGTCATACTTTGAGTGTGACGTGCTCCTTCTGATAATTTATTTCATCTCTCTCTCTCTCTCTCTCTTCCTTCCTTTAGCCATTGTTGGCCTTGCTTTGGATTTTACCAACAAAAATAGCTTTTCTTTTCTTTTTTAGATACATCTGAACCTTCAATGTGTGCTAAAAGCAAGGTAAATAGATCAGGAATTGCATGAATTTCATTCATACAGCTAGTGTTACCATACATTGTTACTGGGCTCGACCTAGGGGATAGGGATGAGAGATAACAGAGAGCTTAATATCCTATAAAAACTGCGTGACACTATTACTATGAGATACTTCTTGGTGTGTTGCTTAAAATACCACTCATATGAAGTAAGGTCGCATGCCCCTAGACTTGACTCATATGTGCTAAGTCGCATGCCATGGGTAAGAAGAAATGAAGTGAAAAATAATGCAAGGCCAAGAGAAGAAAAGAGGGAAAAATTAGAAGAGATGAAATAAAGAGACGAGAAGAAGAAAGAAAAGGATTTAAAAAAAAAAAGGCAAAAGAAAATCTAGACGAGTATCGACAAAGAAAGAGAAGGAAAGGAAATGAGTCTCATAAATATTACATGTGGACAAAAGAAGAAGAATCGATTAAGAAATAAAAGACACAACGAGGAGGATAAGCAAAGGTGAGGAAAGAACGGGAGGTGAACGAGAGGGAAAGGAAACAGAGGGAAGAAAACAAAGACTTCGAAAATATGAGATATGGACAAAACATGAGTCGAACAGAGAGATTCATGGTAACAGGAAGAGAACTGAATACCCCTCCCCAACGCCCTTTTCTTCGAATTATATCAAAGGCTTGAACAGAAATCCGATTCGTCCACATCCTCTTCTGGAGTTGGTGCTTGGGAAATACGAGAGTAAAGAATAAAAATTTCTTGGCACTGAGAGATCCAGGATGTGAGAGGTCATGGAGAGCTTGTTGAAGGAAGGAACAGAAGGAGGAGGAAGGAATGAAAGGGAGAGGAGGTGAAGAAATCTGCAAGAGGAGGGAAAATACAAGGGAATTAGGAGGGTGAGAGGGGCGAAGAGAGGACGGAAGGAGGGACGAGAAGATGAAGTCATGGCTTGAGACGCAGATGGGAGTCAGATGTAAACTTTTTCTGGGTACTGAGGGATCCAGGATATGAGGAGGGATGGGGAGACTGTGGGAAGGATGAAAGGAGAATGGGACGGGGGAAGATAAGAAGGATGAAAATTAAAAAAGGGTTGTCTTTTCACTAGCATTTTTTGTGACATCTCTGCAATGTATTCTTTAAATATTTTATATATCTGGAGACTTTAATAACGATGTCCACATGTAAAGGAATATTGCACTGGTGGTATGGCACCGGACTGGCTGCCTCAAGGTAAAACAAGTGATTCACTCCAGACAAAATTAATGACTCAGAGGCAGAGCCATTCCTAAATTGGCCCTTGGGAGGGTCCGACAAAAATAGATGATATAAGCGGGAGAACAAAGCATTAAATAGAAAGAAGACAAAGAAGTGGAGCCAGGGAAAGAAAAGAATACCGAAGTGACTTAACTTCGAGTGATAAATGAGCTGAAAAAGGAAGAAAGATGTGTGTGCAGGCAGAATGTGATGAAAGACAAAGAAGCTGAAGGAGACAGACGATTAAAACGAGAGAAGGTAAAAAAGGGGGAAGAGAATGAAGAAGGAGCAAGAAGGTAGAAAGAATTTTAGTGGTAGAGATCGATGGATAAAAATCCACGACGTTAGACTATAAAATCTGCATATATCTATATCTATCTATCTATCTATCTATCAATATATATATATATATATATATATATATATATATATATATATATATGAGAGAGAGAGAGAGAGAGAGAGAGAGAGAGAAGCTGCTTCTGGCAACAAGAAGTTGATGAATATCGATAAAAACATGTAGAACACAGTGGATGTGGTGTGACCTGCTGATTGTGATAGTAATAAAATGGGAAAAATGGAAACGAAAAAATATCTACCTGCCTGCCTAGCTACTTACCACATTGTCTATCAAACTGCCTACCTTTCTACTTGCCTCACTGCCTGTCCACCACCTAATAAGGCAGCGACACAGGAGAGTATTGATATATTATCGTTAACGCTTCTTTTTTTTTCACTTTAGTGGGATGTATCAAAACTGCGACGACGACTTAGATTACTGGTTTTTGATCGCCCATTCCAATGATCCGAATGTTGTAACTAAGAACATAAATTTGGTCATTTAACTCCAGGTCAGGTGGGGAGGATTCATTTGGCATCTTAATGAATGTCAAACTCGGTCCATCACTGTGGTTGTTAATGCGCGCACAACTAACTCGACTGACAGACGAACGGGAAACTGTAGTCCTGGCCCAGGTGCACTATTACTCTCTACGTCGTCTTCGGGAAAAATTATAAATCTGACATATTAAGAGGGTAATCACTTCTCACTTGGACAGAGAATCTATGGGGCCCATCGAGAAATATATAAAATCATCATATTCATCATCAAAATCATGATCATCAGGCCGCCTGTTTTTCCCACATGCTGGTGGGGTGAGGTAGGGTACAGAGTCAGGAAAAGGAATGAATACGATAGTGGAACTAATCTACAGTATTTTTAGTTAAATGGGACACACACACACACACACACACACACAGACCGTTCACATCATAAAACCTGCTCTCGCTTGGCGTGCGCTGGTGTAATAATTATATAATCAGAAGGCATTCCTGTATGGCTGAGTCAGGTAATCCAGGGAGAGCATCAAATAAGTAATGTTTCTGTTATAAAAAGGTCATCTGTAGCTTCCTTACACCCCACTAAAAAAAAATAAAAGGCAGTATTTCACCTACGACCAAGGAAAGAAAAAACAGCTATTCCAGAAAGAAGAAACATGTCCACCATCCATCAGCGTTAACATATACAGTAAATACCACATATATCGTGAGAAACCCCCCAAAATAGACACAAACGTAAATAAATAAAAAATGAGATAAATAAGAAAATCGAACAAATATCCCCGTCTCACTCGGACACATGACCCTGCTGTCCCAAGGAAAAAAGTAATAAACGAAAATACTAGAGAATTTATGTTTTACTTCTTCGAGTACATTCGGAAAGCGTCCCCCTCTCCACCGTACAGGTAATGAAGGGGGACCGGATATATTAAGTGAATAAACAGGTAAATATGTAGGTAAACTAAAATACAGACAAATAACACTCTGAGAATTTAGAATAGCTCCCTGGCCCACTCTGGCGTATAATCCATGAAGGCCGAGGAAATGGGTCAGATGGAACGGGATGGCCAGCGGGACCTTGATAGTCTAGGCAGTCGCGAAGCACAAGGGGAAGGGAGGGGAGGCGTGGGGGGATTGACGGATTGGAGTATCTTCATCATCATCGTCATCATCATTCTTCTTCAGCTTCTTCTTCGTCTTTTTATTCGTCTTCTTCTTCTTTATCTTTTTCTTCTTCTTCTTTATCTTTTTCTTCTTCTTCTTTATCTTTTTCTTCTTCTTTTCCTCCTTTTTTTTTCTTCTTCTTCTGATTTCGTTCTTTACAACTTCTATGTTCAACTGCGTATATATTTTTGGCACTCATTTTTTTTTTTTTTTTCGTATGGGGTGGGGACATCTTATAATGCTCTTATTTCTTGCTTATATATTCGCGCTTCCTTTTCTTGACCCTCTCAGATCAGCTGGATAAAATTTCCTAGCCTCAAGCACAACAGAATTCTATCGTTGTTCGGTTCCTAAGAGGGTGAACTGTACCAAATTTAACACTCCAAACTCCACGGACCCCCCTCACCTGAACGCAATCTCATGGAACTAGTTGGGATAGTATACTGGAGTTGTCCCTACCATGAGAGGATTAATAGTATCCGTAATGGCACTACTGCTCCTTTGACTCCGTTGAATACAAACATCTACCGTTACCTGAAATAAACTACTAGAGTTGTTCCGACCATCAGACGGTAAATTTCACGACGTTGCTTTGTACGACGTGGTTACATAATGCTGGCCACAACCTCGGCAGGTAGTGTATGGTAGGGGTAACACTCAGTCCTTATAGTAACGGTAACAATCATTCCTTATAGTAACGGTAACAATCAGTCCTTATAGTAACAGTAACAATCAGTCCTCAAAGTAACAGTAACAATCAGTCTTTATAGTAACAGTAACAATCAGTCCTTATAGTAACGGTAACAATCAGCCCTTATAGTAACGGTAACAATCAGTCCTTATAGTAACGGTAACAATCAGTCCTTATGGTAACGGTAACAATCAGTCCTTATAGTAACGGTAACAATCAGTCCTTATAGTAACGGTAACAATCAATCCTTATAGTAACAGTAACAATCAGTCCTTAAAGTAACAGTGAGTCCGTTTAGTAGCGGTAACAGTCAGTCCTTCTTCATCTCTCCCCGGATTCAGACTGTCCGGGAAGAGAAAGAACAGGATTTGATTTTGCGGGGCTTTGAGTAAGTAAGCACGTCTTTCTACGCAGTTTCTCTTGAATATTGCATCTTCGTCTTCTCTGCCATGTTACTTATATCCCTTGAATACCGACATAGATTTCATAACACACGAGAATATCACCGTGCCACATACAGAGATAAACGGGTTAGGAAGAGGTGGTAGGAAGGCTGGTAAACGAAAGAAAATGCAGAAGCCCTTGTTCTTCTAAAAACAAATTTGATTAGCAGGAGGGAGCTGAGGGCATATTTTTTTGCGACGTCGGACTCTGGCCTCTCGACATGACCTGACCTTGAACTTGACTCACTTTTGTTTTGTGTCCTTTGTGACAGGCGGTCTTTTGTACACTTTGAGTCAATCATCCTCCACACTGTACAGCACAATTCAAAAACTGCATAACTGAACTGAAAAAATACCTAATTGGTTTGTAATCCCACCTGTGACTAGTAAAGTGGGTGAGACTGGGAACAATTTGCTGAGAGAAATAATAGGAAGAATTTATGTGACCATTGTGAAACAGAGGAGGTGAAACAATTCGATCTTGTACACATCCGTCGCAGTTATGAGAGTGCAAGTTGTAACAATAATATACTAACATTTTTTTTTTTAAATCGAAGAAAAAGAGTAATGCAGTCACTAAATTTTGAGTTACTGAAAAAAAAAACAGGAACAGTGTGATGATTGGCACTTTGCTCGTAGGCAGGTCGTATTGAGAGTGATGATGGTTTATGTAAATACTTTCTCCAGGAACAATAACATGAAGAAATTAAGCTCGCGTCACTCTCACATATTTTAGAGAGAGAGAGAGAGAGAATACGATTATGACTATGATTATTAATGTTTAAGTTAGAGCTACCTCCCTTTCCTTGGGGGAAGCAGCCTAGGTATATAGATAGATAGAAGTTAGAGCCACGTCAGAATGAATAAATAAAGAAAGAAAATTAAAGAAAAGCATTCGGGAGCCGAGTGCTAATCGCCCACCAGAATATATGCTGTTGGCCAGGTTCAAGATTTTGTCCATATCTTGATACCCTGAAAGTTTCATGCTGATGACTGAAGCCGTTCATGAGATATAATGAGAACACACACACACACACACACACACACACACACACACACACACACAAACAGAGGCAGGCAAAAACATTACTGCTCCTCGTATGGCGGGCGGTAATAATCACCATCAGTCTTTTTTCCCCAGCAACTCGCTCCCCAGTTGTCCTTTACCCGTCAAATGTCACGTAGACCCAGAATAGACATACACAGGCAGCAGCTGCCATTTAACCATGATGAAGGTCTCTTTCTCTCTCTCTCTCTCTCTCTCTCTCTCTCTCACTGGCAGATCGCGTCGTTTCTCAGTCGCTCCAAGGTAAATGCACTCAGGTATCGCCCTTAGCGTGGTAGGATGTAGCTGAGTCGGAGTGAGGTGGATGACGTTGGTCGGCGAGAAGGTTTTGTGTATGTGCATTAAAGTGTGTGTGTGTGTGTGTGTGTGTGTGTGTGTGTGTGTGTGTGTGTGTGTGTGTGTGTGTGTGTGTGTGTGTGTGTGTGTGTGTGTGTGTGTGTGTGTGTGTGTGTGTGTGTGTGTGTGTGTGTGTGTGTGTGTGTGTGTGTGTGTGTGTGTGTGTGTGTGCTCTCAAGAAGGGGGCGAAAAACGAATCGTGGAACAAGATTGTGTGGAAGACGAGAAAAACAAGTAGAACAGAGAAACAAGCGAAATGGAAATGGAGACAGAAATAGAGGTAAAGGAAGAGATAGAGGCTGAAGATGAGACAGAGGCAGAGACAGGGAGAAGAGGAAGAAAAGGTGGTGACACGGGTAGAAGTACAGCTTAGAAAGATGTACCGTTATAGGTACACAGGTACATACATGGGGAAAGAATTTATTTGACTGGAAAGGGAAGGAAGGGCAGGGGCGTGGCGGGGGTAGGGCAGAGCATGAGAGAGGGGGAAACAGACAGACAGGGAGAGGCTAGGGGGGTGGTTGAAATCGTGGCAGGGGGAGAGGTAGGGGAGTGAGTTAGGGAAAGTGCTTGAGGTAGGGTGTAGCAGAGAGAGTGAAGGGGGGGTGACTTGATAGAAGGGTGTGACTGGATGGATGGAATAGGAAGTGAGGTGAAGAGGGAGGAAGGAAGAAAGAGGGAGAGGTAGAGGATGTGAAAAATGGCATGGGGTGGCGGAGTGGTGAGAGAGAGAGAGAGAGAGAGAGAGAGAGAGAGAGAGAGAGAGAGAGAGAGAGAGAGAGAGATGAAAGTAAAGAGGTAAAGAAAGGTAAACAGGTTCAGCAGGAAGAAAGGTATAGCAAGAGAGGTAAAGAGGTAAACAGAGAAAGAGAGAAGTTAAGGCAGAGAAAATGACCCAGTGAAAGAGGAAAGGGCGTGGTTGATTCCAGGAACATGGAATAATAACACACCCAGGTGTGTTTCCAGGCAACGGGGCGGTTTCCAGGTAACAACTCGCACCTGCTGTTTCCCCATGCTTTCTCTTACGTTGTAGTTCTCATATTCCCTTACTTGCCTTCATTAACACCCTCTCTCATTTTCTGTCTGTCACTTACTTGCCAGATTTCCTCCTCTCTCTCTCTCTCTCTCTCTCTAACAAAAAAAAATCAATATAACACAAAGCAAAACACACAAAGACAACAGAAGGCACACCTAAACAGCACCATAAAAAAAAAAAAAAAAAACTCATGCAACAGAAACCGTATATAAACAACGCAATCACAGACCTTGGCAACACATAAAAGCAACCCCAGGTAACACATTAAAAAAACAGCCAGGTAACACAAAAACAGGAGAGAACAGAGGTAAGCAGACGAGGTTATATCAGGTGGGGTGACACTTCTGCTTTAAGTGAGTCAGGGAGTGTCACTGCAAAGCCTACCATTAAGGGGAAATGAAAAATCCTTCTAACAAACTCACAAAAAGAGGAAATGCAACACCTCTCTAACACACACCTTCAAAATACAAGACCTTTCCAACACTGTACCCATTCCCACATCAACACTCACCCACCGACCCCGTCCAGCCTTTCACACAAGCACACATACTCATACTCACTTTCATTTGCATCACCCGCCCTCCCACATTCTTAACTAACTCACACCCATACACACACGCATATGCCTTCCCCCTCTCCCCTACACACATAGCGTGTGTATTGCGGTATATGCATCACACACAACAAAACGGGAACAATACACACACACACACACACACGAAGGAAGACGTTTGAGATAATCCGGTGACTCAAGGGAAAATAGTGTTGGAAAAATAAAATCGCAGGGAACTTATAGGTGAACGATACGAAGGTGAGATGAATTAGTTAACCCTGAGATGAGTAGGTGGTGAGATGTACAGCTGCGGTCATTAATATCGATCCACTTCATTAAGATAAATATTAGAACTTTGAACAATGACTTCCTAAACCCAGTGATGCGATTCCCAGAGCCCAACGAATCTTCCAAATGTAATGCTGGAGTTTCATATTTGTTCGACTAAAAAGTAGAGTGATGTTAATGTTCAGAGACTGCATGTTCAGAACTGTACCCTCATAGGTTGAAATAATAAAGCAAACACTCTTAAAATTTTCAGGCAGGTGTCAATAAGAGGGAGGGGAAAAAATGGTACGGTAAAAAACAAATGTAATCAGTCTGCTAATCTATATTCATTCATCCACCTATACATCCATCAACCACATCTTTATTGCCCCACTGGAAGCGTAGAGATCCGAGTGTTTGTTACTTAATCCAGGCATTTACTGAGAGAGCGATGAGACACTCTTCCCCCACTGTAAGTGGTATTATTTGAGTAACGTATCCCAAACATTCCTCAGGTGTACAATAAACCCCTATGTGCCACATCTGATTGAGGCACTTTTTTCGTTGCGTTACACGTTCACCTCTCTCTCTCTCTCTCTCTCTTCCTAACCCCAGCAGTCTTTCTCACCTCCTCCGCGTTCCTCACATGTCCAGCCACGTGACTCCCCCCCCCCTCCCTCCAAACACGCCGCACAACACCTGGCCCAAATCTAATTAGGCGACAGGCTCAAGGTAATAGGTAACAGGAAACCTCTCTCAACTGAACTCTCCCTCTCTCACTTACACCCGCACTCTTAAGAACACTGTCACTTACACTTTCATCTCTCTATTACGCCCACTTATTCACCTTTTTCTCAGGGAACCTCTCTCACTTTCTTCCCCCCCCCCTTGAACCCCCCCTCTCTCTCTCTATACACACACACACACACACACACACACACACACACACACACACACACACACACACACACACACACTCACTCACTCACTCACTCATTCTCTCTCTCTCTCTCTCTCCATTCTCTTGATGCTCTTCCCTTACCTTGAAGCCTCTCACCTACACCTCTCCTCCCAAAGCTCATTCTCTCATATACGCTTCCCTCCCTTTCAAACCCTGTCCTTCTTACTCCACTTCTCATTTTCTCACCGAGTTAGTGTACAGTTTATTAGCATCGTTATAGAGAAACTGGAGCAAAGGCAACGAAGAGTGAAAAACAAAACTGAGGGACAGACTACACCAGGAAGCAGAGAGTATGGAACGAAGAGTGTGGAATAAAAAAGGACAAACTCTAAGAGGAACGTTTGGATGAGTTACATTTACCAAACTCTCAAAGCATAAGCTACGGTGGAACATGAAGCAAGTTTAGGAGATTTTTTTCAAAGGACGTGATAACATTGTTGCTGATATCTGTTTAATTAAGCACCATTTAAATTATACTGTATGCAATAGCCGTCAATTATCGGTACGAGCATCCTGTCAAATGATTCTTAGTAATTTTTCTTCAGCAGAGTTGTTAACACGTCGAACAAATTATCTTGGAATGTAACAGAATGGGACACAGTAACAGCATTTAAAAGACGTCTGGCTAAGTATCTAGTTTGTTATTCCCAGCTCATAATGTTCATAGTTGAATAATAAAAAGAATTGTCTTGTCATTTCTTTCTCCCATCCTGATCATGGGAATACGGCAAGAGCGCATCACATTAAGAAACCAACGACACTCTTCCTTCACAAACATAGTGTAGAATATAGCTTTCCATTTCATCCCATCCTATGAAATTTCCAGGGTAGTATTCTATATTGCCTGATGATCCTTCTCGCTGTTTCATGTCGTCTTAGGCTAGAAGGCTTGGAAGGTGGGGGAAACCATCAAGCACATCTATCCTTGTCTTTGACTCATAGAATAGTTACTTAGTTATAGCTTCAAAAGGGCAGACAGATCTTATGTTGTTTGCTCTCCTCTGTATTCCTTTGTACTCTCTTGAGCCTTCCCTCTCATGTACTTCTGCTTTCTCGACCCACCTCTCACATCACTTCCTCTTTTTAACTCCTTCATCATTCTGGATTCATCTCCTGCTGACACCCTTCTCTTCTTAACCCTCTTCTTCTCCTTTTGCTCATGGAATCTGCGTGTACTTAACCCTTGCAGTCTGGGGACGCCTTTTTACACCTCAGTAAACGGAAGTGCGGCAGGGGTATCTTATCATTAGACGTGTGTTTGTTTGTATGTCTGTTTGTTTATGTGTGAGAGTGGGGTTTTGTCGGTCTGGTTGTGTGTGAACAAAATAATTCAGTTTTGATGTGATTTGTCCCAAACTTGGTGGATGGGTTGAAGGCCTTTCATAGGGTTAACCATTTTTTTTTTCTTTTTAGAACAACTCATAGTCAAAGTCACACGGAAAGGTCAACTGGAGCAGCTTTGATTTCGTTAAGATTGAAGTTAGTGGAAGTGTTGAAGGCAGACCAGGGATGAGTTTATTCGATTTTGAGAACAGTCTGTAAGAGGCCAGGGTCATAGGTCAAGGTCAATGTTACGATCGGATGACTAAAATAGCACCGATTCAATTTGGACCAATCTATGTGAAAGGCCTTTGGTTCCTTCTTCCTTGCATAAAAATAACAAGGAAGAAGAGATGCTATTTTGGGAAGAATAAGTCAAAATCAAGGGACAAAGTTAGCAGATGCAGTTTGATCCCATCTGGACCAAACTTAGTGAAAGGGTTGAGGGTCAGGCAAGTAAGAGCAATTAGAATTTATGAACAATAGATCTAAGGTGGCGATCTCAAAGCAAACTATATTGGTTCCTTAAAACTGCTGGCCGCGGATGTTACACTTCACGAGGCTCCTTGTTCAAACTGAATTTTTTGTTATCTCTATCTATCTAGTTATTGCCAGACGACTTAATCCCGTAAGGGGTGGCCACAAACAAATCGCCTCCATGTCGCCCTGTCCCCCGCCATTTCACTGCCTTGTTCCCAGCTCACATCCCCCCTCATATACCTTTCCACTCCATCCCTTGGCCTCCACCTCACCCTTGGCCTCCCCCTCCCTCTCCCCCCCTCAACCTCACTCACATACACTCTCCTCGTCAGTCTCTCACTCTGCATCCTCTCCTCATGGCCAAACCACCTCAATGTGTTTCTCCTAACGCTTCCTATCACATCCACATCCACACCACATCTCCAAACGATTATACTTTACTCCGCTCGACTCAGATCTAATTATTGATGGTGTTCAGTACAACAAAGGCAACCCCTACTAGCTGAACTCCCTACCATTTCCGTCCTCTTTTGAACCTTCTCTCATCTCCCTGCTCCACTAAACTTCCGTCTCACATTCCTTTCTCTTCCAAACCACCCATCTTCACTTTATCTTCTGCACTGCCCTACTGGACCCTCCCCTGTCATTTTCCTCTCTCTCTCTCTCTCTCTCTCTCTCTCTCTCTCTCTCTCAAATCTCCCCTCTACTGAACAGCTCCTATCTACCCCACGACACTCACTTTCTCTTCTCTTTTGAACTTAAGGGAGTATCTTAGGAAGCGATGTCGTCATAAGGTTAGGGACAGAAATACCTGGTGATCCTTTTCTTCAGCCTACCTCTCACAGGATGCCGCGTTAGAGGATACAGATAGATAGGTAGGTAGATAGAGAGACTAACAGACAGACATGGGGTGATAGATTTTTAAAGGTGACAGAGAGGGGTATATTAATAGGTATATAACTATGTAGGTAACCAGGTAGACAGAGAGACAGGCAGGTGGAAGATACTGAAAGCGAAAAAGGCGTCCGAGATATACAGACGGAAAAAGCACCATCATAAATAATCTGGTATCATTGTTGACAGATCTCACGTGGCAGGATGCGTGTTTCATCTCACCGTGTAACGCTGTAAGGAAGGGCTGTGTGTGTGGCGTGAATGCTAACAAGATGCGCTCTGTTGGAGGGAAATGCTTAAAAACCCTTCTGTCCGCATGCCACAAGGAGAAACATGTATGTATATAAATAGATAAGTACAGACAAACAGGCGCATGCACTCAGGCGTACTTAACAGATCTTTTACTTTCTCAAAAATACCGTTCCACACAACAACAAACGCACAAAAATTCCCCCTTCCCCCTCACCTATGCTCTCTCTCTCTCTCTCTCTCTCTCTCTCTCTTTCTCTCTCTCCACACACACACTAGCGCTCCCGTTTATGTTCAGCCGCGAACCATCATGCCCCTGTTACCTTATACCCACCTCCGGACCAGAGTCATTATAGAGACCAAGGATTACAATTATGCACTACTGTTATATATTATTTCCTCTACATGTATATATATACAGACTGTAGCACCATATAAAAGATACAGGAGTGGTGTTGTGGCCACTGCAGCGAGCCTGTATTTAGCAGACGTGCAATGTAAACGAATACACTTAAGCTACATCGGCCTCCAACACACCACCTGCATCGTAACATCGCTAAGTTGACGTCCTTTATGTTTCATTCTTGCAACCATCAGATGATTCTTTATTCAGCTGATGACAGACCTTTCGAACAGGTTTATATGTAACTGTCTTTAGTCCCTTCGATAATTGGGCACTCCCTTAAGCTGGATGAAATCGTGTGCCCGCAGGGAAGATAGTGGTAAAATAGACGTCATCTTCTTGAAAAGGCAAATCTCTTAACCATGAAGAACGCCATAGATTCCATTCCTTCTGCTGCCAAATTACTTAAGTGAATTCGGCAAGGATTTTCAGCAGTGGAAAAATCTCTCTCCCGAGCTGAATAACATCATCTAGACACACTGAGATATAAGAAAGCCCATCAATTTCTGTGTTCTAGTCTCAGCGGTTTTCGATTACCAAACTCACGTGTGTGTGGTGTGGCGGTAGTGGGCGTGTTTTGATCATGATACCTGGCGTAGGTGGGTAAAGGTGTTCCTCCCCCCCTCTCTCTCTCTCTCTCACCTACTAATTGGGGTGGAAGGTTGAAAGGAAAGGGAAGGGAAGGAAACGTGAAATCTAGGGGAAAAGGGAGTGGGGGCGGGAGTAAGAGGAAAGTGACAGGGCTTGTGTGAGGAGGCAAGGGGCTGGAGGTGTGAAGGATCTGGAGAGAAGGAGAGAAGGGAAAAGGGGTTGGAAGGGACGGGGTACGGGTCCAGGGGACAATGGAATGGGGTGGAGGGGTGAGGGGTTGTGGGAGGGGGAGAGCGATGGAAGGATGGAGGAAGGAAAATAAAGAGAAATGGGCTTGAGGGGAGAGGAACGCAATGGGAGAGAGGAGAGGAGGTAAGGGAATGGAAAGACACGCTGGGATGGGAAGGGGAGGGTATGGTATGAAGGGTGCGGGGTTTGAAGAGTTTAAGGCCATACACTAATATCCAGTGGCATGATTACCGACCACATAAGCAGACGAATATCTAAGTAAAAAATGGCACACACATGCGTTTACAGAGTCCAAAGCTTTCCTGAGATTATCACACTCTACCTAATCAAAAGGAAGAGGTTACCAATACAAGATTCATACCAGTCCCACGAATGCTCAAAGTATAGAGGGTACAGAATACAACCTTTCGTTTTGTTACCAACGAGTGACATCCCTACAAAGAAAATAGAGGCTTAAAATTCTTACCCCCTTGTTAAACCCACACATTCCCTGCTGCGAGAGGCTGTTCGTGAAATATGGCAGAAACTCGAGGCCCGTGATGACGTGAACTAGGACAACAAGAAAGATCGACAGAGCAACAAACACAGAACCCTCATGGTTTCCTCTTGATAAATCTAAGCGAATCTCCGCCACACCATAATCTTACGTAATTATATAGGCTGAAATCTCTAACACAGCTTAAAAATGATTTCCTAAACACACACACGAGAAAATACACAAGCAGACATCCCTAGTACACCGGGATACAGACATAAGGCAACAAAAAAACACGCAACCCAAACATTAACAAGTAACCTAAACCAGACAGATATACTCTAGCACTTTTCTGTTTCACCCACTGTCTCTCCTTGAACAAACCTCTTCTCTTCCTACTAACCACCCTACTAAAAGTGATCTTTTTGGTGAAACTCATGCAGTAGCTCTCGATATCTCTAAAGCTTTCGACAGAGTATGGCACCGTTCCCTGCTGTCCAAACTCCCTTGCTATGGACTTACGTCTTTTGTTCCTTTGATTTCTTCTTATCTTAGTGACAGGAAAATAAGAGTAAAAGTAGATGATGTATATTCGAATTTCCACTCAATTAACGCCGGCGTGCCGCAGGGATCAGTTCTGGCGCCAACCCTATTTCTGGTTCATATTAATGATCTCTTATCTGTCACTCACAATCCCGTTCACTCATATGCAGATGACTCAACACTACATAGTTCATTCACCCTCAGACATCCATTTACAAAGTCTAATATCTCTGCCTCTCAACTCAGTACAGCCATCTCCATAAATCAAGATCTAGCTACAATCAGTGAATGGGGACAAAGCAACCTTGTCTCTTTTAATGCTAGTAAAACTAAATATATAAAGTTTACTAATAGACAGATATTGCCAGATTCGTACATTACCTTCAATGCTACTAATATTCCCATCTCCAAAAGTATTGAAATTCTTGGTGTCTCACTTAACAGTGCCCTCAGCTGGACCTCTCATGTCAGATCATTTGCTAAAACCGCCTCAAAGAAACTTGGATTATTGTACAGAGTCCGTAACTTCTTCGCCGATGAGCAGTTAGCTATAATTTATAAGTCATGTGCGCTCTCAGCTTGAATATTGCTCACCCTTGTGGAATGGTTGTGGAGAGGTTGCATTAAGACAACTAGACAAAATTCAGAATAAAGCTGTTAGAATCATTAACAACCCTGCCATTACATATAAACTACCTCCCCTGCAAGTAAGAAGGAATGTTGCCTCCCTTGCATTATTTTACAGATATTTTTTTGGCAAATGCTCAGACGAAGTTGCGTCCATGGTGCCACCTCTCCATGCCTTCCCTCGTGCTACACGGGCATCTGGTAGCGCTCATGACTGGAATGTCACTCAACCATATTGCAGAACTTCTGCCTATCAGAATTCTTTCATTCCCCGAACTGCATCTCTCTGGAACTCGCTTCCCCAGAGTTGTTTTCCTCCAAATTTCAACC
Organism: Coenobita brevimanus; assembly: GCF_032717465.1. Lineage (NCBI taxonomy): Eukaryota > Metazoa > Arthropoda > Malacostraca > Decapoda > Coenobitidae > Coenobita > Coenobita brevimanus. The sequence goes on along the minus strand of NC_137016.1, from coordinate 6,546,361 downwards.
CACAACTGTTCAAGTCTAACTGTTACAGATATTTTATGAATAGAGGACACCAGTAATCTGGTGTATGGATTATTTTTTTTTTCCCCATTTGTTTTTCCTTCCTCCGTTCTGTTATTAAAAAAAATAAAAATAAAAAAATAAAGATGGATGATGAGGAAGAGGGGAGGGAAGGGGAAGGGAGGGGAATGAGAAGAAGAAGGGGGAGAAGGGGTGAGGTGTTGGGGAGCAGGGAGGATGGAAAGAGAAGGGAATGAAGGGGGAGAGGAGGGGAATGTGGATTAAGGGGAAATGGAAGAGTTAGAGAGCTAGAAAGAGGGGGGGTTAAGGTGTTTTAGATAAAAGGAAAAAGACGATAGTGGGACAGAGGGAGCAATGATGAGCTGTTTGAGGAGTGGAAGGGTGAGAAGGGGCATAAGGTTGGAGGTGGTAGGGAATTAGTTGACAGAGAATATACGGAGATGAAAAGATGAGGAGTTTAATGAGCGGAAGGGAAGGTTAGGGAGAGGGAAAAAATAAAATGAAATTATGATAGGATGAGAAACTTGGTGGTACAGGGCTGAGGAAATGGATGATGACGATGATGAGTAGAGTGATTATCATAATGACGACGACCATGATCAAGGCGAAAATGACGATGACAATGGCACTGATAACGATAACGGTGACGATGATGGTGCAGATGGCGACTGACGACGATAGAGATGATGGTAGCGACGGCGATGCTTTGGCGATGACGATAAGGACGATGATGATGTCGATGTCGATGATAACGATAATGGACACAGTGAATATTATATAACACAGGCTGGAGATGACAGGGTATTACGGCGTTGCTTCCATTACTGAATTGCATGTGTGGAATAATACTGGATCGAGTAATTTCAACAGTTATTTTCTGAGTAACATGGCATTAGTAAAATTGTATTAATTTTCTGGGAACTCTCTCGTCACAGCGAAGTACGGTAAAGTGATGGGATTTGTTTTATTTCACTAATTAAATTTTATATTTGTTGCTGCTAAACAATTTTACTCGGCTATTCAGCTTAATAAATAAATTTGTCATGATAAAGGGTTAGAAAAATATCCATTAATTCCTTCAGTACGATGACTCCTTTGTATGCTGCTGCCAGACGTTCATAGTCAGCTTGGTTCTGACTGTCTTGTTGAAGGGGTTGTTGCTGAAGAGTTGTATGTCTTTTTAGTGAGACTGTAACTAAAGGGTAGAAGGTAATTTGTGAAGCTAATTCCATTCAAAAGGGGGAAATCAGTCTTATTCCTTCAGTGTAATAATGGATTGTGTTATTCTTGCTATCACCGGACAAAAACTTTCAATCTAAGACAGACCCATAGCAGTGAAGATGTTAATGAAGGCAATACCTAACTTCGTCATTCCAAAAACAATAACAGAATACAGAATATGTCAGTAGCATGAAGGATTTACGATGCTCCACTATCATGTAGGAATTTCACGATTTTCATCCCACCTCTTCCTAATTTGTTGTGTATCGCTACCAGGCCAGCACTGACAGAGGTTACGAGAAGGTGAATACGATGTCGTGCGAGAATTGGCTGATAAAATTCTTGTATTGCGTCACTCCTCACAAGTGCCTTTAGCTCCTTTACTACGCTGACGTCATCCGTAAATTATTCTTGATTTCTCCAGACAACTTTATTCAACTTAGGCGAGCCTGCTGGTGTCGAAGGATTTATAAAGGCTATGGAGCCACGGTAGCGTAGTGGGTAGCGTGCTTGGTTCGTGTTTTGTGCGTGGCCGATGCCTAAGATTTGAAACGGAAACCATGGCGGAAATTCAATGTACTTCCCGGTAATATACTTTTTCCTATGCTTGTATATGTTTGGACACTGCAGGTTCAATCGATGGCATTTACAGACTTTGACACACAGATGTAAAATCTTCTGGCGGTAAAAAAAAAAATAAATAAATAAATAAACTATGAAAGACGTTCGCTGATTAAACGGATTTCTGACTAAACTGACCATGAAAATTCAGTGCAAAAAATTTCCATCTTCTACCCTGTCTCTCGTCTTCAGTGTTGAGTATTCACATCGCTGAAAACAAGTACAGAATTTACCATGCAGCGAATGCTATGTCTTGTGAGATACGCGTCTCGTTGTGCGTCACGGCCTTTAAGTATCGCAATAAGTAATTCACAGTCGGCAGTATCCTGATGAGCAATTTCGTTCAGTTCAGTCATTCCTTCACACTGTCATCAAACTGTGTAAAAGCTGGATGAAACTCGGTAAACTAACCAGATATACCGAGTGGAGGAATTTCTTACTCCTGTACCTAACCTTCCCTATCCTACCTAATGTATTGCTAGTATGAATGAAGCCTGTGAATGTTATGGGAAGGATTACGATGACGTGCGAAGTTTTTCTGCTAGTCAGTGGGAAATTCTGCTGGTCACTGGGTTGAAGGAATTGAGTGTTGTTATCCATACATCCAACTTCCTCCAGCGGCGGGTTTTCTTGAGTCAGCCAGTATGCAGCGGTCTCATCGTGTTTATAATGAGGGAAAAAATCTACTAACGATGGTAAAACTTTCATAAATAGCAGACAAGTTCCAGCGTTAGCGTTAAGTAATTCAAGGGCTGTGTCCTATCTCAAACCCATATCGAACTTAACCACTGCCCTTCATTCTTGGCACCGATAGATTAGTATATTCAGCTGAGGAGAAATTTTGCAATGTAGGCCGGTTAAATACATCTTTCATTGGCCCTCTTCGAAAAAGTTCTCCCTAAGACTTATATAATCTTCATCAGGGAAGAAAGAGAAAAGAGTACATTACCTGATGCAAGGGATGAATGCAAGACCAACCATCAACATTGAGGGTAACAATTTCTTACTTCTGTAGCTGCTCCCTCCTACGCAGTGTTATCAATACTTATCGTGGAAGGCACACATTCAGGCAACGAAGGGAGGGTCAGGAAGTGAATACTGTGTCGTGCGAGAGATAGGTGAGATATGCCTCCTGTATTGCGTCACAGCCCATAAGTCGCGTTGCATAATTCATGGCTGATGTATTCAATTACCTTTGTCCGAAGATCATTGCCTTAACTCATTTACTACGATGATACATTTTTATAACTGGCGCTCCCTGAGAAGAACTGGTGCTATGCTCTGACTGGATTAGAAACTTTAGGCGGCTGGAATAGAGCAAAATGTACGTCCGGGGATCGAAGGGGATAAACGGGCCAACCCCTGCCAACCCCCGTCCCCCTCACCCCAAGTTTGTCGCCAGCAACAACCCCCTCACCCGGAACATACCAAAGTAATTATCCCATTACGTTGTATGTGTTGTTGCGTCAATGAAATTCTTAGTGAGGTGTGTGACGTCATGGAGCCACACCCAATGTTTACGTCCTCCTCACCCCCACGTGTCTCCCCCTCCCCCTACCACCCCCTACATTTTACCCCTACCTCCCTAGTACACCCTCCTTAATGCCACCTCTCCCCCTCACCTTCTCACCTTTTTACCACCCACCCTTCTCTCATTACCCCCACCCCCTTCACTCGCCTTCCCTCTGTCACCCTCTCTCCCAGTCCCTACCAATTTCCATTTACTTCCCTCGTCCCCATTGCTCCCCTCCCATTGTCGGCTCCTCTCTCTCTCCTCTCCTACCTCTCTACCCTTCTATTACCACCCCTTCTTCGTCACCTCCCCCCCCCCCTCTCTCTCTTTCTCTCTCTTGCTTCCTGGTAACTCTGTCTACCGGTACCCTCTTTGTTTTCTGTCTGTTATTTTCCGGCAATTTTCTTTATACTCTTGTTTCCTGCTTGTATATTTTAGTAAGTTTTGTGCATATTGTTTCCTTCCTTCACTGTAAAAATCATATTCTTGGCTGACCTTTGAGCCTTGATACAATTTTAAGTATTTTTCCCTCTCCCTCTCTCTCTCTCTCTATAGTTCCTCCTCAGTTCACAGTCTGTTATATGGTCGGCTGGCTTGTTTCCAATTCTTATTCTTCTGAAAGATTTATTTTATGTCATCTTCGCTTCTCTTCATTATGTTTTCTTTATACTCGTACATTATTTTCTATACGAAATTCAGCATTTTTTTTTATTTTTATGGCAATTCTTCTTTTAGTTTTACCACGTTCTTCCTCTCTTGATGACAAATTCCAAGATCATGCATGTATTCTTTGATATATTACTTACGTTCCCACCTTGGCTTCACTGCTGTACCGTTGTTCTTGTTTTTTAGGCCAATGTTATCGTCTCCTGTGTGTGTGTGTGTGTGTGTGTGTGTGTGTGTGTGTGTGTGTGTGTGTGTGTCCCCATTAAATCTCATGAATGGCTTGAGTTATCAAAATGAAACCTTCAGGGTATCAAGATATGGCCAAAATCTTCCGGCCTCCCCCTGGGGGGCGCCGATCTTCGCCCCCCCCCCCCGGAGGACGCCGCCCCTCCCCGGGGTTACGGGGCTGCCCCCCCCCCCCGGAGGGATTGGGATCGCCTCCTCCCCAGAGAGGAGCGCCGCCCCCACGGGGGAGGCCTACCCCCCCGCCCCGTCCGGGGGTGGGCGCGCGCTTATAACTTGGCCAACAGCATATTCTGGCGGGCGATTGGCATTCGGCTCCCGAATGTTTTTCTTCCATTAATCTATGCTATTTCCTGATTGTGGAAGTTCTATATCATTCTTAGGAAATACTGTAAATAAGTTTCACCCTTTATCTACTAGGATTCCTCTCAAACAAGTAAAATCGTATAGTGCTGCTTAAATTTAGTTGACAGGTGTACCAACGGCAGAAGAACGATTACACGAATTAATTTCAGATGCCGCCGAATACACAGTTTCTTACAGTTGACCATAATTTTTCGATATAACACGAATAAAATACCCCAATGTACCAACCGCAACGAAAAGGGTTAATGTCTTTACTTGAGACTGTGGGTACGATTCTTCCAATAATCCCTCCAGCCACAGGGGTCATATTAATTGTGTTTTAGTTGAAATCAGTCTATCATTTTGAATTTAGGCGATACCCTATTACTGATGGTGCTAATGAAGGCCATATCTACACCCACTTCCCCGGTTAAGGTATCTCCGGAGGTAAATAAAATTGTGAGAATACAGCAAGAATATAATAAGGATGACGTTCTTAAGATGAAGAGGCTAAAAAAATAATAATAATAATAAAATCCACGACCGTACAAAAGGTGACACCAACCAAGTATTTCCTGCTGCCTATGATCTCCAGTCTTTCAAACGCAGTATGTCCAGGCATCTCAAAATGATCGGATCTTGAATTTGGCTCTATATTGTATTTTGTTTTTCTCTTGGAGGGAACTGTTACTGCGGGCTCATAGCCTTTGGTTCCTTCTTCCTCGAATAAAAAAAAAAAAAAAAAAAGTAAATTCTTTCACCATTCAATATCCTTTTTTTCTTTTTCCCTTCTCTCAGGCTTTCCTATCATTCTCCATTATTACTTGAATTAATTCCACTTCATAATCCGAGTGTTCAGTATGGGTCTATTTATTTAAGAGCAGAAAAGGGAGCAAATGTTGGAGATAAAATTTCTACGTTCTGAATGCGGGTTGAGATGGCTTGGCGAGGTGACATTGTAAGAGAGATGTGTGAATGCAGACATAGGATGATGGAAAGGGCAGACCTGGATGGGTTAAAGAGATTCGGCCATAAGGGGAGAATCAGTGACGAGAAATTGATAAAGAGGATGTACAGATCAGATGTGCGATGAGCAATAGGAAGGAAGAGGCCTAAGAGAAAGTGGAAAAAGAGTGTGAAAGAGTTTAAACAATAGAGGTCTGAGCATCCAGGAGGGCCAGTGGGGTGTATGGAAGGTAGGAACTTTGAATGACGTGGTGTAACAGGCAAGGAGAGAGGCGACTTGGGTAAACCACAGCAAAGCCTGCGGGGTCTGGTCGTGGACAGCTCAGAAATGCTTTGTGTTGAATATTACATCCGGCAGCTGAGAGACAGAATGGGAGTGAATGAGGCTGCGGTTTCCTGTTACCCGGCGCTGTTTCTCTGGACTGGGTATGATTATAACAAAATATTTTCCGCTGCTCTTTTATTTCATCCTTCTTCACTTCCTCATGTACTTCATATCCCATAAAATTTCACTGCATTTTTATTCATCTTCTTTCTCCTCTTACTCATTCCTACTTCTTTGCTTAATATCCAATATATATCTCTTTTATTGCTTAAATTTCTTTTCTTGTTCTGCTCAGTTTTGCATCTTCACCTTATGCGTTCCTTCACCTTCAGAATTTTCCTGTTTTTCTTCCTCCCCTTACTCCTTCATACATCTTCGTCTACATCCTATCTGACAGTCACAGCGCTTTTCTTTCTTCCCTACTCCTCTTACTTTCTCATTTTACACTTCTCTTAAACCGCCTTCTTTTTAGTCTTACATCCTCGTTTTCCAAGCTACCTTACGTTCATTTAATTGTTCTTGTATCCTTTCCTGATCATTCTTGTTTTCGTAGATTCCTTTTACTTCCTAACTCATGTTTCTTCCCTCTTCTTCTCCCTCCCTTTCTTTACTGTTATGTCTTCGCTTCATAGCCTACCTCACTTCTATATCGCTTTTCTTCTTCCTCCTTTTCCTATTAGCTCTTTCCTCTTCACTTTAGATTCTCCTCCTCCTCGTCATTTTCATCATCTTCTTCCTTGTCATTCTCCTCTTAATCCTCCTCCTCCTCCTCTTTCCTTCTCCTCGTTTTTACCATTACATCGTCATTCCACATTTTACTTCCCTTGTTCCTCTCTTCGACCACCTCGCCTCTTCCCACACTAAATATGAAGCGGGGGATAAGGGAAATGGAAAATTGAGTCCGCTTTCCCAGAAGCCATCTTATTATTACACTCTGTTCGAGGAAAGAGTGTGCATTAAAAATCTTCTTATCCTCTTATTACACTTATTCTTTTTCGGCCTGCTGGGTTCAAACTATGCGTTCTTGTTTAACTGCACAAATTTCAGTTCAATAACGTTAGACTGAGGCAAATCTGACACAAGACTGCAACAAACATATGTAAAATGTGCGTGATGTTTTGTTTTTATTAATTCATTTATTTTTTGCAACAGGTTCTAACACTACGGGACGCATTTTGAGTAGCGTTACATTTATCTTAACAGTCCTTGTCTCAGCTCTCTCTCTCTCTCTCTCTCTCTCTCTCTCTCTCTCTCTCTCTTTTTAATGCTGTGTGGTTGTAAGTCAGTCTTCTTGTGTGTTACTGTTACAAAAAATATCAGTATTCGATATATACACCAAATAAGAAAATGATGACGCACATCTGGAAAATGTAGCATATTTATAGCTGCTTCAGCCATTTTTGTTTAATTTGTATACTTCTGGGTTGCTGATTCGAAATTTCTCACCGGTTATCCTCCATCACGTAATGAAATTATGAGTAAGCAAGAAATGGCATACAGGCCAAGAAAATTAAAAACTGAAAATGTAAATACAGTTGGACATATTGAATTAAAGTAAGCAAAATGAAAAACACTAATGGCTAATAGACTCCTCCATTCATGACTGCTGTTTTCTCGTGTCAAAAACTGCGCCTGGAACTTATTATGGGTTTTAGGTGGATTCTCGCGGTGCAACATCCAGCAGTAGTCGGCCATCGTGTTGACATTACATTTTCCTTGGCATGTTCACTCCATCTCCTTTACATCCTGATAAGATCTTTCACTTTGTTCTGCACTCAAAGATCCCAGATTATCCCGAAAATAGACTCATGTTACATCTCAGGACCTTGAGCTTTTCCCCCACCCTGCTTACAATGTCCCTGGTTTTGTCCAGGCTTATGGAAGTTACACAGCGGACACGAAATTGCGGACGGACGGACGGACTAACTAACGCACTGACGGAACCGTGCAAACCTAGAGTCCGGGACCGGTTTGGCCCTTAGGGGACTATTGAAATGCTATGGGAGAAGTGCTACCAACCTGCTATACCAGTTAGAAAACGGCCCTGGGAGCGATGTAGCCTAGTGATGGCCAAACAAGAACAGGTAGATTGTGGAAAGTAAATGGAAAACGGTAACTTCAGTGTGGAAAAAACGCTCTAGACAAATTTCAATAACACTAGGCTACAGGTAGAAACGGGCTCTTATACTGCGTACCGTCGGTATGTCGAGAAAAAAAGGCTGGGGTGGATAAAGTCAAAAAATAGAGAGAGAGAGAGAGAGAGAGAGAAAGAGAGAGAGAGAGAGAGAGAGAGAGATTCTGTCTTCCTGAATATGTCCCCCCAAACAAACGATAAGCAAAAGAATGTTAAGGAATAATAATAAAAATAAAAATTCCATACCTTAAAATCTAACAACAGTCCTCCCTTAACCTCAGTTTTCTCTCACCATAGTAACTGAAATGCCAAAAGTAATCACCTTAGAGTTTAACATAATGCTCCCAGAATTATTATTAACCCATCCAGTCAGTCAGATGACGTATTATCCTCACCAGTTTATTCCTGCTACCTCCCGATACGTTTATTCTGGTGTAGGAGGGATTTCTGTGAGTGAAGCAACTAATCTAGGCTATATCAATCCCCAAGCTCGAAGCGGAGGAAAGTCGCCAAGCATATAAATAGTGACCAGGTAGTGGACAGGTTAAGTTCAGTTTCAACCTTTTCACTGCGAGAAAGAGCAACCAGACACAGACGCCATAGTACTGAAAGGGTTGTGCGTTTCAACACCAGTAGTACGTACTCTTCATTTCTTTAGTTCGGTAATGGATTAGTACGGTATATTCTTGTCTTGCCGCCACCACACAATTTAACCATTTTTAGGACAGAATGGCGTTCCTCTAATATACTGTAATCCTGAGAGAGAGAGAGAGAGAGAGAGAGAGAGAGAGAGAGAGAGAGAGAGAGAGAGAGAGAGACAGACAGACAGACAGACAGAGACAGGGAATCAAGTCATCCTAGGTGTGCCTGAAGCTTACTTAAACCTGCATACACGTACTCTAAGTCTTGATTGGATTGATGCTTGTTTGTGCAGTTTGATTAGTCCTCCCTCACCCCATTTTCTCTTCCACGTTTCTCAGTCTATACTACGCTCTCACTGTTCTTTCCTGTATTTGGCCTTACTCTTTTATACTTCTTCATATTAGACTTTCGTTTCATTACTTTCTCCTCCTAACTTTCCCGCCTCTTTGTTTCCACGTCCTCTCACATTCTCCTTGGTTTTTTCTTTCCTCTTCTTCTTTCAACATCTCTGCTTAAAATCCCTCTGCAATTCTATTACTTTAATTTTCCGCCCTCTGCCATTTCGTTCATCCTTGCTCCACATCCCGCATCATTATCAATACCCTAAGACAATTAATTTCTTCATTAGGGTCGTATTTAATTTTGCTCTTATTCTTATCAGCAGTCAATGTTATTCAAATCAGGAGTGAATTTTCCAACACGAGAAGTAAGATAAAGCCATACGAATCTTTCAGTACGAGATATCTTTCCTAAGGTGAATAAAACTGTCTGTAAGAATGAACTTTAAAAACATGTAATCACAGAAGTGGTGAATCTCCTGGCCACAGACTGAGGTTAATGAGTATACACCTGGTCGGGCAAAGGAGAGGGCGTGAGCGAGTGGGCAGGCACGTAAGCATCTAACTGGGGGATTCCTGTTTTAGAAATGAAGCTTATTATAACTCCTTTTCATCACTAATTATATACACACCTATTTCCCTCTGAGTACCTATGTATTTTCCCGGCATCTCTATCCATTTCGAAGCATTTCTTGGTACAGTAATAGCAAGTAACCTACCTACTTTCAGACATTTTTGAAAATATATTGTATCCTATCCATTTTCATACATGTCAGAAAAATAATCACATACACATAGTTCCATATACATCAGAAAGAATCATTTTAAGATTGTTTTTTTCGTATTACACAAACATCACCACCACCACCGCCGCCACCACCACCACCACCACCACCATCATCCTCATCATCATCATCAGTAGTTTCATATTCATCATTATCAATATCACCATCATCATCATCCCCATCTTGATTCCCACCATACTCAAACAAACGGGTGTTAGTGCACAAATAAATTCGCTCATAAGTATACATGTGTCGAATTCTGTGATATCTTTCGGTGACCCAGCCTGATCACACAGCGGGCGCGTGTATGTGTCTGGATAAAACTGCTAACGTCGATCGTATTTCCTGCCTGTCAACCAGCAGTGTGTGTGCGCGCGGCCCCAATGAGTGAATGAGTTGGGGCTAGCCTTATAGGGGGACGCAGACAGGCTGGCTACCTCACCACACACACACACACACACACACACACACACACACACACAACAGGGCGATGAGATCAGGGGGAGCTGGGAAGGAGGAGAGGGTGCAGGGTGGTGATACAGAAAGGGAGGGAGGGGGTGGAGGGTGGTGCAGTAGGGAAGGGATGTTGGGGAGGGAAAGAGGGAGAGGGGTAGACAGAGGAAGGGCGAGAGTAGGGCAATTGGAGAGGTAAAGAGGTGCAGAAGGGGGCAAGGAGCAAGGAGTGCACATTGGTGCAGAGGCTGGGGGAGAAAAAAAGTGCGAAGAGGAAGGGATGCTGAGAACGAAGGGAGGGAGGGAGGGAAGTAGGGGAAGAAGAATTAAGGCGAAGGAGGGGGGGATGACTGGGAGAGAAGTGTGACAGGAGGAACGGAGGTAGGAGGGGTAATGACCAGGATGGGAGGAGGGGTTGGAGAGGGAAAAAAGTGGGGGATGGAAGGACAGGGTGGAGAGAGATAGAAAGACATAAAGCAGCAAAGGAAAGGGTAAAAGGGAAGAGTGAAGGAAGGTACTAAGATAGGTGACGTGCAGACAATGAAGGAATGTGAAGAGGAGTACAGGGAAGGGAATGTGAGGGATGGGAAACAGGACATGATGGAAGGACGGAAATAGGAAGGTACAGACAAAACGACAGAGTGGTGAGTGAATGAGGATGGGAAAGGGGGTTGAGACGGATGCAGGAGAGAGAGAGAGAGAGAGAGAGAGAGAGTAGAAGGGGGAGTATGAGGGGTATAGTTGACGTGACTCTGTGGTGACGTCACGCCCACACCATAAACAATTAGGCTTGGCATCCCTTCACCAGTTATTCACATCTCCCTCCCCCTCTCCTCCATCCCTCCCTCCCACCACCGGTTTGCTCTCCTTATCCCGCAGTTTTGTAGTTGTAGTAATCATCGTTATCATCATCAAAATTGGCGGTACCTAAAAAACAAATAAAATCTATGCATTCATCATTCAAGCTTTCGAAATCAGGACATTATTCCAAACTTTTTATGCCCATCTTCTTGTCAGGACTCATGTTTACTGATGAGTGACTGGTTCCCTCGCCTTACATGTTTAGAGTGACCTAGCCCAGGGCTCCTACTCTCCTGATGGAAGGATGGATGGATGTATATATTAGTTGGTGGAAAATACAGTGATGGTGATGATGATGATGAGGTGATGACGACGACGACGACAACGATGATGATGATGGTAATGATGATGATGATGGTGATGATAATGATGATGGTGAGATTAATGATGATGATGATGAAAATAATGATTTACGTTCGCGTAGGAATTACAGCAATTAAAACTTCCGTTGCTTCAATCTAACATTTTCCCTTGTCATTTTTTGCGTACTAATCCTCTTCATCGAAATTTCCCTCCATATGTGCCACACTAAACCCCATTTTTTATGTCGTCGTTCAATACATCCGCTTTTTCGGGTAGCACCATTGTTCCCTAAGCCACGCTGTTTGATAAATCCTTTTTGTTTTAGTTCAGTTTTATGCAGAATATATGTGTTTTATTTTCAGTTTAATGTAACAGTTCTCTTTGCCAAGCTTTGTGCCAAGACTGTTTTATTGGTAGTATTCCAGTCAGGTTGTGTTCATGTAATCCTGTAAAATATGATTCGCCAGTATTCATCCAAACTCTTTTAATTCTAGGTCCGCGCTCAATTTTTTTCTTTTCTTACTCCAGCTTTACCTGCATTCCTGTTTTTTCCAGTCAAGCTTTTACGAGTCGTCCTGCTGTATTTTCCCCCACTGATTACTCGTACTACTCAGTCTTTCAATCACGAGTTTATTTTTCGTTAATTTTGTCACTAACAAATTTGCATACACGCTTTATTCCCCCCTCCCCCCGGGCAAAAAAAAAAAAGAAAAGAAAAAAAGAAAAGGGATTTTTTTTTTCCAAGTCAAGCTTTGTGCCATTATAAACGTCGATGACTTATTATGCCATGAATATATTTTTCCATCACGGTTTATAACACGATATTGTAAAGTAGATCTATTTAAAGCTTATGCCACCGATTGATATTTTCCAGTAAAGCTTTATGGCTTTTTACTCCAATAAAGCTGTACGTCATAAGTTGTCAGGTAATTATCACTATATTTTCACTATATATTCACTGTATTTCCACTATATTTTTGCAGCTTCCAGGCGATTTTACAGAGTTTAAGAAAAACCTCACGTACTGAATGGGTTATCCAGAGAAACATCTACCCTCTCCACGTCAAAATGTCGTTCGTGATCGGTTATAACTATATGGAGATAATGTGGACAGAAAACAAACACGTCCTTGGGTTGAAAGGGCCAGAATGAATTTATTTTGACTTTTGACCAAATATTCGAATTGACTCAAAAAGTAAGATGGACTCAAGTCAAACTCAGGAAATTTCATCACAGTCAAATTAGCTCTAGGGGTATATTGACTGTCACTGTTACTCCCCGTTGACTTTTGATCTTGGCCTTCAAATTGTTTACATATACCGTGAGGTCAGCTACTCGTGCCTACTAACAGCGTGATATGCTTAGATTCCTACGATTGGTTCTATCTCTTTAGCGAAATTGCCCCCAAACTAATATGGGAGGGGAAAAAAATCAAATACCAAGAACTGATGTATTTTTACCCTACTTAGTCCACAAGCCTACTTATCTCCAGTCATTTCGGAATAATAATCTTGCACTGCCTAACACCAGCATCGCACACAGCCTCGACAATGCATATAAACCTCACTCACTATAGCCTCCACGTGGGCCTGTCAACGGGGTTATGGTGGAAGACGTAGAATGAAGAATGAGAGTGAGGGAGATACTGTGTGGCGTGGTGGTGGTGTGTTTAGTGTGGGGGGTCAACTCTTTTGGGTGACTGGAAGGGTGAATGGTTTGAGGCGTCATGGTGATTGAGATGGGAGGCTTCGTGGCACCTTTTCTCCAGCGATTTATTTAGGATATTACAACTAAGCATTCTTTTGCATGCTATTCATAACCATCAGTACCCACATCACTAGCTTAAATAACATAGAAGACAATAAAGTGCAGAACAAATCGCTATGAAAGAGATATTATGCTATCCCTAATGCAACATAAAATACGACCTGACGACAGTGGAGGAAATGATGACACAACCTCTATTCCACAATCATCCCTCATTACCCCAGCCGTTATGTTTACCCAGTGACTCTTATTCCTACGACATATATAATCCTTTCCCATTCAGCTCTCCACATGTATACGTCAAGTGGGCTCATACAGAAGGGCAAGAAAGAGAATGCGAGTGAGGCAGGAAGGGTTTATGTGTGCAGGTGATAATGGTGTGTCGCAAGGTGGTATTTATGTGTCTGCGGTGTGGGGTTCAGGCAGTGGCATGAACTGTGTACAAGGAAGTGGGTATGTGTGATGGTGATGATGGACACAACGGTGGTGATACGTTGATGATGATGACAAGGGTGAGGAGCAAAATGCTGTTGACTGTCGTGCTGACAACGACGATGCTGTTGATGCTGATGTAGAAAAAAAGGCCATGATGATGATGGCACTAATAAAAATGATAGAAACTCATGATGGTGCGCTGATAATGATATGGATTTATGTGTTATATGAGCAGCTCATCATCACAGAAAGGCCGGAAGTAAATAACCTCATCTTGCAGATTTTACTTTGTTTATCACCAGACATTATTGAGTAGCATAGCATAGACCTCTCTGACGGAGGGGGTAGAAAATATCTCCATTAACCTGATCTGCAAGGAGTTTTTTTTTATTTACCTCTGTTCAGTTTATCACCAAATGATTTGGTCAAGATTTTTTTTTTTTTAGATTCAAACTCAGGACAAGACTAGTAAAATACTCGATTTTCTGTACCCAAACAAACTTACACCAAGAAGAAGCCTGCATACTTCTGTGTTTACAAACATGAACATTTTTCTTACACACCCTAATCACTGCCATTTTATAGCCAGTTCTGCAACATCCTTGTAATATAAAGGTGAGGATTAACATAATACCCTTTAATCTATAAAGTTAAAGTAATGTCCTTGCAAACACAAATCCCTACCATACTCAACCTAGCCTCTGACACGACTCGTAACGTAACTCAAAACAGCTTACACAGTTGGCTTCTGTTCACTTAACCATTTTTCTTGCAACCAACATCCCCTCATATACTCTATTTAGCTTTTGCAGCATCCTGTGACATAAATCATATATGCTTATACAAAGTTAACAAAGAATCATTTTTCCTGTAACCCACATTTCCTCCCATACTCTGTCTAGTTTTAGTAATATGCTTGATAAATAACTCACATCTGTTTACACTGTCTTGCATTTATAGATTTACATATTTTTCATGAAACAAGTTATCCGCTCCACATTCTACCCAGCTTTTTCGACATCTCGTAACGTACCTCACAACTACTTCTACAAAACTTGAATACACGTGAGTCTCGTGTATATACCTGCACATTAGTGACCCATAATCCGTCCCCCACTCTATTTTTTACATCATTTCATAACTTTCATCTCTTTACGTGAACCACTGGACGAACGCCTAATACTTGTAACACTTATTTCACATCTGTTTACATGGCCAATTATTTACAGACATGAGCATTAATCCCCCTAACCCTAATCCCTGCCACAGATTTTGCAACGTCTTCGTAATATAATTCAAATACAACTTAGACAAGGTTGTGAGTGGGTGTTGGGAGGCTGCATGTGGCTCCTCTTGCTCAGCTGCCTTCAGGTGCGTTAGACTGCGTGGGTTTGGCCGAAGGAGAGCTCAAACTGGCTTAAGCTGGCTCAGTGGCCGCGTATGAAAGGAATGACCGAGTTGAGCATGCAGGAAATATAATTACTGCCAAACAAAGCGCCTACGCAGTGTCATAATATGGAAGTGGAGAGGTAACAATTATAGCTATAAACAGATGTGATACGTGTCAAGGGCACTAATGAAGGAAGAGCTGAGATAGTAAGCTGGTATTTATAAAGGCGTGTATTATAGTAATGAAACCAGAAGCAGCTCTTACACAGTCTAAATATACACAGTCTAAAAATATGATATGTGTCAGGGATTGCATATGAAGGCGAAAATCTTACAGAGTTGTATTAATCTACAAACTACGAGAGAAGCACCTTCATAGAGTGTGTGGTCATCTGGAGGTGAATAATTGCTCTGTATAATGTATAAAAAAATAAAATGGATGGAAAAATAGGCTAGTTTTTTTTTTTTCGAATATGTTTATCTCTGGACAAGTCACCCATGTAGAGTGGGTCAGTCTGGAAGCTGCGTTAATACATCAAAATGGAGATGGTAAAAATAAGATAAAGACCAAAGGAATCTATAAAAGAACAGAAAATATTAATACCACCAGATAAAACACCAACGTAGAGAGTATGACAGTCTGAATCCTACAAAAAAGAATCAAGTAAAAATGAAGATGATGCTATGTCAGGGACTGCTTACTTAGTGGGAAGGCTTGGACGGAAGATGGAGGCTTTTATAAGGGAAAGGAATATATGGAGGCCTCTGTAAGGTGTTATGGGCGTGTATATTATGGTGCACACTTAACCCTTAATTAATCACCACAAGGGGTAAGGTAAAGCTCAGAAGAAAACTAACTTACTTTACACTGGAACATAAACACTCAATAAGAAACCAGGGTTCGTTTACAAAAATGGGGGAATCATATAGGTCTCACAATACAAATATAAAAACGAGTTATTTCTCATACCTAACCAAATTACCATCAGTGGAGGCTACCTACTGACAGAGCTTGAGGAACTACAAGAACTCATTAATGATATAATCTAGATACAATCCAGACAATATCGTTATATGGAGAAGTAAACCAAAAGGGAAAATGCTGCACAATCAGTGAGTTTTGTAATCAAAGTGAGAAGTTTGTCTGATGGGAACTGTGTCCCGAACGGGTAGTAACAAAAAAAGTGACAAAATGTGATTAAAGTGAATAAAGAATTGTGTCAACAAAAAGTTCACACAATATGTCTCTCTTGCTATTTCCTGAAGTTTTACAGTAGCTTTACAGTACTCCACTCTCCAGGCTAACTAGCCACTAGGCTGTCTTAATTATAATCTACAGCCAGCCTCAAACAATGGAGGCACATGCTACCAATTACACGTTAACACATCCTAAACATAGCCAATAAGGAGCCCTCAAGAAGGCGGTTCTGGACTGTTACTGGAAATCATCCTCATTTTGCTCCTTCCACACTATATGTCACACCCACTTATGGTCAAGGACAAAGGTCTCTCTGCTTAGTTCAGGAAAAAACATTTACTAATATTCTACCCAGAAGCAGAAAAACTAAGATAATTTAATGATCTTTTGACAGCTGAGCAAACGGAGGGAAAATAGTGAGGTCTTGAATTCTTCAACTGGGGGCAGCAAGACTGATAAGGAAACCCTCGAAAAATTATTTAACATTCTTGACGGCTCGTCTTATCTCCCTACTTTATCTTCACATCTTCTATTCCACCAATTCGTTACGGGGTAAGTACGCCAGAGGGAAAGGGAAGAGAATATACAGAGGCTTAATTAAAACACGATGTATGGAGGCTTTTTATAGGCAAACAAACTATACAACACCTACGGAAAGTGTGTTGATTTGGACTTTGTATTATGTATCAGATAAAATAGTGATGTACGTCAGAGGCTGCATATTGATAGGGAAATTCTGGAAGAGGATCCAAGGTTTTATAAAGGGGCAGAAAATATTAACACCTGCAGATAAAGCACCACCAACGCATGGAGTGTATGAAAGTTAGTTGGTATTACAGATGCGGCAAAAAAACTATGAAGATGTCGCGAGGCAGGGGACGCAAATGGAAGAGAAAACCTGGACAAACTATGTAGGCTTAAACAGGAGAAAGTGATAGGTGTGGGAGTCTTGCATTCATTCACTCGATTTCGCATAGTGAAGCCTTCAGGTGACTCAAAACTAAGTGACAAGTCAATTGGATTCTTGAAACCCAGGAAACCATGTGCTACGTTGGGTGGTTACTGCACAACCAATTAAGCTTATGGTCTAATGGATTAAAGCGTTCCAGCATGATGTGAAAAGTTAAGCTTGTGTTTAATCGCTTATGTAGGGATCATTGTTACCTTGAATATGTGGACTGAGTAACCTAGTCCAGGGTCTCTAGGTTCCTGATAGAGCAAAATATGTGTAATGCCATGAAAATGTGAAGAAAAGGGAAACATGTGCAAAACACCTACGTGGAATGTATGACAATTTGGAGGTAGATATTATGTGTGACAAAAATGGATACAAAGCCTTCCTGTAGCACATATAAAAGAAGTTCTGGATAAAATATATTGGCTTTAATAAGGCAATAGGAAATATTATGGTCATGCATAGATGTGTAGCCAGAAGCCGAAAGGAAGAAGTTTATGCTTATCAGAAGACCAAACTCAGGTATTGTGCCAACACTAGAGGCAAATGATTCAATATTTTCAGGGCAAAACTGCGTATATCAAGGCCCGTAATTTATACCACAAAACAAAGCAACCAGTTTTAGTAAGAATAAGTTCATTATTACCTGAGCTAGATCTGTGCATACTCATTCAGAAGCATGATACTAATAACCCACGTGACATGTGAGTTAAGTGTCAAGCCTCTTCATTCGTTCCTTTTGAAGTAGTGAGTGACGCACGAACACACACACACACACACACACACACACACACACACACACACACACACACACACACACAGTCATTATATGAATTAAGGAAGTGAAATAAGGAGCCGTGTTATGGAGACGGAAAAGAAAAAAAAAAAAAAAAAAAAAAAAAAAAATGAACGATTCTCATAACAGTAACTCATGAGAGACTACTACAAGCATAAATGAGAAACGTGAGCAGGAGGGAGAGTCTAATAAAAAGTACTGTTTATGAGGCAATGGGAGCTATTTGTGTAAGGGACAGATTGAGAGGTCGGCACCTATTTGTACAGTCAGAAAATTGATGAAGCGACCAGGGTGGAATGAGCAGTTAACTGTGATAAATTACGAGGCAATGAAGCAATTTCCTGTACAACAATAGTTATTTATCTTTAGGGAAATTAAGTCTGATTAAAAACAGAAACTCGTTCCTTCAACATAATATTTAGAATACCCAAAACACAGGTCGAAAATCTGGTAATTTTTGATAAAGATGCTTGTGAAGGCACTATCCATACGGGAGTATTTCAGTATGAGTAACTGAGCAAAGGCAGTGAGTGCATTTTTATTTATTTATTTATTTATTTATTTTTATTTTTTAGAAAAACAGTCCTTGTAATCAAAAGGGTGAGAAACTATTGGAATGTTTCCCAGTCCTTGCTAATTGCTCCAATCAGTATGAATCCTTTCAATCCGATCGCATTTTTCTCAATATATTCTTGCCATCTCTGGACGATTATATTCAGCAAAGAAGACACTTCATACAACGGATGAGAGATGTAGCTTTCATTAGCCCTTCCTCCACTAGAGAGCTGTCCTAAGTTGGATAACTTCGTCAGCAGCCTGCAAGAATAACCTAATGTAATAGTTTATGTCTTTGGGGTGAAAAGGTTAACACTCGCTCTACTCCCAAAAAGGGTGGTCGTATTTTGGTTGGCTTTGTAGTGTGTCCTCCTTATCGAAGTATTTTCCGTCCTACACCTCACGCTCTTATATGTCTTACGTATATCTCTTTAATATCGACAAAGTAAATCTCTGAGGAAAGACGCATTACGAAATCTCTGACGCCAACTAGACATACGTACCCTGGGTGTCATAGCAGTTTTTTGTATCGTGGCTGGTAAGGTTGGGGAGCCAGCCAACCTAAAATACTGAAACCTCGACATAGCCTCGTGCCAGTCAGTATCTGCACTATTTTAGGGATCAGATCATGACACGTTCAGGTTCGGTCATAAAAATTAATTCTCCTCACTGTGATCAATACCAAGACTTTGACCAATGACTTCTGTAACTCTGATGCAATATTTGAAGTCAGGAATTCTTCAGAGTCATATTAAATATTCATTCGTGTTGGAATAAGTTGGGCGGTATTGTTGGGCAAAACTGTGCTAACGTCTTCATTATTAAACCAGAGATCACGAAGGAGAAAGCAGTCACCCATTTCTTGGTACTGAATTATCTATATTTCTGTCTATAGCCAGACGCCATTATCCCGTAAGGCGCGGCCGTTTAAGTTAAGTTGTTTTACGGGGAGGGGCACTGACCATCCACCAACCCATCTGTTTGACACGTAGGGAACACCTATGACTTGGTTATATGGTTACCATCCAGCGTTGTGAACGGTTTCCTGGCTTACAGGAAACCACTAGGTTTGTCACTGAATGTAAAGCTACCTGAAAAGGAAAGAAAAGTAACAAAACATGACAGGAAAGATGGGAGATATTGGATGAGAGGAGGGCAGACACAAAAAGAATGCTAAAGGAGAAATAAGAAGTAGGTAGCACTACAGCAAGAGTATGATGGTCGCCACCACCAACCACAAAAATTACTGAATTAAATGACGAAAAAAAAGTTGACCTTTCTACCTGGTTGTTAATTGCACTGTAATTTCCTAACGTCACAGGAGTTTCCAAACTAACCAACAATGTTTCCAAATCTAGCTATCTATCTATCTATTGCCAGACGCCATAATCCCATAAGGGGTGGCCACTTGACTTTGAGTTAGTTGTTTTACAGGGAGGGGCACTAACCCTCCACCAACCCATTTGTTGACACGTAGGGAGCACGTATGGTTTGGTTATATGGTTACCACCCAGCGTTGTAAATGGTTTCCTGGCTTACAGGAAACCATTTACAACCAACCAACATAAATTAGCCATTTGCCTATACCATTGCACTCTCAGTGTTAATAATGTCCCAGAGATATCCATCTTATGTCACGGAAGAGCCTGAATGTTGTCATTATTAAGACGGAAAAAATTATGATAAACATTCTTGGATTAAATGTAGGCACGATTAAGTATGACTGCGCGTGCGTGCGTGAGTGTGGTTTTGTGTGTGTGTGTGTGTGTGTGTGTGTGTGTGTGTGTGTGTGTGTGTGTGTGTGTGTGTGTGTGTGTGTGTGTGTGTGTGTGTGTGTGTGTGTGTGTGTGTGTGTGTGTGTGTGTGTGTGTGCGTGCGCGTGAGCGCGTCCAACTCCTAAGCTGAAAAGAACTGTCTGGTAAAAGCAAGAATAATGTCTGAGAAAAGGACTTGAATAAAGAGACTTTCTATATCAGTATCAATTATTATATCCATTACCACCATAACAAGTACCATTTGTTACCCCTTCCTCCCTTCCTTTCTCCCTCTCTTCCTACCCCTTACCTCCATTTACCTTCTCTTACCCCCATTCATATCCCCTCCCTGCCTTTCTTCCCTCCCGCGCTCCCTACTCCTGTCCCCCCTCCTCTTCTCTCCGGCTTTCTTTCTTCCTGCCTCTCGTCTCTCATTTTCGAATCCTTGCTCCCCCACTATCCATTTTTGTCTCCTCACCTCATTTTCCTTTCCCCTCCTCTCCCCTCAATAACCTCCTAAGCCTGCCTTACTAGTTTCCCTCTCCTCTACCTTCTTGTCCTCTTTTACCTCTCTCTGAATTAGCTTACCTCAATCTTGTTTTCTCAGCTATTCCATCCTTTCTCTCCTTCTCTTCCCTAGGCTTCATTCTCTTCTCCTGCCTATCCTGTAAGTTTCTTTTTCTTCTCCATCTACTCTCATCTACCCATCCCTTTGCTCCTCTCCTTTCACCCCGACCTTCCATCTCATCCAGCCCTTTCTATTCCTTTCTCATGTACATTCCTTCTTACTTTTCAATTCTCATCTCTTCCCCAAACCTCCCTTCCCTCCTATCCATCTGCTCCTTCTCTCAATTCTAAAACCACGGAGATATTTTGAGAAGGGCAGGACTGGTGCAAGAAACGGACAATGAAACAAAATACTGTAATAGTAGACGCTGGTACTGTGTGAGTCTGGTAACTTGATTATTGCAGAGAGATTGTGAAAGTCCTTATCACAAACTCAGTGGCAGTCTACAGGGCTCGAAATCACTCCAGGGCGCCCACCAAACGCTACGTCAATGTCAAATTAACGAAGCCAATGACTAGTCTTCTCTCTCTCTGTGATTCCCTCTCTTTCATTGTGATCTCTCTCTCTCTCTCTCTCTCTCTCTCTCTCTCTCCCCCTTTGGCTCGTCCCTCTGCTCCAATATTGCCTCCCCGTACACTGATTTTCATTTGCCCTCACTCCCCGCTTCCTGCTCTGCCTGTCCTCCTTCCCTCTACTCTCCCTCTATTCTCACTGCTTTCCTTCCCTGTACTCACCATTAACTACACATTCCCTGCCTCTCTTCCCCTCTCCAACTCCCTCCTTTTTCGGTGACTTCCCTCCCCATTTCTAACCTCTCCATTCACATTCCTTTCTCTGCCCCCTCCCTTTGTCTCTGTCGCCTTCCACTGTCCCCTCACATTCTGATTCCTCCCACCTAATCCCCCTTCCCCTGCCTAGTCACTGCCCTTCCTATTCCCCTCTCCCTCCCTTTTCCTCCCCCTCCCCCTGCCCCATCCATTTTCCTTCCCCCTCCCTCCGCAACCACTGCCCTTCCCCTTCCCCCTCCCCTCTGTCCTGCGAGACACGAGCCAAAAGCATGACGTCAGCAGGAAGGAGGGAGGAAGGGGAGGAAGGGAGGGGGAGTGAGAGAGGATTGGGGAGGAGGGGAAGAGGAGGAAAGAGGGTAGTTCAGGGGGACACATCACTGTTTTGCCTGACGGAACAAAAACAGGACCGCAGTCACACACACACACACACACACACACACACACACACACACACACACACACACACACCTGCGCCAGTTTCACGTACACATACTGTACACACAGACACACTAACCCATATGCGCGCGCGCGCACACACACACACACACACACACACACACACACACACACATGCGCCAGTTTCACGAACACACACACACACACACACACACACACACACACACACACACACACACACACACACACACACATGCGCCAGTTTCACGTACACACACACACACACACACACACACACACACACACACACCTGCGCCAGTTTCACGTACACATACACACAGACACACTAACCTATATGCATACACACACACACACACACACACACACACACACACACACACACACACACCCGAGACAGTTTCACTTACACATACATACAGACACACTAACCCATCCACCCACACACACCCGAGACAGTTTCACGTACACACACACACACACACACACACACACACACACACACACACACACACACACATACACACACACACACACACAGTTCAAGCGAAATCTCTACACTTCTGCTCTAGGACAAAAGTGAAAGAAACTTGACCTAATAATAAAATCTTTACGAACTCTGGTGTCAAATATGTGAAGTTCATCCCCCGATTAAATAATGCTACTGAGAAGCTGCCCTTTCAAGTTAGTATATCTGCTCTTGAATTCCGTAGGCGCTGACATCATGCAAGGAATATATTTGTACTTGTAATGCGTAACTGCACTGCCGAGAACATGCTGTGCACTGGCAACACTATTATATTTACGAGTATCTTCCTTTTTTTCAGCCTAAGATTGGGTGAGAAGACAGGTCTTGATGATGGCGGTGATGATAATGCCGCTGCTGTTGCTACCGTTGATGATAATGATGCTGCTGACTGTTGGTACGTACTTCCTGACCACTGATTGCTGATTGATAACTGATAGTGACTGGCGGCCGATGGTCGTGGTGATGATGGAGATGGTGAATGGTGATGTTGATGATGATGATGATGATGAAGATAATGATGGTGATAAGATGATGATGATGATGATGAGGAAACTATCGGTCTCATAAACTGAAAAAATAAAAATCAGCCTAACCTCTACCGTGGTGAATGAGTGGATGATAGCTGTCACTTGTATGATGCTGCTGCGCTGATTGGGGAAGAATTACTAATCCCCTTTCTCCTCTAAACCTTTTGCGTCCAGAGTCCGCAATACTGTATACGACGGAATTGGGCATTTTCAAAAATTAATTAAAGGAAGGAACCCCGGGGTAGCGACCTACGAGCTCCGCGACTATGAGCCGATAGGCGGAGGGCGGTACGCTCAGCACCCTTCCAGCAAAATCCCTCTCACAAAAACCCTGGGAGTTAATGGGTTAATCAAATCGTCTCTTATGAAATTACTGTTACTGCATTATATATAAAGCTGCAGATGTAAAATACAGGTAATTGACTTCACTGCGGTAAATAACGAGTCAGTGGGCAATGAATTCCTAAATCTATACTGTGATTTCTCAAATATTACCTCAGTCACTTATTTGTCTAGGTAAAAGTGGAGTGTTTCTGTTATCCGCTGCCCTTCAGTTACTGGTCCGAAGACATGCAACTCCTTTTAACATTCCCAGGAAAGAACAAATTCGCACGTGTGGGGAAAAGAGAATCACAGGTCAAAGATTATGATTCAACAGGTGGAGGTGAGTTTAAGGAATAAAATAGGATGGGGATGTGGTCTGGGTGGGCTGGAAAAGAGTGCTGAGAAGAGGAATGGAGCAGGCTGGGGGTTAGAGGGGAAAGGGGCAGGGGTTGGAGTGGTATGGATGATGGGATGGAGGGAGGACTGGAATGGAGAAACGGATAATAAGGATGGTCCGGGACAGGGGAGTGAAAAGGGATTAGGGTGGGGGAAGGGGGTGCTGTGGGATGAGGGGCATGTACACGAACATGGGGTGAATAGGACAGGTGGGTATGGGGGATGAGTGTGATGGGGTAGCTGGGGGATGGGTGGAACGGGGAGGGAATGGAGTGGGACGGAGAAGGGAAGGGGGGTGTGGTGGAGGAAGGTACAGTAGGGCGCTCTCTTTCTCACTTATTCATCACTGGCACCTTTTCTGGGTCAGGATACACAAACTTATAATAGTTCCTTGTCGCAACTACGGCTCAGTTGTACGTGAAAAAGGCCAGAGATCGAAATCCTTCCCCACGTCTCTTTTTCTTTCCGCTGAAACAAATCATAGTTACGGGGGTGAAATGAGTGCAAGTCTGTTTGTGAATCGGGCGCTGTGATTCACACCGGGAAGAGAAGCCCCTTACGACAATGCTCCATTTGTCTTGGCGCTCACTGACACATTCCACTGCATCTTTTACACCTCTTAGCCCGAGAAGTTCATTTTCAATTTATTCTTGAGACCGTCTGGCGATCTCATTCAGCCTAGATATTTTTTCGAACAAGAGAGGTAAATATAGTCTGTTTTAACCCTCTTCACTAATAAAGATCTTTCTAAGGCTGTGTAGTATCGTCCTTTAGTAACAGGAATAAAGCCGGCAACACATCATCGGCTCAAGTACCAGTGACAATAATCCTTGAATTTGAGAATGTATTTTTCATTATATTCTTCTTATTTTCTGACTACATTATTTAGCCTTGAACAGACTTTCGAACTGGAGGAGTTTCTTTCATCACCAGAGATAAGGGACCCTGCAGCTCAAGGATCATTTTTTTTTGTTTTTCGTCTGCTTGATTTCGTCTGTCTTACTTAGCATACTCTTTGAACGAACCCCTCCCCCCCTCCATTATTAGGGGGATCTCATAAGCTGAAGAAAATAGTCTGGAAGTAACAAGACTGTGTTTTTAAAGACAGTGGATTCAAAGTGTTATTTATCGTTTTGCTTGATCGTTATCATTACCTCTTCTTATGTTACTATTATTATAGGAAGACCATCGATATTTCTCATCTAGTCTCTCTCTCTCTCTCTCCTTTGCCCAGTGTTAATTATGTGATTTTGATAAAGCTTAGTTATGACCCTAGTCTGGTGGGGCCTTTGGGTGTTTAGTGCAGGTGTGTGTGTGTGTGTGTGTGTGTGTGTGTGTGTGTGTGTGTGTGTGTGTGTGTGTGTGTGTGTGTGTGTGTGTGTGTGTGTGTGTGTGTGTGTGTGTGTGTGTGACATTTGCTTGGATGGTGTACGTCAATTTGCATGTGATTGGAGCGTGTGCAATCCGTGACTACAGTACCGTATATATTTAGTGCATTTTGCCTATGTCGCATGAAGTGACCTTTATAGAGAGAGAGAGAGAGAGAGAGAACTGCTAAACTGCTACAGTTAAATTACATAAGGACTCAGAGAAAATTAAGATTGAGAAGGGCGTGCGTCAGGGAGATACAATTTCACCAAAGTTATTTACAGCATGCCTAGAAAGTATTTTCAGAAAGCTAGACTGGGAAAACAAAGGGGTAAACATAGATGGAGAAAAGCTACACCATTTAAGATTTGCATATTGTCCTAATCTCAGAAAAAGCAGAGACATTGCAAGAAATGTTAAATGACCTGAACAGAGAAAGTCTCAAAGTAAGGCTAAAGATGAACCGGAGTAAAACTAATGTTTAATCCTCAAACACCAAAGAGCGTCATAAGAATAAGTGGAGAAATTCTTGATGAAGTTGACGAGTACAATTACCTGGGACAAATACTAAAATTAACGAAAGATAACGATAGCGAAATAAAAAGACGCATTACAATTGGATGGAAAGCTTTCGGTAAACATAGAGACATTATGAAAAATAGCTTGCTAGTTTGTATGAAACGAAAAGTATATAACGAATGTATAATTCCAGATTTAGAGAAAGCGTATGATAGAACTGATAGGGAGGCTTTGTGGACTGTTTTAAAATTGTATGGAGTTGATGATAGGTTACTAAAAGGGGTGAAAAGTTTTTATGTAAATAGCAGAGCGTGTGTAAGAGTGGGAAATGCTGTGAGTGACTGGTTTCCTGTGAGAGTGGGGCTGCGACAGGGATGTGTGATGTCGCCTTGGTTGTTTAATATTTACATGGATGGTGTTGTAAGGGAGGTGAATGCAAGAGTTTTAGGTGGAGGTCTGGGTCTGGTGAATGTTGATGGTGGAGAGTGGAATCTGAAGCAGCTGCTGTTTGCAGATGATACTGCACTGGTGGCTGATTCAGAGGAGAGATTGAGACAGTTGGTAGACGAGTTTGGAAGGGTGTGTGAAAGGAGGAAATTGAAGTAAATGAGAATAAGAGTAAAGTGATGAAGTGTATGAGGTTGGTAGATGGTAGGAGGATGAATATAGCTTTGAATGGCAAGTTGCTTGAGGAGGTAGAGTGTTTTAAATATCTAGGGTCACATGTTGCTGTGGATGGAAGAATAGATGCAGAAGTGAAGCTTAGAATAAATGAAGTAGGAAAGGAGCTGGGAGGAATGAAAAAAGTGCTTAGATGTCGTTTGCTTAGAATGGATGTAAAGAGAAGGCTGTATGAGGGTGTTGTGGTACCGACTGCGTTATATGGGGCTGAAACATGGAATATGGGTGTAGCAGAGAGGAAAAGTTTGAATGTAATGGAGATGAGGTGTCTGAGGAGTATGTGTGGAGTGACGCGTATGGATCGAGTGCGAAATGATGAAGTGCGAAGGAGAACTGGAGTTGTTCGGGAGATGGCTGGTAGAGTTGAGCAGAGGGTGTTGCGATGGTTTGGGCATATGGAGAGAATGGATAATGAGCGATTGGTGAAAAAGATAACTAGATCTGATGTGAGAGGTGTAAGGCTGAGAGGAAGACCACGAATAGGATGGATGGACAGTGTGAAGAGAGCACTGGATGCGAGAGGGATGTCTGTTGAGCAAGGAAGAGTGGCTGTGCGTGACAGAAATAAATGGAGAGAAACTGTGAATGAATAAGTGATGACGCAGCCCTGAGGGGATATTCTCCCGCATTTAGTCTGATCAGCTAGTCAGGTCAGGTGCGGGTAAGGGGATGGGTCTGTTATGATGTGGCAGGGGTAAACCAGCTCTGCTGTCGGGCCCTGCTGCGGATGTCACTGATTGCATTGCGCAGTTGACCCTTGTGCGGTGTTGTGCGGTGAGGATCTGTCCGTTCTCCCCTTGGGGCTAAGATGCGGATGAATGTGTTTGAATGGATGAGTAAATGGGGAGTGTGTCGTCCTGTCTCGGCTACCTCCCTTTCCTTGGGGGAAGCAGCCTAGGTATATAGATAGATAGATAATTCCAGCTATGACGTATGGTTGTGAGACTTGGAAACTGACAAAATCGATGGAAAATAAATTAATTCGTTCTCTGAGAGCAATGGAAAGGTCAATGTTGGGAATATCTTTAAGAGACAGGAAAAGATCAACTTGGGTGAGAGAGCAGACTAAAGTCAAAGACATTATAGAAGTTATAAAAGAACAGAAATGGAGGTGGGCAGGCCATGTAGCAAGAACAAGGGATAATCGATGGAGCAAGAGGTTGACTGACTGGACACCAAGAGATGGTAAGCGTAGCAGAAAAAGGCCAGACAGGAGGTGGAGAGATGAGATAGAGAAATTTGCAGGGAAAATGTGGCAAAGATTGGCTCAGTCAAGGAATTCATGAAGAAGGTTGGGGGAGGCCTTTGTTCAGCAGTGGACATGTAATGGCTGATGATGATGATATATATATATATATATATATATATATATATATATATATATATATATATATATATATATATATATATAGGTATTAAGAATTACAATAAAGCGTCATTGGATTCAAGGGGTCAATACTATTTTTTTTCATTGTTGAATATTCTATGTGGAGGGTTTAAATGTACGGTACTCTTCATTAATTCTTTCTGTATTAAAGATCCTTCTATAGTTGAGTAAATTCTTCTGGTGGTGGACTGATTAAAATAAAAATGATGCTTTTTGCAGGAAAGAGGGTAAGGTGTAAAATACAACCTGTCAGAATCTTAAATAAACTTAATAAGGCGTCATCGTACTGAAGAAACTTAGTACTATAAACTCAAGGATGTTCTAAGAAGGAAGATTAGAGCTTAGAACGGGACGTAGAAAGGAAATGAGAAAAATGTATATATTCACCTTTCATGGTAAAGTTTGCACACCGAAGAAATTTAGTTGAACGTTTTTGCCTCCCTTTTACTGTTGTCAGGTTCCAGTGCTGTTCTTGCATCCTTAATACAGTAATTTCTCCTCACATTTGTCATTTTGCCTTCTCTCTTTCTCTAACCATCTATTTCAATTATTCCTCCTTCCACTGTCTCTGTCTGTCTATCTGTCTGTCTGTCTGTCTGTCTGTCTGTCTGTCTGTCTCTCTCTCTCTCAGCCGCGTCTGACCCAGTTCTCAAAGCCGTGTAAGGGAAATAATTGACCTCATAAGGTAATCTGATCAGGCTAAAATACGGCTCTTAAAACTTCATAGTCAATGTAGTTGGGGTAATGATTGCGTTATGGAGAGAGAGAGAGCGAGAGAGAGAGAGAAAGAGAGAGAGAGAGAGAGAGAGAGAGAGAGAGGGAGAGAGGGAGAGAGAGAGAGTACATTCGTCGCCGTGCTGAGAAACAATCAAAGAACGGAAAAGAAATACGGTAGGCATGGTGGGCAAAGGAATGGTAAGGAATGAGCAGAGAAATGAATGTGAGTGACTTGGACAGAGGAGTGTATGTGTTATTGGACTAGTGGTTTAAGTGAACTAAAGAATTATTTCCATATCTCCCAAGAAGGAAAGTTTTGGGGAAGGGAGAGGGGGCGTGAAGAACAAGGGAACGTGCGGATAAGTGGATGAAAATGGGTGTTGTACAATTACTGGTTTGAGTACACTGAAGGTATGTTTCAAAGCGTCCTCACAACAGCACAAAATATATGTTCATGTCGTTCCCATATACCTGGTCTTGGGACGGAGATGAAAGGCAATGAGAAAAGGGACAGACGAAATGAAGATGAGCTTAAGGGATATGATGGGAAGATTATATGGTGAGAAAGACGAAGATTGAAGGTGACAAAAACAATTAGAAATACATGATGGCGAAAGCAGCATGAGTCAATCCGTTCGTCGAAACATTCTTTTTCCAAGTTTATATTATCTAACGTCAGACTATTTTATCCATTTCAGGAGAATCTATCTATCTATAGCCCGACGCCCTAATCCCGCAAAGGATGGCCGCAGACAAAACGCCTCCAAGTCGCTCTGTCACCCACCATTTGCCTGCCCTCCCCCCAGCTCACTCCCCTCTCCCTCATATACCTCTCAACTCCATCCCTCCACCTCCTCCTCCTGTCTCCTCTTCCCTCCACTTCACCTACATACACCCTCTCAGTCAGTCTCATTCTCCATTCTCTCCACCTCCCTAATATTCCTGTTGTTACTGCAAAACCCAGGCTCCTCTCCTTGTGCTCCTAGTGGACTGCAGGAAATCGGCGACTTCGACTGGTGGCTCCTAGAGATTCTTTGCTGTGATAAGGTTGAAGGACTACAAGTATTGCGACAGAGCAGTGCATGTGGTAAGTGTGATGTGGTGTGGGAGGCTTCGCGCTACAGTGAGGGCAGAGTGGATTGTAAGTTGTATTTTTTGTTGGTACTGTAGCAGGAAGAGTGGAAATATTTGAAACCTCTATTTCGAAGTATCTTAAGTGAATACAGTAACTGGTGGTTGCTAGAGTATATGACATCACCGTATTCAAGGAGGCTAAAAAGGTAAGAACGTCGAGAAAGGCAGCGCTTTGTACCAGGTGTGAGTGCAAGACTGATTACTGAGGTGCTGTCACAGGTAAGGTCAAGTCGAACGTCATAGGAACTAACTTCAGAGTCACTCCAGAATTAAAAAGAAAAAAATGGGAACAGAATATATGCTAATCCCGGAAGGAGAGATCTGAAACACACTTATCGAATGCTTTAATTTCAGATGGATGCCTCAGTATAAATAGTGAAATGAAAATGAAACGTACTCCTATCTAATGCAGTATCCCTTCCAGTACGATAACGCCTCTTCACTCAGTTTATCTATCTATCTATCTATCTATAGCCCGACGCCCTAATCCCGCAAAGGGTGGCCGCAGACAAAACGCCTCCACAACGTATGGTCCGTCCGGGTCCGAGGCGCTTTATTTGCTTTTTTAGTTAGTTCTTTTTACGGGGTGGGGCACTAACCCACCACCAACCCTTTTAGTCGCCTCGTACGACAAGCAGGGATACTGGGGGAGTATTCTTGAAACCCCCCTACCCCCAGGGGGTACTCAGTTTATGCCGTCCCTAAATGATCTTATTCAGCTTGAGAGGCTTCAAGAACTGGAGGAGTAATATACAACCTTCACGAACCCCTTCTCTGTCAGGGTGCCTTAATGATGTAAATTTAATCGGCTGACAAGGGCAAAAATAAAATAGAAATAACACTCTCGGCTGATGGGATAAAACTGAGCAAAACCTGGAGACGTGAGAAATAAGCACACACACACACACACACACACACACACACACACACACACACACACATACACATAAGCTCTCGCGCTAATGTCTTAAAGCTGAACTAAGAACAAAAACATGAGAGCAAAATGGAAACAGCATGAGGAAAGCTTGACCTGAAAAGAAACTATGAATCTGAGAACTGAAATGTGTGTGTGTGTGTGTGTGTGTGTGTGTGTGTGTGTGTGTGTGTGTGTGTGTGTGTGTGTGTGTGTGTGTGTGTGTGTGTGTGTGTGTGTGTGTGTGTGTGTGTGTGTGTGTGTGTGTGTGTGTGTGTGTGTGTGTGTGTGTGTGTGTGTGTGTGTGTGTGTGTGTGTGTGTGTGTGTGTGTGAGATATTTTTTACTGTTTCGGTACAGTCTGGGTATGAAACACATAAAGATACATCAATGTGCTATTTGTTGAGAAAAGAGTAAAGATAATGAGTTGAAAATCCTCCATAGCTAGCAAAAAGGTTAATTACATCAATATATTAAAAAAGAACACTGATGATGTCCTGGGGTAGAAAAGAAATGGTTAGGATGTGGTACAGAACATCTCAAACTGGAGAGACTAAAGAGAATACATAATTAACATAAGAAAGAGTCATAATGTGCCACGAACAGAAGAAAAAAAAATGCAGAGGAGGCAGTGCAAAAGATCAGAAAGGGATTGCATAAAGACCATAGTAAATTTATCAGACGTAGGCAAAACTGAATAGGAAGAGGCGCTGGTATGAGTACAGACATACGCTACATAAGTAACATACAAAAGAATATTAATGTCTTATGCAGATTAGGAAAAAATGAGTAGGGAGA
The DNA here is from genome assembly GCF_032717465.1 of Coenobita brevimanus. Classification (NCBI taxonomy): domain Eukaryota; kingdom Metazoa; phylum Arthropoda; class Malacostraca; order Decapoda; family Coenobitidae; genus Coenobita; species Coenobita brevimanus. The sequence goes on along the minus strand of NC_137016.1, from coordinate 6,515,016 downwards.
GGTGGTACAGAGCCTGCTAAGATTTAAGGAGAGAAGAGAAGAGTATAGAGGAGGAGGCTGCTGAGATTCCATGAGACGAAAACAAGAGGTGCGAATTAAGATGAAAATATAAAGGCACATACTGACACGAAAACTGAAGAGAATATGATATTTGAATTAACTTCATCACTACGTTGTCATTCCTGAGCGGAATAAAGTTGTTTGGTGGAATACGAATAATGTAATGAAAGATGCTACCGTACTGAAAGGGTTATGGCGAATGCTTCTGGATTCTTCACTACCTGTAGCTTTTCACAACATGAATAAAATCTGTCGGTGGGCGTGGGGATAAAAGAATACGTCACCGTGCAGAAGATGCAAAGTTGAAACGGCAACAGAAAGACATGGGACTAATATCACGGCCTCTAGCAGTTTCTTGTCACATTTTCTTTGCAGATTTAGCAGGATATTTGCACCACAATATTCTCTTGTATGTCTGGAGGAAGCAAGAAGAAAATTGTCAGGCGCTATCAAGAAGTACATCGTCTGGCGGCTGCAAGAACGTAATCGTCCGCCGATGCCATTAATATAATCACCTGCCAGAAGGAAGGATAACAAAGTTTCCCGGTTGCATTAATAAAAAGTCAATCAGTAGCATATGTAAACAGATAAGTAAACAAATAAATAAGCGAATAAATAAATAAATAAAAATAAATTAAAGTGTCTTCGCACCGAAAAGTAGTATGTGCTGTTCCTAAACTCCTCACTACAAGAGGATTCCTTTAAAATTATAGGAATTTGTTCTTCCACCAGAAAGACTAACATAAAAATAGGTGTCATTCAAGTGAAGAACTGAAAACCAAGAAATCAGATTTTCGTGTAACACAAATACAGCGTCAGTCGAATAAAAATGAAAGTCGAACAATACCCAAAGCTTGTAAAGTCATTCAAGAACCAAGTTACCGAATAAAATCAGAAATTTATAACGAAGAAAATTAGAAAGTCAAGTAAAAAGAAAAAAAAAAAAATCCCTTCCTTGTCTGACCTACTTCGGGGGTCAGGCCTGCCTCTCGTTAGCAGCCTAATATTCCTTATTGATTATATTCCCACAAGCTTTCCTCCGTCCCCCGTTGCGTAACCCAGCCGCCCTAATTAATGGCTCCACTAAATAGCAGTATTCCTAAGGGGCAAATATCGATGCCTCTAGCTGACCCCTTTCTCTTGGTTTACATAACTGGAGCTTTCTTCTTTCCTTTCGTTTTAGTTCCATTTATCCTAGCCTGACCCGGATCTGGACATGCAAAGTCATATTCTCTTTGACATAGAAGCTTTTTTTTCTCTCGGACTTCTGCTTAATGGATTTTTGCTTTCGTTTTTTCTTCTTTTCGTGATTTTTTTCGTCCTCAGTCTAGTCATGACCGGTGTGGAGGCATAGGGTCGTTTTCTCACTGGCTTGGAAAATTCATAGGACACGGGAATTTTCCTTGTCCGATATTTTTCATACTTATTTTTTTCTCCTCTTTCGCTTATTATTATTTTTTTTTTTTAAATTTCAAATAGGTAGGTTAGTCCTCGGTCGGGATACGTAAGGAAGTTTTCTTGAGAGTTTTCTGCATCAGGGGAATTTTCATTCTCCCCCCCCCCCGCCCCCTCCCCTGGTGGACCTCTTTCTGAACACTTAGGGTAATTTTCTGGCTGACTGGGGAACTGCGATGTAATATGAGCTTTTATTCTTTGGGACTTGTTCAACATAATGGGATTTCTCTCTCTCTCTCTCTCTCTCTCTCTCTTTTTTTTTTTTTTCATTTCTGTCTTATGTAGGCTCGTGCTGTTTCGATCTAGACACAGAAGGTAGTATTCTCGTTGCTTAACTCCTTCAGTACGATATACATATTCTCCTTAACTTATAAGTGTTGCTAATTAGGGCAATATCTAACACCTCCTATTCGATGTGTCCTGTGCAGAATAAATCGTTTGAGGATAGCGTAATTTCTTCTGCATAACAGATTTTTCTTTATCTTCCCATCCATTTTTTTTTTTTTTAGGTTAGTCTGACCTCGGTATAAATGCATAGTCGTTTTTTATGGTTTGTGAAAATTCTATTGCATTCGAGTTTTGTTTAGCTCTCGTTTTTTTTTTTTTTTTTTTTCACCTTTGTTTTGTTTCGGCTGTTGTGAACTTGGTCTGGATATATGAACAGTATTCTCACTGCCTTGAGAGTTTTCTGCAGAGAAGAACTTTTATTTTCCTACGTGCGTGTTTTATTACTTCGTGTTATTTTCTTTTAGTTAGGTTATTTTGTAGTCTTTCTGAGGGAATTTTTTTTTTTTTTTTTGTTGGGGGGGGGGAAATGGGAGTCATTCTCTCTTTTCTTTCGTGACTTTTCTCCAACTTAGGCTAATGTCAATATGGCCACATAGGGCAGTTTTCTTGCTGGCTTAGGAGTTTTATATCACATTATGTTCTCATGCATGCTTTGTTTTTTCTTTCCTTACCTCCCCTTTTATCCCAACTGGCCTAGTCTGACCACAGTGTTTTGAGGCTGGTATGTGAGTTTCCTATTGCACGGGATATTCTATTTGTTGCTACATAATCAGGATATTATTTTGTATTTTCTTTCGTTTTATTTTTTCCTTATTTAGAGTTGACATCTGCTTGAACACAATGGGAGATATTGTATGTTCAATGACTTGTGAGATTACTTTTTCTCTGCATGGGAATTTGCTTTTGTTATTGGGGCACTTTTCTCCTTTCTCATTCTTTATATTCATGTTAGGTTGACCCTGATCAGAACATATTTTCACTCCTGCCACCGCCAAACGAATCATTTCAGCCTCATAATGACCTCTCAAAGTGAAAGGGCGATTCAAACTTTTCCTTATTCCAGGAGTTTTGGATTAGTTTTATTTTTGTTTGATCGTGTGACGTAAAACCCACTAATTATCAAGCTTTTCAAATGCCCTTCTTAACTTCAGCAAGTGGATGGAATTTAAACTCTAGCCTTACCATTTCCAGCCAGTCTTATCACGGCTGGTAACTATTCTATCAGGTGAGCTAATTTCACAGACTATACTCATTTTATCACCTGCTGGCTTTCATTACTTAAGGGGAGACCTCTCGTGGTGAAAATGGATTAGACACAGCCTCCAGTGGTCGCTTCTCGAGGAGTGTCTCTTAAGCAGACGAAAATTGTGTGTAGGCTGTAATTTTCACCTGACATAAGAGGGTCATTCGCACGTCTTGAGTAAGAAGCTGTGTTTCCAAGACGTTTGACCAGTTTTAGTTATGATGAAAGAGAGTCTACTTAGTTACAAAGCAAATCTGCCCTCCAACCAGACTACACTTAGCCATCATTCTATTTAAAAAGTGTAAGGGATCGGCGTCTGGCTAGTGGTAAAAAAAAAAAAAGTATTAAAAGGAAGGTGTTGGTGTGACCTCGATGTGAAGTCCAGGTTACTGAGTTTTTCTGGGAATCAGCTTTTCATCAGAACTCAGATTCATATTTACTTTAGGTTTTCGTAAGTCTAAGTAATTAATTAACACCACCTACGCTCTCCTCTGACATTTCAGTGAGTCGGTGATTGCTGTTGTACTTATTAAAGCAACAACTTCTTGTATTTAGACTAGAAAATAGCATGGTTAACTAGGACTGCTCGCATATGGCTTACAAGACGCCGTAAGAAAACTATGGTAATAGGTACTTTGAGAAAAAACAATAAAATTTAGAGTAAAATATCTAGTATTAGGTTATAGTTCATATTTAGACTAATTTATCTAGCAACAGGCCAAATCTGGAACTGTCTCCCTCTGTCTGTATTTCCTACTTCCTATGATCTCCAGTCTTTCAAACGCAGTGTGTCCAGGCATCTCGAAATGAACGGATCTTGAATTTGGCTCTCTCTCCTTTTTTTTCTTCGAAGGAAAGGTTTGCAGACTCCTGGCCTTTGGTTCCTTCTTCCTTGCATAAAAAAAAAGGCTATAAACTTTCCTATATAGAAGACAACCTCGCATCGAAATCAAAATCCCGTGTATTTGTATTAAAATCGCGATGTATGGAGCAGAATCTTGTAAATAGTCAGGAGAATCTTTTTAGCTCCTGTACTTAGATTAAAATAAGTCTAGTTTTGGCAAGCCTGACCAAGAGGGAGTGCATATTATTTAATTTTAAAGACCAACTGCGTAACACACACACACACACACACACACACACACACACACACACACACACACACAAGCAAGCGCACATGCGGATGTAAATACCTGCCTGGATACACACACACACACACACAAGCAAGCGCACATGCGGATGTAAATACCTGCCTGGATACACACACACACACACACACAAACACACACACACACACACATACACAAACGCACATGCTGTTATAAATACCTGCCTGGATACACACACACACACACACACACACAGATAAACAAACGCACATGCTGTTATAAATACTTGCCTGGACACACACACACACACACACACACACACACACACACACAAGGATTAATTATCAACACCTGCTGCCTGGATTCTCCTCGTCCCTCCTCTCTCTCTCTCTCTCTCTCTAAGCATTGTCAGCACCTCGCTGGATACAATTATCACACATTGAACTATCCGGTGTC
>NC_137016.1:6397905-6505405 GCF_032717465.1 Coenobita brevimanus | reverse complement strand
CCACTCTACGTTTGGTAAATTGGTACATAATGAATCAGAACAAGTTGAGGCGACCTTCATCTTTAATCTATTGTGCCTTTCTCCAAGTTTGATTTCAATCAGATCGACACTACTTAAGCTGACCTTACCATTTGACTTTGACGTTTGACCTCTTGTTCTCAATAATACTAGGTCAGCTTCAGGGAAGACTTTCAACCCTTCCACAACGATTGCAACAAAATAGATCAAAACTTTGTTATTTCACACCCACACCCACACCCACACCCACAGATTCTTAAAACATGACTACAACTCAAACAACTGCTTTCAGCTCATGAGATATATTATCTACTTGTTTAAAACGTTTATTTATTTTTCCTTGGCATCACCAGACGATATGATTCAGTTTAGAGGAAACAATTTACTGTTGATGAAACTGAAAATTTCCATTAATGGAAGAATACCTGAACTTACCATAGCCTTCAAAGTATATGCCAAAAATATGATGGGTAAACACATAAATACAAATATGCATCGTAGTGTAGTTGATGCTCTGTTTCACATGATTCATAAACACTGCACATGATTCATCCTGATAAACAGTAAGACAATAACGATCAGGAAGTGTGTGTGTGTGTGTGTGTGTGTGTGTGTGTGTGTGTGTGTGTGTGTGTGTGTGTGTGTGTGTGTGTGTGTGTGTGTGTGTGTGTGTGTGTGTGTGTGTGTGTGTGTGTGTGTGTGTGTGTGTGTGTGTGTGTGTGTGTGTGTGTGTGTGTGTGTGTGTGTTACCCTAGTGATGAGCTGAGTACACAAACTTGCCAGTGAGGAACCACCTGTTTGTCAAGTGGGGTGCATTCACACACACACACACACACACACACACACACACACACACACACACACACACACACACACACACACACACACACACAATTATACACACGCATTGATAACACAGAACTTGCAGTCCCAATTATTTGGTCTAGAAGTAAACACTGCGGAATTAGAGAGAGAGAGAGAGAGAGAGAGAGAGAGAGAGAGAGAGAGAGAGAGAGAGAGAGAGAGGACGCTGGCGTGGCATGAATCACCCTCCCAAAATACGGCAGCTACTGGGAAATATGCTGAGATAGGCAAAGCATCATCGCAGTAATATTAGATGCTCAGATATATTTGGCCAAGAATTTTAGGAAATAGGAAGGCAAAACTGGAGCTATGTAAAGGAGGTGTCCCTTTCCTGTGTCTTTTTTTTTTTTTTTTAATGGAAACAGAACTTGACTAATACATAAAGTAACTATATATATTAAAAAAAAAAATGCTCAGGTTATGATCGCGCCTTCGAGACCAAAAAGTTATTACATTCTAGGTTTTTATCAACACGCACACACGTACACGCTTACACATGAGTAAAATTTGCCACAAAGTATATACCATGTTTTAGTTGAATCTGCAGCATGTCATCGTTCTGAAGACGTACATCCTTTCTATAAAAAACAAAAAAATCCCATAATCTCTTCGGTTTAGGAAGCTCCCTAACGCCTTTTCCTGACCTAATTGTTTTATTACACCTTACTGACCTCTTATGTATTACGTAAATACTTCCAATATCGCCATACTCTGAATAAATAACGTACACTAGGATAATAACCACCTATGTGCAAAAACAAATCGCTAAGGAAAATGTGTTAGGGAGTTTCCTTAACTGACGAGAATACTGCCCAATATTCCCTCACTCATATCCTGTAGCAAAACATACGCAGACGACACGGTTCAGAGAGCAGAGGTTAAGTTAGGGAAAGGGGAAGTCTAGTGAGAAAGACAGGAACCAGCTGTGATAAATAGACAAGTATTAGATTTTACAGATAAGTCTCTCTCATATCCAGTACTAGTTATTTAGCAAGAGGAAGTGAGAACATACCCTGATCTTTGAATTTCCAAGTGTTATAAAAGAATTACTGCAAAAGCAAACAACATACACTCACAGACAGTAAAAATACACACAAAACCAGGTCACACACACACACACACACACACACACACACACACACACACACACACACACACACACACACACACACACACACACACACACACACACACACACACGAACGCACGCACGCACGCGCATCCACACACACAATAATTTCCTATACACTCACCTGCATATCGTGGCAAGTTCAAAAAGTGTACCGTGGGAGCTACGAGGATGCTTACCTCAGACGTCACATGAGCGAGTAGGGGTGGCGATGACTCAGGGTATGAAATGGAGGGAGGGAGGAAGGTGGGAGAGGGATGGAGGATTAATGAGAGAGGGAAATAAACGAAAAGGGTAAGCGGAAGGTCAGAGAGGAAAGGAGGGAAAGGTCAAGGGAGAGGGAGGTGGGAGAGGAAGAGAGGAAGAAATGAGAATGGGAATATCACCGAGGAAGCGAAGGTGAAAGAGGAAGAAGGGCGAGGTATGAGGAAGGAGTGAGCCAGGGAGAGGAAGGCAGGGGGATTAAGTGAGAGATGTAACAGAGACGAGAAATGTAATAGAGAATAGGGACAAAACAGAAATAAGGAGTGCACTAGACAGAAATAGTGAGGTAGTAAAGAAAACTGATAAAGGATATTGATGTGGTAAGAGAACAGAAATGAGACGGCAGACGTGGGACAGAGAGGCGAGGGAAGCAGAGAGGAAAAGCATTTATAATGGTAAAAATTGCTGTGATGGAGTGAGAGAGGAGAGGGAAGGTGATGATGGGAATATTTAATGAAACGGAAAGGTAAAGAGAAGAGAGGGGTAGGGGAGGGGAAGGGGGTGAGAGGTTGTGAGGAAATGTGAGGCAGGGGGTAGAGAGTGAGAAGGAGGGGAGAAGTAAGGAAGGGGAAGGGATGAGAGGATGTGGAAGGAATGAAAGGGAGGGGGCGGGGAAGTGAAGAAGAACGAGGGGTGAGAGGATGTGGAAGGAATGAAAGGGAGGGGGAGGGGAAGGGAAGAAGAAAGAGGGGTGAAGAATGGGGAAGGGTAGGTGAGGGGAAGGAATGAAAAGGAAAGGTAGGAATATGGGTGAAGGATGTGGAAAGGGTGGGGGAGGAAAAAGGTGAGAGGCCGGTCAGAGAAGAGAAAGGGAGAGGGAAAGAAAAGTGTAGGGGAGGCAAAGAGTAGGGAGGGTAAAAGATAGGGAAGAAAGGGATATGGTAAACGGGAGGGAAGAGAAAGGCTGGGGGAGACAAGAGATGAATGAAAGAGTAAGTGAAGGACGGAAAGAAAGGTTGAGACTGAGAAGAATAAGGTTAGATAAGGAAGAGAATGAGAGTATGGAGCTGGGGAGGGATGGGAAGGGTGAAAGAAAGAAAGACATGCGGTCCGCTGGGAAGGTGTTGGAGAGGTATAGAGTAGAGAAGGGAAAAGGAAGGGTGAGGGCAGGGAGTGGAAGTAGTGAGGGGAGGGTTAAACAATAATACACAGCATTAATCCGAGGAGAGAGGAAATGAAAGGAAAAGAAGAAGGGAGAGGTGGGTAAAGAAGGGAAGAGGACCGAAGATGAAATGTGAGGAATAATGGACAAAATGGAAGGAAATGGGTAAGAGGAGGAGAGGTAAGGTAGAGTGACATGAAGGAAGGGAGGAAGGAAGGGGAAGGAAACGAAAAGATAAGGGTATAAAAAGGGAGGGGATGGCGTAAAGGGGGGAGTGGAAAGGGAGGAACAAGTGATATGGATGGGACAGTAGACGGAGAAAGAGAGGTCTAGAAGGGAAGAGAAAGGAAGGAGATGTGATTGTTGAGGAGAAGTGTGAGGGTAAAGAGGGACAGGAAGGAAGAGACAAGGAAGGGATATAAGGGAAGTGGTAGGGTAAGCTAGGGCAGGAAGCCAGGAAAGGAAAGGGGGGAAAGGGGAGGGAAAAGAGGAAGGGGTACAGGAAAGGAAGGAAGGGGTGTCGAGCAGGGAAGGAAATATGAGAGAGACAAGAAAGTATAGAGGTGAAACAGGAGGGATGGGGAAGGAAGGAACGAGTAGCTGGGGGGGAGAGGGAATGGGAGAGAGGTAAGGAAAAGGAGAAGATAGGTGAAGGATGGATGGTAGTAATGCAGGACACAGTAAGAGACGGTAACGTAGCAGGGCAGGGTCAACAGAGCAGGGCAGAGCAGGGTGGGTTGGACTAGATAGGACTGGCAGGGAAAGGCAGGTCAGGGTGGGCACGGCAAGGCAGATCAGGGCAAAGCAGGCAGGGTAGGATTGGGTAGGGGAGGGCAGACAAGGCGAAGGACAGGGCAGAGCAAGGGAAAATCGGTTATGAACAGGGCAGCGCAGGGCAAGGCAGGGCAGTGCATGACAGCGCCCGCCAGTGCAGGGGAAGAACAATTTCAAGAAAAGAAATACACAGCATGGCATGGCTGGGCAGGGCAGGATAGGGGCAGGACATGGCAGGGACAGGAGAAAGCAGGGCAGGGTAGGGACAAAGCAAGGCAGGGTGGGGGCGGGGCAGGGCAGGGCGGGGTAGGAACAGAGCGTGGTAGGGGAGAGTAAGAACAGAGCAGAACAGGTTGGGGAAGGGAAGGAGTGTGAAAGGACAGAGCATGGGAGGGCGGGACACGGTAAGGCAAGGTTGGGCAAGATATGATAGAATAGGGGCAGGCAAAGGTAAGGTATGGGAAGGTAAAACGAAGGTGAAGGATATGGTGGGTGATACTTCTTTATCAGTCCATAAAAAGACGACTGCAGGACCAGACCTACTCTTCGGAGGGAGAATGATAGCCAGAAGCAACCTTTCTCTTTGCTGGCGAAGGATGAATGGACATGGGGTTTCTGTAGAAAGTGTGATGCTTGTGAAAGTCGAAGTGTAGTAACGATAATGTCTGTGTATGTCTATCTGTTTCTGCTAAAGGCAGGGCCGAAATGATGCCAACATATTCAAGCAAATTAAAAGTATATTATAAGCGCTCACTTTAAATGACCACTACGGTTTAGGTTCGAATCCTAGACTCGAGGCACATGATTTGTTAGACAAGCAGGCTGCCGATCGAACAACCGCAGCTCTAGACTTCGATTACTGGGACACTTAATTTTGATCTTTGCCTAAGTACATCCACCAATAAAAGTAATTTCCTCTTGTACTAAAAAAAATGAGGATTTGTGTGTCATACTTGGTCTAGTGCGTGTGTGTGTGTGTGTGTGTGTGTGTGTGTGTGTGTGTGTGTAACTCCATTTTATGATATAATGCAGTTAATGGCATATAAATCTCTTGCCCTCTTCAGGGTGGTCGGATCAGCTTGTGGAGTGCCAGGTAGTGAACAACACCTACTGTACAACTCCCTATCCGTGGACGTCACCCCAGGCTTCATCGGGGTACTGACGCAGGTCTTATTGGCCGGGGTGAGAATGAAACCCTGGCACGACACAACGCAGCCAGGGTGACAATCTAGTGGTCTGGTGGTGGGAATATGCAGCATAGACAAAGTGAGCATATGATAGTGGCACAATGCAACATAGACAGGGTGAGCATATGTTGGTGGTATCATATCCAGGGTGAGGATAACGTGGTGGCATTCTGTAACATAGCAAGGATGAGCATCTAGTGTGGTAGTGTGCTTCCCCGACGTCATGGCATGATGTCTTGTGAGTTTCAGTTAGATTTCTATGGGGGTTCTATGGATGAAACTAGAGATAGGGACATGCTTAATATGAGATCTAATTTGAACACAGTTATGACCCCACACACACACACACACACACACACACACACACACACACACACACACACACACACACACACATGCACACACACACGCACACACACACACATGCACACACACACGCACACACACACACTGCCTTCGCTCCCTTGAAATAAAACTCTTGAGTCTTCATTTTAATGCCGTGAATAGTTCAAGAGGAAGATCAATATTAATATGTACAAATAATAAATGAACTTAAGAACACGCAACATTTTTGATCCGTCTTAGACCTTTTTTAGACATGGATAGAGACTGGACATAGGCGTGTATATACAGCTGGCTAAGGGGGAAGGAAGGGAAGCAGCAGGGTTTGGTGAAGGAATTGGCGGAGAGAAAGCGGAGTAGAGAAAGGTGAAGAACAAGGGTGAGAGAGAGAGAGAGAGCGAGAGAGAGAGAGTATGCAGAAGGTAACATTAAGGGGCAGACGAAAGGCAGGGTAGGTGAGGGAAGGGATGGGAAGACGAGAAAGTTGTAGGTAAGATTAGGATAGGTGATTAAGAGGTCAAATACAGGGGTAAGGTATGGGCAGGGTACGTGAAGGTAGGGTAAGTAAGTAAAGGTAGGGTAAGTAAGTAAAGGTAGGGAGAGGGTGAATGATATGTCTTGTGTAAAGGCAGGGTAGCTGGTGCCAATAATAGGGAAGAATTTCGGGGCATGGTTAGGGATGTAGATAGACACTCCCTAACAACTCATCCTTAGTGATTTATTTTTGGATACGGCGGGCTAATATCGTTTTGTGCGTTACTTATGATGAGTATGTTGATATTAATTTTTAATAACGCAAAATAAGGTGTGATAAACAAAATAAATCGCGTAGGATGGGGTGTTTGGGAGCTTCATTTATAAACGATAATAAGAGCCAAGGTGCCAAGGTCAGTGTGAGGCGCAGACTGAGGATGGGGTACGATGAGATGAAGAATAAGGTCAGGGTAGAGTAGAGTAGGGGTACAGGTTCGGAGTCGGGTTAGAACAGGGTAGGAAATAGGATAGGAGGCAGGGTAGGGAGCGGGATAGGGAGCAGGGTAGTCTGTAGGGAAGAGGGAACGGCAGGGAGAAGGCTAGGGTCAGTGTGGAAAGTAGGGTGGGGAGAAGGCTAGGGTCAGGGTGGGGAGTAGGGTATAGGGGCAGGATAGGGAGTACCTTAGAGGGCACGCTGGGGGCAGGGCAGGGGACAGGATTAGGGGCAGGGTAGGGAGTAGGATAGAGCATAAGGCAGGGGTCAGGGTAGGGATAGGGTAGATGGCAGGGTAGGGACTAGGACAGGGGAAAAGATAGGGAGTTCAGTAGAAGGTATGATAAAAAGGAAGGTTGCGGTAAAGTAGGGACGGTGGGGAGTAGGACAGAGGCAAGGTAGAAGGTTGGGTAGAATGTCGGGTAGTGAGTAGGGTAGATGATTGGGTGGTGAGTACGGTAGAGAGCAGGGCAGAGGGATGAGAGGGGAGCTGAGCACGTGGAAAGAAAAGGGATATTGAATGAGGCTCTGACGTCAGCCGCTGCTTGGGTCTGAATGGGTAAAAGCTGGTAAACAAAAAGGAAATATGAGACCTACGGTAGGGGAAGGAGCAGGTGAGGGGAGAGGTCGGGAAAGGGGGTAGGTTGAAGGCGATGTAGGGGGTAGGGTAGCTTGTAGGGGTGAAGACGAGACAGTCACAGTAGGAGACAGTGGAAAGAGGGAGTAGGAACACTGTAAGTAAAGAGTACCGTACACGCAAGAGATGGAACGAAAGGAGCAGGGCATAAGTGGATGAAAGGGAGCATGAATGAAGCTTTGACGTCAAGGGAAGGAGTGAGGTAGGATAGAGACGGGACAACGGCACTGCATGGGTCAGAGTGGCGGCATGACAGGAGGGGAAGGGCAGAGGCGAAATGAGGACAGGGTACGGGAATAGGCAAAGATATGGACAGCCTGAAAACAGAGGTCAGGTACGGACAGAACAAGGGCAAGGGCATGGTAGGGACGAGACAAGGGCTGAGTATGGGGCAGGATGGGTGCAGGGTGAGGGAAAGGAAAGAACAGGAAAAGAGCAAGGTAAAAAGTTGACAGGGGAGGAGGGGGACAGAGGACTGGAGAAGGGTAAAGCAAGCGTAGAGCAGGGGTGGGATAAGGGATAAAAATTTGATAGGAGAAGGAAAATAAGCATGAAGATAATGTATGAGACAAGGCAAACTAAAAACACGATAAGGGTAAGATAAATGAAGATTAGGAGCAGGACATAAGAACAAGGTACAGTAAGTGCAGGAAGAATTTTAAAGAACATGAGGTAACAGGACAAGAGCAAGGATAGATGCACGGTAGGGGCAAGGTAGGTATGGTATAAGCACAAAGCAAGGGCAAGGCAAGTGTATGGGTAGGTAGTAGGGGGAATATGTGAGTGCGGGAAACATGAATGAAGCTCTGACGTCATCCGGTGCAATGCTTGGCTCTGTACATGAGAGGGGGATGCAGAGGCCAACACATCAATATGCCACACAGGCTCTAATGGCTGGCCTGCAGCTCACACACACACACACATACAGAGGGGGCAATGATCACGCAGAAGAAAATTCACTCCTCTTATTTCTGATTGAGGAGTGATAGCGTCATGATCATGCGGGGTGGCGATGAAAACATGAACTGATATCAAATGTCCTCAGACTGACGTCAATTTGATTTTATTCTTGCACTCACTAAGATAATTTATTTTGTTTATGAGAGACTCTTCCGACTAAGGATATTGGAAACTGTTGACATAATCTCTTCAACAAGGTTAGTTGGTAATTTCAGACGTGTAAAAAGGAAAACTGACTGTATCGGTAGGCCACCAAATGTAGTGTGAACGATAGTAATGACTGAAATTTTACCGCTATTTTTACATTTCACTGCTGTATGTTTGTATTTTCATGTATTCCACATTTTCCCCTTCAGAGTCATTTGTGGTTACTACAGCTCAAGGCCCACTGTTCCCCTTTCCTCCCTTCCATCCTTTTCCCCCCTTCTTTTTTCCACTTTTGCCTTGATATCACCACTTGCAGCTCGTGGAAATGAGTGGGAAATGATCATTACTATTACCAGACATCACCACCTGCAATTCACGATTACTTGGGGAAGACTGTAAGACAGAGGACGTCTTTCGTAATATGTACTTGACATCTTCAGACGATTTCTCATACTTAGGAGGGATTATGCGAAATACTGGGGTTTAAATATGGCCTTTCTAAATTAAGGTTGTCTGGAGTAAAGTAGAATAAGTCATCGTACAGTGAAGGGTTAAAATTAAACCCCATCAAGTCTTCAGTTAACCCCTTCCGTCCAGTGACACATCTTTCTGACTTATATTCGCTACTGTCCCAAGATTTTATTCTCACTGGGGGAAACCTATTACAGTGACGGGGTAAGTAAAATCTGCCTCTAACCCCTGTTGTTAATTGTCTTTCCTGAGTTACATAAACTTGTCCTAATGCAGCAAAAATATGAAAAATACGTCATCAGAGTGAAAGGACTAGGGATGCATTTTTAGTTGCGGCACCTACTGATGTCTACCTCGTCTGTATGTTTTCTTTATATATATCATCTTGTTTCTGGTCCCGCTTTTTGCTGCCCATTTCCGCCTGACGGTGTCTATATTACATTTCTGTGCTTGCTGGCGTGTGCGTGTGTGTGGCAGGGGGTGGGCGGGGTGGGTGACAGAGCATGTGGCTGGCAGGTGCTTCCCTCACTGCTCATTACTTCACCTGGGTCCCCTTCCCCCTTCCATCCAGCCCTTCTCCCTATCCCTACCTACTTCATTCTACCCTGACTATCCCTCCCACCATTTTTTCCCCCCCCCTCTTCTCTACCTCTTTCCATCTCATTCTTTCCTCCATTTCTTTTCCTCTTCCCCCCTTTCATCCTCTCCCCACCTGCTTCATTTGGTCTTGATCATTCTCTTCTTCCCACTCTGCTCTAACTCCTTCCTCTTCTCCTTTCCTTCATTCCTCTTTTTTCCCGCTCCATACATCTTCCACTATTTTCCTTCTCACTGCACAACCCCCTTCCTCCTCTTTCCCCCTCTTTTTCTCTTTTCTTTTCCTCCCTACTTGCCCAATTCTACCTCGATTTCTTCCCCTCTCCTACTCCTCCCTCCATCATTTACTTTTCTCCATCCTGTCCCTCCCTCCTTACCTACCTTCTGCCTCTTATAATCATTACTATCCCCTTTCTTTTTCTCCTTTCACTCTCGCTTTCGCCATCCCTCCTCCTCTCCCTGCCTCCTTCAATATGCCTTGCCTATCCCCCATTTTTTTATCTTTTACCTCAGCCTCTCTCTACCATCAATCCTCCCATTTTTCCCTCCCTACCCTCTTTTACTCTGTCTACTTTCCTTCACTCCGTCCCTCCTCTACCTTCTTATTTTGCCTTCCCCCTCCTCCCCTCCCCCTTCTCTTAAATCCTCCCCTTCCTCCCTAATTTCCTCGTTAAATCTCTTCTCTCCTTTCCAACCTCTCTCTCTTCCCCCTCCTTTACACCTACTATATCTCATCCCCCACCCCTTATTTCCAAACTGCTTTCCCTTCTCTCTCTCCCTACCAACTCAGATATTTCTACCCTGACATTCCCTGCTTTTCCTTCCTTTGCTCTACATTTTTCTGTTCTGTTGCTCTCACTCCCTTCCATTTCTTCTATGATTCTTTTTCTTCTTCCCTTCCTACCTCTTTCTTCTCTGTTTTTCTCTCCTCACTCTTCTAAACACTTATTCTTCGTCCATCACTCTACTCATTTCTTCTCGCCTTTCTTTACTCTTCCTACCGTCCTCTTTGCCTCAGCACTCCTCTGTCTCATCCTCACCTGCTTTTCCTAAATCGCTCTGCTTCCTTCACGGGACAGGTATCATTACTGCCTCATCTCCTCCTACTTTTCCTTCGCTCTTCTCGGTCTTTACTTCCATCCCGTCCCATTTACTCCCCTCCCTTTCTCCTTTTCTGTAGTCGTAACATGGTCTCTTTCCTGCAATATCTCCTTCTCTCTCTCTCTCTCTCTTACATCATCTATCCCTTTCTCTTTAACATCCTCCATCTGATTTACCTTCAATTATCTTCCAGTTTCCTCCTTCCTTTCTTCTCCTTTTCTGTCTTTAGCTTATTTCTTCCTTCCCTAGCGCTACTTTCCTCCCTGTACCCCTTTTTACCTTCATCTTACTGCTTCCTCTCCTGCCTTTGCCTCCATACTCCTGCTTTTTTTACGCATGTCTTTTCTTCTTCCTTCCTCTTTCTGCCTCAATCTTCTTCACAGGTAGCTGTTTACATATTCTTAACCCTCCTTTTCCTCCCCCTTTCTCCTCTTTCCCCACACTTTATCGCTCAGCCATCCTCCTCCTTCCATGATCTTACTCCTTCCATTCATCCTTCCTCTTACTTTGCTGTCTCTCTCTCTCATTTGTTCCACCTGTCTCCCGCCTAACCTAATCTACCTCTCCTCCCTCAGCCTCATTCTTCCTGCCCTGATCTTTCCCTCTCCTCTCCTTCCTCTGTTTTTCTCCTTCTACTTAAATCTTTCTCATTCATTTTCTTCCTTTATCTCACTCCTTCTGCCCTGACAAACCTCTTTCATTGTCTCCCTCTGTCTTCCTCTTCTTTCCCTGAGCTTACTCTTTTTTTTTTTTTTCTGGCTCTTACTTCTTCCTCTCCTATCTTATTTTCTCATTCACTTCCCCCACGCTACTATTCTCCTCTCCTCTCTTCTACTTTTCTCTCCTCTTCTCTACTCTCCTATCCTTTCCTCCAAGCGTCACCTCACTTCATCATCCGTCGCTTTCATCCTTCTGTTCCACGATATCCTGTCTCGCTTCATTTCTGATTCTTTCTTTCTTTTTTTTTTCTGTTTTCTCTTGAGGGTGGAGTTGGAGGTGAGGGTGCAGGTGCTGATGATGAGGGAATTTAGAGATGAATAAGGGTGAAGATAAAAGTCAAGATGAACGCGAAGATGAAGGTGGAAATGAGGATATGAAAAAGGAAGTGGAGGGACGAAATCTAAGTTATGAGGAGCTATGGATGAAGGGGACAATGCGAGAGGAGGAAAAATAAAAGTGAAGTGGAGAGATGGTTGGAGGTAAGAGAGGTGGAAAATGAAGTGAAAGGGAGCTGCAGAGTGTGGAAGTAAAAATGAAGATAGAAATAAGAGCGGAAGGTGATAGAGGAAATGAAAATGGATATGAAGATAAGGGTAGACCTGAGGCTTGAGGTGAGGGTGGAAGTGAGGCTGGGTATGAGTGTGGAAATGAGGATCGCGATGAGCATGGAGGTGGAGATGATGGTGGAAGTGATGTGGGTAAACCTTAGTGGAAATGAGTATGAAGAGGAGCGTAAAGGTGAGATGGGTGATGAAGTAGGAGGTGGGGAAGGGATTGGAAATGGAGAGGTGTGAACATGAGTGGACATGAGGGTGAAAATGAAGCTGGAAATGATGTAAGTGTGAAGGTGAAGTGAAGAGGGACACGGTGACTCACTTCCTCTTGACTCATCTCCCTACCTGCCTCCCTCATGACAGCCACTTACTACACCGCTCATTAATCTCACTCCCTAAATATTCCTGCCCTCTCTCTCTCTCTCTCTCTCTCTTATTTCTGTACTTTTTCACCTTACCGATAGCGAGAACAGAAACATTCATTCAGTTTATAGCTTTACTCCCTGTCCCCCTTTACATTCATTCTTCATTTTCTTTCACCCATTTGTGCGCTTAACCATCATTCAGTCATACCATTATCCATTTTATCCAGTTATTCAGCTAGGAAATGCAAAACTTCATTCACACATTTACTCTCATTTTAGGATGTTCTGCCTGTAGGCCACTGATCTATACGTTTCCCCTCTGTAAGCCGAATATTCATACTTTATGTCGCATCATTTGTCATATACGTAGTCACTTGTTTCTTCTTTTAACCATAAGAGCAACCAAATAACTAATAACGAATACACACACGCATCTGCTCTCATCTCAGCGATAATGCATCCATCACTATCCTTCCCCCATGTATGTTTGATAATAATTCCATCTTCCTTATCATTCTTAATCCTTTCAGTCAAAAGTGGATCAACTTAGAAATACAGAAGTGCACACACACACACACACACACACACACACACACACACACAAAACTGCTCTCACTTTCGGCTATTCTCCCTATCCTCCCTCTAATTCACCCATCAGTATCTCTCCCTTCTGTATGCCTAATCAGCTCCCTTTTCACCTCCTACTCTTTCGTCTCACACACGCTCATTCTCTCTTCCCGCCTCCCTTCATCTGCCATTTCAACGATTCTCCCCTCTTCCCCCGATTCACTTATTCATGACCTACATACAGTAGTTCCTTGCCGCCCCCCTCCCCACCCTCTCTCTCTCTCTCTCTCTCTCTCTCTCTCTCTCTCTATTTATACATCCATCATAGAATGTTTGTCTGTCTGCCTGTATGTCTCTCCTCCATGGACATCAAGATACAAAAGCTCTACTGTCAACAACTTATAAGGGAGTAACGTTTGACGACAAATATAATGTTTAAAGTAGAGTTGCTACGAAGCCGTTCTTGATGGACAAGATTAGAACTACTTACAAAATAATCAAGTGAACATGTTGTAACCATCGTAGCCATTTAAGAGTGTTTTTTTTTTTTTTTTTAAGTTATACCTCCTTTAGCTACAGCTGGTCGGATCGGTGGACAGTCTGGTGGGGTGGGCAAGGAGCACCTGGGTTGGCTGGCTTAGTGAGTGGGTAGGTAGAGGGGAATTAGGGCCATGATGGGAATAGGTCCTTAGGCACATATTCTTAGAGAAATGGGCTAAAGGAGGAACACTGATTCATTGGGTAAAATGGGTCCCTATGGGGTCTTCTACAGGTGGAGTGGCCATCTAAGGCTCTAGGCAATACCTGATGCACGAGTTCTATCCTGGCCTTTGGTTCCTTCTTCCTTGCATTAAAAAAAAAAAAAAAAAAATCGGATACCCTTGTTAGTAAAGGATAAAAAGCTGTCCTAATGGATCCGATGCTGAATGCCTCTAATACCACAAGCAGAATACCATTAATATATTCACTGTAACAGGCACGTGAGATACACAATGGAATAGTATGGAAAAAATTGAGAACAGAAAATGCTACATGAAGACTGAAATTTTAGAATGGAGAGAGAGAGAGAGAGAGAGAGAGAGAGAATAAGAATCTGAGGTATCAGATGCATGGAAAGAAGTTGCAAATTGCGTGTGGATGTGAGTTGAATAAAACAGGTTAAGTCAAGTGGTGTGTGTGTGTGTGTGTGTGTGTGTGTGTTTGCTTGTCATTACATATGTGTGAAAACAACAAGAAGGGACACTCAAAGAATGTAGCACCCTTGCCTACCAACGGGTCTAAGGACTGAACATTTGACCTTGCCCTGTGTCCCTGATCTTCGACGAATATTTATCAGAATCAAATTAATTCATCGTCATCATCCGACCTTCCCTCGTGACCAAGATCTTCGACTTTTCGCTCTGGACCTGACCTTTGACTGCTTGTTCTCAAAATCAAATTCCTCTGTCCTTGAAATGCTTTGGCGTTTTCTACAAAGTCTGGTCGAAATCGAATATCAATTGCCTAAGTTGATTTTGCTAAGTGACGTTGGGAGACCAAGGATGAGATGGAGGGATGGAGTGGATAGGTACCGTTTATGAGAGAGGTGGGAGCAGGGTAATGAAATGGCGGAGGACAGGGCGACATGGAGGCGATTTGTTTGTGGCCATCCCTTACGGAATTAAGGCGTCTGGCAATAGATAGACAGACAGACGTTGGCTTTTGACCTAGGGTTCCAAAGATGCAAAATGTCAGGACCTTGATAGATTGTTAATTCTTCCACCAATTATGTTTGAAATCAGATCATAACTGTGCTATTTGGCTTCACACACACACACACACACACACACACACACACACACACACACACGTCGAACTTTGACCCTGCCCTGTGCCATGGACCTCCGACTTATTGTTTAGAAATCGAAGCCTCTCGTTGTTGCCTGACCCGCAAGCCTTCTTCAAAAGTTGACCTGAACTGGACAAAAACTCTGTAAACTGACTTTGCTAACTCAGAACTTGACCTAGCCCTGTGACCTGGACGTATGACCTATTGTTCTAAAAAAAAAATAATAATAACCCCTTTGTCTAAACGTTAATATTCCAACAAAAGTAAAAAGACAGATTTTAAAAATGCTTGAGTCATTTTACACACACACACACACACACGCACACACACAATCACCACCACCACCACCACCATCAAGAAAACAATAGCAGTAGTTATAATAATAATAATAATAATTAGTTACCTATTTACCTTTTGTGCACCCACTAGAAGGAAGCTTTGCCTTAATTATTTATGGTGTATAATGTATGAAAGTTTGGCATCATAAACAAGTCAGTGACCTTTTAAAGTTGTTCAAGGTCAATCATACTTGGAACATGTACTTAGACGGAAGCTTCTTGTGTAATATCAGTAGGATCTGAAGACAAAGGTGTGGGAGAAACAAATGAAGCATAGGTACATTTTACATTTGTGTCAATAACTGGCTAACTGTATGCTTAACTGTAACCATATTCCTTGCAGATAATACGAGGCACCACAGCTATATTTATGTGAAGTTACAGCTTTACAGTTTTTGTTTTCTCTAAAACGAGTTACAATGAAAATACTTAGCAGATATGAAATAGGCACTGTCCACTAGGCTAAATGGCAAACTACCGTACTCAGCCAAAATTCTCAGCAAACTTTTTTATAATAGACTTTTCAACGAAATGGCTGTGTCTCAATTAGTTTCTGAGATTTTTCAATTTCAAATATGAATTTTTTGCACCATAAATGAGTATATCATCCTCAAAAATACGTCAAGGTCATTTATGTCAGACACAAGTACTTACGTTACCCTAGGGAACCTTCCTGTAATATCATCAAGATGTAAGAAAAAAAGTGCAAATAAAAATAAAAATACCAAAACAGTAAGCTTCGCCATATATACGGCGAAGCTTATGAATAATAATAATAATAATAATAATAATAATAATAATAATAATAATAATAATGATAATAATAATCGTTTCGTTTCCTTTCGTTTATAAAGCCCCAACATGTTTGCATGCATCGGCCTTGGTTACCTATTGGCGGCTCTCCATGCTGCTCGATCTTTGGCAGCCTCCCTATCCAGTCCCTTATCCTAGAGGTCACACACTACGACCTCGTCCCAAATCTTTTTCGGTCTGCCTCTTGCAACCCTACCCCCAACATTAATACTTCTCATTTTCTCCACCCAACTGTCATCCCCCATTCTCTCCACATGCCCAAACCATCTTAATCTGTCTCTCATCATAACATCAACACACTTTAGTCCCATCCATCCTCTTAAGTCTTCCACTGTAAACCTAGCACCCCCATTCCCCATCCCCAGGCCTTGCACTGAAGGACACACTACACATCCACCTAACCAGAACCATTTGTGTACGTTTGAGTCTGCAAATATCCTCTTCCTTTACTGCCCAAGTCTCACCACTATACAGCATTACACTCCTAACCCATGCTGCGTACAAAGATCCCTTAGCATGGAGGAAGAGTTCTCTCAAAGTCAGGAGAGGCAACAGCTGCCTGATCTTCCAACCACTCCTCACTCTAGCAACAAAGCCCCACCTCCAGCATATCACATATCTCCCAAATAACAAAACTCATTCACATTTTAAAGGATAATAATAATAATAATAATAATAATAATAATAATAATAATAATAACCAGAATGCTGTAGAACTGCCGAAAGACTATTTTGAACAAGAAAAACTTCCCACAGCCATTGCCTACTAGCAACCGAACTACAGAGGAACCTTGAGGTCTCGGTCACTTATGTTGTGCATGTCAGCTAGGTTGTGGTGAAATTTCAACTTCCCGGCTTAAGAGATTATTGTGATAGCGTGAGAGCGTGGTTTACTAACCTTCTGTGTTCTGGATAATATGCGGAGATCCAGTTATTAGACTGACCGCCAACATATATGGCTGTCCGACTAAGTTGACCAAATCTGAAGGCTCTAGGCCAATACCCTTTGAATTATCGCATATGGAGGTTAGTGTGTAGGTGTCTGCACATGTGTAGGTGGGGGTGACTGTACTGTGTGAGAGGTCGTATTCAGTAAGGCATTAAACCAGTAGGCTATTGTGTGGGGGAGGTTGTTTGTAAGACGAATAGTAGGACGCTGTGTGTGTGTGTGTGTGTGTGTGTGTGTGTGTGTGTGTGTGTGTGTGTGTGTGTGTGTGTGTGTGTGTGTGTGTGTGTGTGTGTGTGTGTGTATACTCAATGTAGCGCTGCTCTCGGGTGATTGCCCTTTCCTCTCCTCCTTCCTTCCTCTTCCGGCTTCCTTTCCTTCATTCTTTCCTTTTCCTTCTGTCTTCGAGTGGCTCTACACTGAGTGGCAAGCCAATTGGTTTCCTGTACACCAGGAAACCATTTACTATGCTGGGTGGTAACCATATAACCATATTTTGGCGCCTGGTAGTTTAGTGGGTAATTAAGTCACTCCAATCGGACTGTGGTAGTGTAGGTTTATATCCAAGGGGTGGGTGGGGTTTACTGCTCATGTAATGCCACTCAGGGATGAGTGTGGCTTGTCACTCTCATCTTAAAAGTCAGGACCATCTTGCCTAGCCCCGGGCTCCTACGCTCCTCATAGAGCAACACAGGATTAAGATGATGATGATGATGATGATCATGAGATGTGAATGATGAAAGACAAATGATGCTTCAAAAAAAGTTAAAATATTAATGATATTATGCTATTTACGCAGGACAGGAATATAAGTACTCGTCAAAGAAGTGATAGAGATAAGAAAATATTCACGCAAAAAGTGCAAAGGGAAGAAAAATAACAGTTCATGGTGAAGGAATTAAAAACACATAGGCCTACTGAAACTTTTATCGTGAAAGTACGATGGTTTCTGCCCGACTTGGACTCTCCTTAGCTATGAAGAAAGCCTGCACCCTTCACAACGAACACAGTCTCAAGGCACATGTGTAATTCTTCCACCTGAACAGTTAAAGGCCATTTGTTATCAAGAGAATTGATTGTCGGCATTATGTATTGCTTACTACGTATCATGAAGATCATTACAGATTCATTAGCATTAGTCAGGTAAGGTACCGTATTTATGTATGTTATTCTGTAGCACGATTCTCTGCTGTCTTAGCCTGTTTGTTTTCACCTTTATGAGTGACGGTGTTTCCCTTAACTGCATCAAATAGTTAGGCGGTAGCTACCGTGCAAAGCAGAATGGACGTCCTACTATAAAAGAGGTTACTTGAGATGGTGTCTCACCGTTCGTTCGGTGTATACTCCTTATTGGGTGTGTGTAGTGCTGTGTGATCTGTGTGGTATTTTGATTAGCCTTGGTCTGTCTGGCCGAGCAGACCCAACAACCGCAGGCAAGCAACCTCCCCTGCAGTGCCGTCCAGTGCAGTGAACCGATTTTCCCCTGCGGTGAAAATTGTAAAAGGTTTGGGTCCTGGCTTGACGCCGCATTTGCGTCAGTTAGCAGGGACACCACAGCAGGTTCCACATCACCCCGTTATCATGTTACATAGTTCATACCCAACGTTGGACATGGTTTGCTGGATTACAGGAAACCATTAAACCTCACACACAACTGAAGAGGAAAGAAAATTTAAAAAGGGACAAGAAAGAAAGGGAAATATAGGAAGAGGGGAGGACAGACACAGAGACAGAATGTTAAAGGTGAGGGAAGAAGCAAGCAGCGCTACACCAAGTGAGTAACTGATGGTGTGCAGGTGGTATTTAGTGCTATGTGACGCATATATACTATGTACAGGTGGAGTGTAGTGCTGTGTGTGTGTGTGTGTGTGTGTGTGTGTGTGTGTGTGTGTGTGTGTGTGTGTGTGTGTGTGTGTATTCTGTGCAGGTGGTGTGTAGTGTTGTGTGATGTGTGCGTACTCTCTGCAGCGGGTGTATACTGAACTGTGGTCTGTGTATTTTCTCCCGTGTGTGTGTGTGTGTGTGTGTGTGTGTGTGTGTGTGTGTGTGTGTGTGTGTGTGTGTGTGTGTGTGTGTGTGTGTGTGTGTGTGTGTGTGTGTAGCGTAATGCATCCGATCTGCGTGTGAATAAGGGTGTAATGCCATGTAATCCATTTGTTGTCCACACAATATTTGAGTATGTAGTTCTGTATGATCAGTGTAGGGCTTGGAAATGTAGTTCTTGATGACCTGTGTGTAGTACTCTCAGCTGGGGGTGAAGGTATAGTGTGTGAATCTGATCTGGTTGTGGGTGTGGGTGTTGGTACAGGAGAGAGAGGCAGGCGACATACTTTTAGTCAACGCAGCTGGGGGTAATATAGAGGACACCGGAAGAAGGCAGAGGGAGGCAGGGTGGAAGGAAAGAAAGAAGGGAGCGAGAGGTGAAGAAGGTCAAGGGAGAGAGAGAGAGATGGGTAGGGGAGAGGGACGAAAGGAATGTAGGAGAGATAGGCAAGAAGGGAGGGAGAGAGGAGGGAATGTAAGGAAGGAGATGATGAGGGAGGGAAGGCAGTGTGAAAGCAGGAACAGGAAATGTGTGTGGAAGAGGGAGAGAGAGGAAGGGGTGTGGGTTTGATGAAGGGCAAAAAGAAAGGATCGAAGGAAGAGCGTGTGCAGGGAGAAAGGCATGGAGGGCGAAGGAGTACAAAGGAATACAAATGGATGCAAGCAGGAACAGATATATCAGTGCTTTTGGGAATGTCTGTTGTATGGCAGGTTATAAATAAGGGCAATTTATCTATGAACTAAGGACAAGAAAGGAGAACCAAGAAAGCTCCCCCATCCTCCTACCCACCAAACCTTCCAAGCAATCGACAGAAAAAAAAAAAAAAAGTCTGAGAAATTTCACAAATAAGGTGGCATTGAATCCATTTTCTTTACTAAATTAATGTGTACTGGAAAAGTGCTACTAACTGCATAACGATGTTGCGCTGTTAAAGTATATTCCATGATCGGGATTAAAGGAAGTAATACGGTACTTTGTTTTTCATTATTCAGCTATGGTCGTTGACAGCTGGGGATTAGAAACTTCATATTTGTCTAAGCGACTTTTAAACGTCATGTCACACGTTACCACATTACAGGATAATAGCAATAATAGAAAATCATTGACATTTGATTGATTGACCTAAAATTCAGTCGCGCTATCCTTGTCTGAGTCTCAACCCTTTCACCAAGTTTGGTCTAAATCGCATAAAAGTAGAGCTGACTTTGCCCTGTGACCTACAGTTCTCCGTATTAAATCACTTCATTCTTAGCTGACACTCAACCAGTCCACCAAGTTTGCTCCATGTCCAATCAAAACTGGTCGAACAATATTATTCACACACACACACACGAGAGAGAGAGAGAGAGAGAGAGAGAGAGAGAGAGAGAGAGAGAGAGAGAGAGAGAGATGTCAAAGAAGCAGGAGTATGATACAAAACGGAAGTGAGACAGGAAGGGAGGAAGTACGAGGGAGGGTAGTGAAGGCATGTTTGATTACTGACGTTGGCAGGAATGTAAACACAGGAGGCAGTCGGAAATAGCAACTACTAGGACTTTCCTCCCTACCTACCTCCCACACAGCCAAGGTTAGGTTCGCTACTACCACCACCGATGCTATGGCTCAGTCTCATCCCCATCATTAACCTACATCTTGCCTGCCCAACAAGGGATGTGAGAGTGGGTCGTGTTTATCTTCGTTTCCTTCTTTTTATCTTTACATCCCTGCCTGAGAAGAGAGAGTGGGTGTTACGCTTTGTTCGCCGTGTGTGTGTGTGTGTGTGTGTGTGTGTGTGTGTGTGTGTGTGTGTGTGTGTGTGTGTGTGTGTGTGTGTGTGTGTGTGTGTGTGTGTGTGTGTGTGTGTGTAAAAAACTACAACAGTTTATTCGACTAAAGTAGAGATTTGATTTTGAGAACAATCACTCAAATGTAAAGGTCACAAAGAAAGGTCAACTCAAGCTTCATTCGAACTGGACCAATTTTAGTGCAACGATTAAGAGTCAGACATAAATGAAATGATTCGATTTTGAGAGTAATCAGTCGGAGGTCAAGATCATAAGGCCCTAAGATCAATTGACAGGACGATGTGTTGCACTCCCTAGTGGTCCTTCTTGTTCTGTTTTTGTTATCCTCTATTTCTTTTCTTCTTTAATCTTTGCTGTTCATTTTTGCCACCATTGCCACCACCACCGCCACAACCACAACCACACCCACCACCATTATAAGCACCTCCTTCATTTTACCGCTACATTATTACTTTAAATGTCTTCCACAAACACATGAAGGCAGGACAGGGAAAAACGTTGTCGGTAATAGTAAAGAGTTGAAGACACAGGATGAGGCAGGGGAAACCAGGTGCAGGCATAAAATCCCTAAACATGCTGGCTGATTTGGAACAGAAAAACAACCAATAGGTCAGAGTGCAAAAGGTTGGCCGAGGTCGTTGTGCAGCAGCGGACTGGCACTAACAAATCTGACAAATGACGACGACGACGACGACGATGATGATGATGATGCTAATAATGATGGTAATGATAATGATAATTATGTTAATTATCTACACTATTACTACAAGAGGTTACTATTAATCTACCCACTTTTTACACCACCAGTTTCACTAAATGCATTCCAAGATTTATTCCTTACCATCCCAATTTTTTCTTTCGATCTCTGTTATACACCAGCCAGTACTAGCTCCAACACTCTAGAAAACGATATCACTGAGCACCAAACATGAATGACAGATATTGACAAATCAGTATAATCCCTCACTCCGTCCTAGCCATTCATATACACTGCCTCTGGAAGACTTGTTCTAAATTGACACTGCCTGTTCATGTCATTCACCTATTTTCATGATTTTAAAATTTTAACGCCTCGTATCTGGTGACATTTTTTTTCTTTGTGTCCATCTCTATTGCATTTAGATTATTTTATTCAATTTAGGAAAATGCCTTACCCACCGAAGAAGTCTCATACGATGAATCAAAACCATCTGAAGGTAGTAAGTGGTGAATGACGTGATCCTAGTAAGGCAGTTCATATTCCTTTCACATTATAACAAGCATAAAAATACACTTTATTAAATGTATGAAGATAAAGGGATAGTGTGCCGAAAACTGTTGGAGCAAAGTCGACGAGATAAAAAGACAAGTAACCCCAGCTTAAGGATAGACATGTATAAAACTGTATTACCTCTGTGTGTGTTTTTTTTCTTTTTATGCGAGGAAGAAGGAACCAAAGGCCATGAGCCCGCAGTAACAGTTCCCTCCAAGAGAAAACCAAAATACAATAGAGAGCCAAATTCAAGATCCGATCATTTTGAGATGCCTGGACACACTGCGTTTGAAAGACTGGAGAGCAGAGGCAGCAGGAAATACAGACAGAGGGAGACAGTTCCAGAGCTGACCTGTTGCATAAATGAAAGACTGGGAGTAACGGTTAACTCTTGAATTAGAGAGTTGGACAGAAAAGGGATGAGAGTTTGCTGCCAGACGGGTGCTACGCGCCCGTCGAAGAGGTGGAGGAATGCAAGCAGACAGTTCAGAGGAGCAGTGACCATTAAAGTAGCGATAGAAAAGAGATAAAGATGCAACAGAGCGGCGAAGAGACAGAGGTTGAAGGGAGTCAGTAAGAGGAGGAGAGTTAATGAGACGAAAAGCCTTTGACTCCACCCTATTGAGAAGAGCTGTATGTGGGGAGCCTCCCAACACATGAGAGTTGTACTCCACACAGGGGCGGATAAAACCCCTGTATAGAGTCAACAATTGTGCAGGGGTAAAGAAAGCGCGGAGTCGACTTAGCACACCCAATCTCTTGGAAGCAGATTTTACAAGAGATGTAATATGATTTTTCCAAGATAAGTCCCGAGTAAATGAAACCCCAAGCATGTTCAAGGATGATGCAGGATTAAGCTGAATATTATTAAACATTAGTGGGTATACCTGTGGAAGATTTTGTCGGGTTGATAGGTGCAAGAACTGAGTCTTAGATGCATTAAAGACAACCATATTATTTTTACCCCAGTCAGAGATAAGAGCCAAGTCAGACATTAGGTGTGCCATAGCCTCATCCCTTGTTTGTTGAAGTAACTGTTGAGATGGGCGTTGCGGGAACCGAATGGAAAGGTGAAGGGTGGAGTCATCAGCGTATGAGTGGATAGGGTTAGATGTACAGCTTAGAAGATCATTGATGAATAAAAGGAAGAGAGTTGGTGATAGGACAGAGCCCTGAGGAACACCACTGTTGACAGATCTAGGAGAAGAACGATGGCCGTCTACAACAGCGGCTATAGAACGACCAGAAAGGAAACTAGCGATGAAGGCACAGATAGAAGGATAGAAACCGTAGGAGGGCAGTTTGGAAATTAAAGATTTATGCCAGACTCGATCGAAAGCCTTTGAGATGTCAAGTGCAATGGCAAAGCTTTCGCCAAAGTCCCGCAAGGAGGATGACCAGGAGTCTGAAAGGTAGGTGAGAAGATCGCCAGTGGAGCGTCCCTGACGGAACCCATACTGACAATCGGAAAGAAGGTTGTGATAGGAAAGATGCCTTAAAATTTTTCTATTAAGAATTGACTCGAAAACTTTTGAAATACAGGACGTTAAAGCAATTGGACGATAGTTGGAGGGTTGGGAGTGGTCACCCTTCTTTGGGACTGGCTGAATGAGAGCAAACTTCCAGCAAGAAGGAAAGGTACAAGTTGACAGACAAAGGCGAAAGAGTTTGCCTAGGTAGGGTGTAAGCACAGAAGCACAGTTCTTGAGAACAACAGGAGGGACCCCATCAGGCCCATATGCCTTGTTAGTACTGAGGCCAGTGATGGCAGAAAATACATCAACTGAAGACATTTTAATGTCAGCCATGAGGAAGTCAGAGGGGGAAAGTGATGGAGGAATAGCACCGGAATCGTCTAAGGTGGAAATGGAGGAGAAAGTCTGTGCGAAGAGATCTGCTTTATCAGTAAAAGAAATAGCTACAGAACCATCAGAGTAGAAAAGAGGAGGGAAGGATGATGAGGTAAAGTTGTTAGAAAGATTTTTGGCAAGGTGCCAGAAGGAGCGGGAAGAATTCGAGTTGGAGAGTTGAGAGCATTTAGTATGGATGAAATTATTTTTAGTAGAGCGAAGAACAGACTTAGCACGATTCCGGGCAGAAACGTAAAGACGATGTGATTCAGGGGTGGGTTGGCTCCGGTACCTTTTGTAGGCCTTCTCCTTGTTGCGGACAGCATTAGAACAAGCGTGATTAAACCAAGGCCTTCTTGCGTTTGTCAAAGGATATGAGAAAGGAATGTATGCTTCCATGCCCGAGAGAATAACCTCTGTAATGCGCAAGGCACACTCAGATGGCTCACGGCCATGGAAGCAATAATCATTCCAGGGAAAATCAAAGAAGTACTGCCTGAGGGCCTCCCAGTCCGTGGCTCCAAAATGCCACAGACGACGCTTCCCTGGAGGGTCCACAGGCCGTACCGGAGTGATAGGACAGGTTAAGGTAATAAGGTTGTGATCGGAGGAGCCCAACGGAGAGAAAAGATTAACAGAGTAAGCAGAAGGATTAGTTGTGAGGAAGAGGTCAAGTATGTTGGAACTCTCTCCAAGGCGGTCAGGGATATGGGTAGGGTGCTGTACAAGCTGCTCTAGGTCATTAAGGATAGAAAAGATGTAGGCTTGTTCACCAGGTGGATCCTTGAAAGGAGAGGAGAGCCAAAGGTGGTGGTGAACATTGAAATCTCCAAGAATGGAGATTTCAGAGAAAGGAGAAATGGACAGAATGTGTTCCATCGTAGAAGTAAGATAGTCAAAGAATTTTTGATAGTCAGTAGAATTAGGGGATAAGTAAACAGCACAGATATATTTAGTCAGAGAATGACAGGAAAGCCGAAGCAAGAGTGTGGAGAATTCAGAAGAATCAAGTTCAGGAACACGAGAGCAAGATAAGTCGTTGCGTATGTATACACAACAGCCACCTTTGGCTTTGAAATGAGTATAGAGAAAGTAGGATGATACAGAAAAGGGTTTGCTGTCAGTTGCCACAGACAGCTGAGTCTCCGTTAGAAAAAGAAGGTGAGGTTTAGAGGAGGAGAGGTGGTGCTCAACAGAGCGAAAGTTAGAGGAAAGGCCGCGAATGTTGCAGAAATGAAGAAGAGAGGCAGACAGTGGTTCCAGGCACCTCGAGTCGTCACCGGGAGAGGGGCAGATGGCGGGGGCATTTATGGTCCCCCCCCCTGGGGACTCCGAGGTTTGGTGAATCGACGCCATTATGGTGAATTTTGAATAGGAAGTGTAGTGTGTACTGTGCATGTAGTTTGGTGAAGACAGTTAGAGAAATTTGAACTGGAGAGCATGCTGGCCTACTCTCTGTGTAACTGAGACACTGAAAAAGTTCAGCAAAGGGGGATGGTCAGGAACTAGTCCTGAGGGCTGATGAAACGGGAGCTCCAGCACTCCCTATCATCAGCTTTCCATCCACCTCGGGAGTACTGTCCTGCTCGACTGGTGCTACATTACACCGTTTAATGCTACTGACGCATCGGGTCATTCCTACACAGAATATCTATGGAAACTAACGTATAATAAAATGCAGGACTTTCGTTTATACATGCCCCCGAGTTAGTCATCTTACAGTACATCGTTGTGGTGATGCTCTCTCTCTCTCTCTCTCTCACACCATTTCCGCAGATCTACCAGGAACTCGCTTATTGCTCCTACCCCCAGCTGCGTCCCCGCCACGCTAGAGGGACCCGGATATTCATTCAGGTGTCAAGGTGTGAGTTTGCTTATGTGTGGATCTGATTGGCAGGGGAAGTAGATGTGTACGGCGCTGTGGAAATGCAGAAAAAATCGGGTAATCAAATCTCGCTCACCTTGACTATATGGAGCGAGAAGGAAGGTGTGTTAAAATGGTGAAAGGTGCATGGCAGATGAATGCGGAAGGGGAAAGAGGGAAGGAGTGCAAAACCGATGGAAAATGAATGATTAATTAATAAGTATTAAAAAAATGAAGGTGTACATGGTTTTTATTACTACGAAAAGACTTCTGTACTGAAGTCCGTCATAGAATATGCAAGATATTTTCAAGGTACCCAGTACATTCTTATAGGGCTAATTTCTTTTACTGCAGTGAATATTCATAATAAACAGCAGTTACACGCAATATATATATATATATATATATATATATATATATATATATATATATATATATATATATATATATATATATATATATATATATATATATATATATATATATATATATATATATATATATATATATATATATACATATATATGTGTGTGTACATGGATGGGGTAATAAAAGAGGTACAAGGCAGGGTAGTGGATGTTGGAGTGGCCCTGGTGAGAGAGGATAGTGTTTGGAAACTCCCTGGACTGTTGTTTGCAGATGATACTGTGTTGTTGAGTGAAGACGAAGGGGAGCTGCAAGGCTTGGTGGATGAGTTTGGGAGAGTGTGTGAGAAACGGAATCTAAAGGTGAATGTAGGGAAGAGTAAAGTGATGGTCTTTGAGAGAGGTGAAGTCAGTGAATGGACAGCGAGGTTGGATGGTGAGGAATTGGAAAATGTGAGTACGTTTAAGTACTTGGGCAGTGTGATGAGTAAGAATGGAGGTTTGGAGGGTGAAGTGCTTGAAAGGGTACAGCAGGTAAGAAAGGTTGCTGGTTCTTTGAAAGCAGTGATAAGAAACAGGGAAGTGAGCATGGAAGTGAAAAAGTTACTACATGACAGTATTGTGATACCAACTCTAACGTTCAAAAGTGAAGCTTGGACGTTGTTGGAAGGACACAAGTCAAGAGTGAGAGCAGTGGAAATGAGTTATTTAAGAGGAGCCTGTGGAGTCACATGGAGAGACAGGCTGACGAATGAGAGTATAAAGGAGCGTTGTGGTGTTGATGTGGATGTGATAGGAAGCGTTATGAGGAACACACTGAGGTGGTTTGGCCATGTGGAGAGGATGGAGGGTGAAAGACTGACGAAGAGAGTGTATGTGAGTGAGGTGGAGGGGGGAAGAGGGAGGGGGAGGCCGAGGATGAGATGGAGGGATGGGGTGGAGAGGTATATGAGAGAGGGGGGTGTGAGTTGGGAGCAGGGCAGTGAAATGGCGGGGGACAGGGCGACTTGGAGGCGATTTGTTTGTGGCCACCCCAAACGGGATTGAGGCGTCTGGCAATAGATAGACAGATAGATAGATGTATAAAACAGATGGATAAATAGAGAAATAGATAGTTCATGGACACCGTGCAAAGCAGCAGGCAGGTTAGAAATACGGAAAAAACTTTCAAACTCCGCGCCTCTGCAAATTGGGTAATAACGAGGTTGTATAAGACGTGCTCATAAAATGTTTTTAACCCACTGCAAGAAAGTATATTTTTCTGCTTATTCGTTTATTTCTCAACTAAAAGGTGACTTTATACGAAATACAAGGGCCTAAGCTGGTAAAATGTTTAAGAGGGCTGTATGTAAGCCCTGCGCTTCGAGAAGTATATCCAAGTCGAAGACATATTTACTGCAAGAAAAAAAAAAAATGCTTTAAAAAGTACTCGGGCTGAAGAGGGTAAAATATATTATAAAGCACAGGACATTATAAAATGAGCGTAAACTTAATAATCACGCGCTTCTGATAACTGGGCAGCCAAGAGGAGGTTGTGTAAGGCACGTTCGAAAATAGGTATGTCTTTATGCTGTAAGATGCTTTGTGTGAGGGCAGATCGGGTGGGCCTTGGCTTACGAGACACGATGTATGAAGAAGGAGAGGAAGCTGAGTTGAGAGCCTTCTGGGGTTAGGGCAGGGAAAGGAAGGTAAGCGGAGAGAAAGGGAGGTAAAGGGAAAGGAAATGGAGGGAAAGGGTAGGAAAATGGCGGTAAGTATGTAAGGCAGGAGAAAGAAAGAGGTAAAGGCTGGAAAATGGGGATGAATAAACTTGGTAATGAGGGGAAGGGGTAAGAAAAGAGAGAGGTTAAGGCTGGAAACGGAAAGTGAGGAATGGAAAACGGAGGTAAGGGATGAAAGAAGGAGGTGAGGGCTGAAGTAAGGGCTGGAATAAGGGCTGGAATAAAAGGTGCTGACAGGTGGGGGGAAAAATATGGACTGAAATACAGGCTAGGGCTGTTCTAATGAAAACTAGGGGTGTCTAGATTATGGGGTTAGGGCTGCTAGAATAACAGATAAGGGCAGCTGGAATAAAGGGTAAGGGCTGCTGGTATAAGGGGTAAGGAATGCTAGAGCGAAAGCGCTGTTAGAGTAAGGGGTAAGGGTTGGTGGAATAGGGGGTAAACTCCTGGAATAAAGGGTAAAGGCTTGTCGAATAAGGGTTAAGGACTGCTGGGATTCGGGGTAAAGGGTGCTGGAATAAGGGACAAGTAGTGATAAAGGGCCGCGCTTACAAACCATCCAGGTATTCAGCCTCTTCCCAGAAACTGTGAGGGCAGGTCAGGTGGATCTTTGTTTACGAAGCACAATACACGAGAGAAGAAAGAGGCTGCGGAGGAAGGGAAGGGAAGGGAAGGGAAGGGAGAGGTAGGTAATGGTAAGGACGTGAAAGTAAGGAGAAGTAATGCGGATAAAAGTCTACAAAATGAGAATGAAAGGAGGGCAAGATCAGATGAATGAATGGGAGTTGGGATCAAGAAAGGTGGATAAATAGAATGAATGGGGTAACGGGAGGGAAAGGGAGGTAAGGGAAAGGAATGGGGTAAGGGAAGGGAACGAGAACTAGGTGAAGAAATGGAGCAAGGGGTGGGAAAAGAAGGTAATGTGAAAGAATGGGGTATGCAGAGCGAAAGGAGGTTAATGTAAAGGAATAGGCGTAAGGGGAGGGAAGAAAGAGCTAAATATTATAAAACAGAAAAATAAAGGGTGGAAAAAGGATGAGAAGTTGAAAAGTGGAGAAATGACCAGTGTGAAGGAGAAATAACCACTGGAGAAGAGAATGGTAGGGTCTGAAAAACAATGATTGGTCTGCACTGGAAAGCAGAGGTAAAGACTGAAAAACGGGGGTAAGATGTAGAACTAAGGATAGCTGGAAGGAAAGTTAGGTGCATCAGGACTGAGGAACTAGTGCTGCGAAGGGATGCATTTAGAATCTTCCTCGATGCATTGAGTGAGGATGGGGTGACAGGGTCTGGCCAGGCACACAATGCTGAAGATAAGAAAGGAAAGTGTGTGGGAAGAGCTATTGGGTGAGTGAATGGAAAGAGACGTAGGAATTGGGCAAGAGGAAGAAAAGGGAAGAGAGGTCGGTAGAAAATGGAGAAGTAGGGTTGGAAAATAGAAGGAAAGCCAGGAAAAGAGAAGTGAATAATGAAATCGATATAGTGAAGGTGAAAAGAGAGAGGTAAAGACTAAGACTACAGTGATAATAATGATGATGATGATGGTGATGATGATGAGACTATTTCAGGGCAAGGAAGGGTACAGGGAATGCCAAGTCAAGGTATATTAAAATGAACACGCTGCAAAGACATCAGGTTTGAAAGGGACATAGCCAGATACAGGGAAGCGAACGGATTTGGAAGGGAGAGGTAAGTGTGAAGGATGAAGTGTAGGCAAAAGTAAGGAGAGTGAAAGGTGAAGGGTCAGAGCCAACGCGAGATGAGAAAGTAAAGGATGAGAGGTTAGGGGTGTGGATTAGGCAAGGGGATGAGGGATGAGGGTGAAGGATAAGGGCAAGAGGTGAAGGAGAGAGCAGGCGAGAGGGCAATGTTAATGGGAGAGAGTGAGCGCAGAGGAGAGTTATGCAGTGTTTGATGATACAGCTGGGAGGAATGTACACAGAACGACGTGTTAGTGGTTGCTGTATGTCTTAACCTCACATACCTCACTCTCCCGCCACACATACACACCTCTGGCTTGTATTACCTCATTTGCTTCCTACCCACAGTTGCTGAACGTCGTAACCATACATAATTTACTCTCCTCGCACACACACCTCTCATGTTTTACTTCACTTGGCTCCTACCCCTCATTTGACAGTTCGTTGTGTGTCTAACCCTAACTCACCTGCCACATACACACCTCTCGACTGTATTATCTAATTTTGATTCGTTTCAGTTCACTGATTATTATCATCAGTTTAACAGAATCTCATCCTCAGCTAAACACACACACACACACACACACTGAGAGAGAGAGAGAGAGAGAGAGAGAGAGAGAGAGAGAGAGAGAGAGAGAACACAGTAAAATTACATAGATAACACACATGAACATGTTACGGTGTACTAAGCAGATAAAATCACTGTGGAAGAATTCCCAAAGAGGTTCATATGCACACAATAATACGGTTTCTAGGGATAAGGAAGAGGTGTAAGTGACCCTCTTATTCCAGGAAAATACGATTAAATGCAATAAGAAAGTGGTCCTAGATAACTTCCAGCATCTAAGCAGTAACCCCTTCAGCACAATGACGTATTCTTCACTAAGTTTGATCTCTAGACGATTTTATTCAGTTTAGGAGAGATTTTCAAGGCAGAGGATCAACCGTAGTGAATATAAATCCCTTCACTGTAGATCTACCCTAAACTGAACGGTATGTAGTGGCTGGTGGTGGCTACAAGGGCTAAGCAGGACGTCCTTCTGGGGTTCAAAGGGTCAACATTAATGGCACTCCAGCACCAGCATGCATACCCAGGTGACACTGAGCTCAAACACACGTCCCTCAACATACCCAACTTCCCTCCCCTCAGTTTAAGGCCGTGTTTTAGCATAGGACACATCATAGCACCGTTTTCTTTGCACTGTAGTATGCGTATTATACAGTATTTTGGTATTATTTGATGTTATTTATCTTAAGGACCGGTATACTGTAGACTGCCTCGGTAATATACAGGAGGATCGAGGTGTACTGTGTAGATGGTATTGGTGAGAACGTAGTGTTGTGGAGTTCTTTGTGGTCTCTAGACGTGATGATAAAAAAAAAGGGAAGAGAAAAGAAAAGAAAAAGCTGGTGATATTTCCCTCTTTACCACTTCCTGGGCTAAATACATGCCGTTCGTTTCTCCCACTCCACAGCGTGGACGAGGAATGGGTAAGACGTAGCTTTGACCAGAGGAACAGGGGGGAATGACGAGAAGAATAGAGGACTCTTTAGGAAAATGCGTCGCTTAGCAATCGGTAATGTTCCAGTAGAGAAAACGAATATAGGGGTAACTATGATGTTGTTACGGACATATTTCTAGGCCTAACAATAAGCGGTAGTTGTGAGCCTCTAGGTGTAAAAAATATCCTTTTGTCGAGTAAGCTGCACAGTTCTATTGTGCTTAAGTCTGATTATACTGTTCTTTTGTCAACGGCAGTATTATCATGTTCTGCCCTGATCATCATCATCATCATCATCATCATCATCATATTTTTCATCTTTCATCGTCGTATACTTGGCGTGTCATGACGAAGGTGAAATGTCATTATCGAACAGACCGGGTTAATGTAATTTGTTTCTAGTTCTTTAACAGTGAATTTTTCCAGTATACTGAGAAAAATTATCTTGTCACAGAAGCAATACAAAGACTTCGCCAGGCTGAAAGGGTTACATGCCAGTCACGCATCTTAATGCATCTTTGTAAAACACACACACACACACACACACACACACACACACACACACACACACACACACACACACACCGACACATACACACAGGGACTCACATAGACACACGGCCATACATACACAAACCTACCCACACATATTTACACACGCTCACGCAAGCACACCCGTGCGCACGAATATTCACAAGCACACACACAGACGCACACATATACACACAGACGCACACACACGATTCCCACGCACACTCATATACCCCCCCCACCCCTGCCAACCCACAATCACATCCAGGCATCCATACATTTTATTTTTTATCTTACTCTCACCATAGGCTTCAGTATGTTCCCCAAATTCCAACAATGCTCTTACGTACCACACATATGTACATGACACCACCTCACTATAAACGCTTGCTGTCCACAGAAGTCATGCTAGGGCTGTTTCATTCAGGAGTGGTGCAGGGCATTGGTAACTGCGATGGTGTTTTTCTGACGTGCTGGGGGGGTCTCGTAAAAGATTATTTGAGTCTGTTATAACGAAATTCGACTCATCATACTGTTCCCTACCCCATTCAGGGATCGAACTCCCTCCATTTCAGCTAACAAAGGACTTCTGCAGCCACTCTGTCACTAGCTTTCCATTAAAACATTCACACATCCAGACAGCCACCTACCCGAACACATTAATATTCATACATTCTTACACGCTGACTTATAACTTCCCATTCTTTTCACTCACTTTCACCCCCACCCTCACTCTCGCACCCACTCTCACCCTCACTCTCACCCTTACTTTCACCCCCATTCTCACCCTCACTTTCACCGTCACTCTCACCCCCACTCTCACTCTGACTCCCACCCACACTCCCACCCTTACTCTCCCCCAATCTCTCATCTTCACCATCACTAACACCCTCATTCTCACCCTCACCCTCACTTTCACCCCCATTAACACCCTCACTCTCACCCTCACTTTCACCCTCACGACAACCCAACGTTCCACCCTTATATATATCATTATAAAATCAAAGTTGTTGCACCCTACTTAACCTGTCCCAGCAGAGGTCAGTCAGGCAGAGGATTTGACCCCTACCAGCATCCGGGAAGCGACGAGGAGAGGGAGAGGAAAGCTGAGAAGAGAGAAAAGGAGGAGAGAAGGTTAGAGGGGAGGAGGAAAGAAGAACATGGAAGAAAAACTAGAAAAAAAAAACGAAGAGGATGAAAGTAGAAGTGACTGACAGAGGAGGAAAGACTGAAGGAGTTGAGGAGGACAGCATGGGAGGGAAGAGGAGGAGAAATGCATGGAAGAGAGAAGAGGAGGAGGAATACATGGAAGATAGAAGAGAAGGAGGAATGTATAGAAGAGAGAAGAGGAGGAGGAATGCATGAGAGAGAGAAGAGGAGGAGAAATGCAGGGAAGTGAGAAGAGGAGGAAGAATGCATGGAAGAGAGAAGAGGAGGCCGAAAGAATGGGAGAGAAAAGAGGAGGAAGAAATCATAGCAGAGAGAAGAGGAGGAGGAAAGCATGGGAGAGAGAAGAGGTGGAGGAGAGCATGGGAGATAAAAGTGTAGGAAGAAAGCAGAGAGAGATGAGGAGGATAAAAGCATGGGGGAGAGATGAGGAGGAGGAAAGCATGCGAGAGAGAGAGAGAGAGAGAGAGAGAGAGAGAGAGAGAGAGAGAGAGAGAGAGAGAGAGAGAGAAGGTAAGGAGAGATGAGGTAAAAAACAAAAAAAAAAGGCGTGAAATATAATGACGAGGAGAAAAAAAGTTGAGGAAGAGGGAACAACAGAAGAATTAATACGAAAGATACAAATGAGGTGAAAAAATGTATACTGTAAAAAGAAAGGAGGAGACGAGAAAGAATATAAAAGGAAGAGAAAGGAATAACTTAAGGCAAAATGAGTAAAGAATGGAGAAAAGGAGGGCGATAGATAGATGGGGAGAGAGAGAGAGAGAGAGAGAGAGAGAGAGAGAGAGAGAGAGAGAGAGAGAGAAGTATTCGGGGAAGAGAACAAAAAAGATGACAGAATGAAGGAGAGGAAAAAAGAAGAGAGGGAAAACAAGGAAGCGGAGAAGAAATCATGCAAGGAAGGAATGTGGGAAAGAAGAGACGAATGAGAAGGAGGAATGGACAAAATAATGAGGAGAAAGACAGAGCACATTAGGAGAGGACGAGGACAGAAGAGGATCGAGAAGAAAGGGGAAAGCAGGGGTACGGAGAGAGGAGCATGGAAGAAAGAATGGAGGAGTGAGGAGGGGAGTAGGAAGGAGACAAGGGAGAACAGGGGAGGTATGATCTGGGGAGGGCAGGATAGAAAGAATGTAGGGGG
Organism: Coenobita brevimanus; assembly: GCF_032717465.1. NCBI lineage: Eukaryota > Metazoa > Arthropoda > Malacostraca > Decapoda > Coenobitidae > Coenobita > Coenobita brevimanus. The sequence continues at coordinate 6,471,793 of NC_137016.1, read as the reverse complement.
AGATAAAAGCAGGGGAAGAATGAAGACAAAAGACGAAAATAAAGATACAAAGAGGAGGAGAAGGAAGAAGGTCCGAAGGAGAGGAGGAAAGAACTAGAGAGAGAGAGAGAGAGAGAGAGAGAGAGAGAGGATGCAAGAAATATAGGAAAACGAAAGAATGAAGGAGAGAGGGAGAAATACTGGAGGAGAGAATGGCATACAAGACAAAATGAAGGAAAAAAAAGAAGAAATAATGGAGGAAGAAATAACAACACAGTAAGACAATAAATGGAGGAAGAAATTATTAAAGGAAGGAAAGAATGAAGGAGAATGAAATAACGAAGGAGAAGAGAACAAAGAATGAATGAGACTGGAGGAAAGACGGAGAACCAATGAAGGTGGAACAGAGAATGAAGAAAAGAATGGAAGACTGAAGAGGAAAACTGAAAAATAAATGTAGAAGGGAATGGAAAAAGAAAGGACAGTCTGGAGGAGGAACGACGGAGGACAGAGAATGAAAGAGAGAGGGAAAAAAAGGAGGGAAAGGGAGAAAAGAGGAAAGAGGATGAAAGAAGAAGCGAGAAAGAAGAATGAAGGAGGAGGAAGATGAGGAAAAGAAGCAGAGTAGCATGCTAATAAATAGGAATATGGACTGAGGAAAATTTGGGATGACAGTGAGAATCGAAAGGAGATAAAAGAAAGGGGGAGTAGCGGTGGCCTAAGAGAGGAAGGAGAGGTTGGAAAAGAAGAAATAGTACGAGGGAAAAAGGGAGGAAGAAAAGACAGGAAGAGCAATTAACTAATGGTGGAAGGAACAGCAGGGAATACGGGAAGGAAAAAAAGGAAGGAAGAAGAAAGGGAGGAAGTAATGAAGGAGATAAACAAAGAATGAGTTTTTAATGGAAGAAAGGAAGGAAGCAAGGAAGGAAAGATATAACGACAGATGGAAGGAAGGATGGAAGAAATTGAATGAGCCTGAAAAAGGGAGGAAAGGTAAAGGGTGAAGAAACGGAATGCATCACCAAGAAAACAAGAAAATGCTGAATCAGGAAGGAAGGGAGATAAACAGGGAGGAGGTGGAAAAGGATGAAAAAGAAGGAAGGAAGGGAGGAAGGAAGGAGGGAAGGCAAGAAGAAAGGAAGAAAGGAAGGAAGAAATATGAACTTAGGGAGGATTGGGAAGGTACACAGAAGGGAATGTAGGAAAACTGGAAGGAATGGTGAGTAAAAAACTGAAAGGAAAGAAACAGGAAAATCAGTGAAAGAATGAAAATAAATGTAAGACAGTACCGTGAAGAAAGATGAAATGGAGGTAGGGAGAATAGGGTGAGGGAAGGACAAAAATCGAGCTTCAGTTGAACAAAAAGGGAAAGAAGGAAAGGAAGTTCAGGAAAATAAGGAAACCAAGATGAAGAATGGCAAGGGTTGAAAAAATGGAGTGAAATAAGAAGCAGAAACTAGGAGCGAAATCACGACAATATTTTGGCGGAAGTGGAAGAAGGAAAATATAATGGGAGGGAAGAGGATGGCAGCAGGAAGAAAGATAAAGGAGAAGGGAGGGATGAGGGAGAGGGGCTCAAAGGTGGAAGTAAAGGTAAGGAGATTATCAAGTCAAAAAAAAAAAAGCCGATAGAGAAGCAAGAAGGGAAGAAAAAAAGACAGAAAAAAGAACGAGAGAACGAATGCAGAAAAAAAGAGAAAATAAAGTAAGGAAAGATTGGTAAGGAAGATAAAAGGAGAGACGGAGGAAGGAAGAAGGAAGGGCAAAGGTGAATTATAAGGTGAAAAATATAACACTACAGGGAACGTTCTGAGCGAGCAACACCGTGCACACCAGACTGCAGTATCTAAGAGCCAATTATTTTACTGTGACATCAACCTTCAATAAATTAGTCTCCAAATCAAATTAATTCCTACCTAACCTTCGAAACCCTGTATCCTTGTGTATACCTGATCACTTTCATAGTCCAGTGGGTATCGGAGGAAAACTGTATAGGTTGATCTTGCCATGCAGCCTTCAGTTTTGTTCTATTCTCATAAATAACTAACTTCTAGGGAGACGTTCAGCTTTTGACCCTACGTTGGCCCAAATCAGATCAATGTTTAGCCATTTTGTTATCACACAGACACACGGGATTGAAATGTAGCCTTGCCCTGTGACAATGACTTTGACTGGATGTTCGAAACGGAATCTCTTCGTTCATGCCGGATATTTAACTCTTCCATCAAGTTTGGTTCAAGAGAGATAAAATCTGCTTGAGTTGAACTTGCTCTGTGACCATGAAATTTAATCTTGCCATGTGACCTTGCCGTGTGACCTTCCCCTGTGACCACCTTTAAATAACTGTTCTCGAAACTGATTCCTTCCACTCTTGCTTTACCCCCAACCCTTCCGCAGAGTTAACCTAAAATTGGATTAAAACTTCTTACGTTGGCATTGCCCTGTCACTTGGACCTTTGAACTATTGGTCTCAATAAAAAAAGGTTTACCTTGGACTGGCCCAGATTTTTCCTTTATGCCTGGTTAAAAATGAACCCAAACTAAGTTGTTCTGTTAACACACACACACACACACACACACACACACACACACACACACACACACACACGCACACATACACGCAAGAGTCGACCTTTGCCCTTGCCTTGTGGCCTTAACTCTTGAGTGTTCCCAAATTTGAATCACTTTTTTACCTTATCCTCAGCCTATCCCCAATTCACGTTTAACTTTAATAAAAAACTGTTTACGTGAAATTTGCAAAATCAGTGTTTGACCTCCCCCTATGACCGTGACCTTTGACCTATGGTTTTAAAAATATAGGCTTCTTATGGTCTGTCTTTCCACCATTCTAGCAAGTTTAATGAAAACGAGATAAAAACCGAGCTACAGTATTTTGTTAGTACACACACCAACACATAAACACACAAGCGCCCACGCAACAGGTAAAAACATAACACGCGCTCTTGTCCCACGAGCGCGGGTGTAGTGAAAAGTGTAGGAGGATATAAACAAGAAGACGGGAAGGAGAATGTCCCCTGGGTAGATGGAAACGGTCAGAAAAATTCCCTGAAGTTCCACAGTTTCTCATCCCTATTTCTCAAGGGGGCGTGGGTGATGGTGATGGTGGTGGCTGTTGTGGTGGTGGTGGTCGCTGTTGTGTTGGTGGTGTTGGAAGACATAAATGTGATGGTAGACGAGTGTGTGTGTGTGTGTGTGTGTGTGTGTGTGTGTGTGTGTGTGTGTGTGTGTGTGTGTGTGTGTGTGTGTGTGTGTGTGTGTGTGTGTGTGTGTGTAGCTGTCGAGGTCGAGGTGGTGGTGGTGGTTGGTGGGGTTGATGGTGTGGCGGTGGCGGCAGTGGTGATGGACGAAATGTGGTGGTAGTTGTTGTTGTTGTGGTGGTGGTGGTTGGGGGGGGAGGTAGACGAATGGTGGTAGTTGTGGTTGTTGAATTCGTGGTAGTTGTGGTCGTAGTGCTTTCTACTTACTGTTTTGGCAGGCTTGATTGTTGTGGTAGGCGAGAAATGTGGTGTAAGTTATTGTGGTGATAGTGACTGGCGGTGGTGATTTTTTTTTTTTTTTTTTTTTTAATGTGACCGACTCTGGGCATAGGCTTCACAGCCTGATTTCAAGGCCCAGTAGTCCTCCTACGTACCGCACACCTCTACATGTCACCACTTCGGCGCTAACACCCATCGTCCATATTGAATACATGCTAGGGCTGTCTCATATAATGTTATGGTGGTAGTAGTCGTGGTGGGGTTGGTAGTAGTTGTAGTAGTTTTACTTGTAGTAATGGTGGCAGTAGTAATAGTTTTATTGTCACAGTGGTAGTAGAGAGCAAGTGTGGTGGTTGTGGTGGTAGCTGTGGTAGTAAACCCACTTACTGCTGACGTTTCTATCTCGTACCACCAAACGCTTTAAAGACGGTGAATATAATCTGGAGGCAGCTGAGGGGAAAACTGTTCTATTTTTGGCTCCATTTCTCTGGACACGGACTTGGAACCCGTTTACGAAGCCCAATAGTCCACCCACAACCCAGTACAAAGAACCATAAAACTTTCACATGCAACCATTTGGACGCTCTCAACTACGCTCTATATTGTGATATGTAAGTGATACCGGTACGTCATCAAGGTGTTAGGCCAATGGTACTAGCGGAGGTGTTTTTATGGACCTGGAGTTGTGCCTTTCATGTCCGTTGCAACTGAATTAGAGTAGGGGTGTTAATTATGTATGGATGGGCCATGTCAATAAGAATGGAACACCAGCGAATACTCTCAATGAAATTAAAAACACTTACCTCGTTCACTGTCACGGATGCACCTCACACCCTCCCACTCTGAAAAAAGAATGAAATAGTCTGAGGTTGGTAGGAAAAAATATAGAGTAAGATTTCGGATTCAACAAGTTCAGACAACCACCAGACGATTTTGTTCAACTAGAAGAAATCCGAGTAGAGTTGAATAAATCGATGAATAACCCATACACTGTAGAGGGTATTTTTCATATCAACACCAGACGACTTTGTTTACATGAGTGACATACTGACAAAGGGTTAAATTGTGCTTCAACCCTGCAACACCTGACGTCCTAGTAATGTATTATCGTGAGCTTACGACGCAATTCTACAACCTCCTCCCTACCAATTTATTCCTGCACACTGATCGCAACACCTGATCCAAGCTGTGCAAGTGACATAAAGGCATTTTTACACATGACATGTAAAAATTCACAAGTGTGTTATTTATGCGGTTTGTGTGCCGTGTTGTTGATGACTGGGTTTCGTAAAAGCTCTTCCCCAGCAATATTAAATTTTGACTATTGCAACTCTTGCATAATTTTTCTTGCTAATACTATGTACCCGGTAAATAATCAAAACATGCAGATACCAGAAATTAAGATGTAATGAGCAAAACAGATATAAAAGGAAGAAGTTCTGCAGGTCTCCTGTAGGCCTACCACTGAGACTCTGCTTGGATAAAAAAAAAAAAAAAAAAGGCAATAACAAGGCAAAATGGGCTTAGTAATTCGCTAAACAAGAGATGCTAGAAAGCCACTTGAGTTCTAGATAATACGGAGAACAAATAGCTAAACAAGAGGTGCAGGAGAGCTTCTCTAGTTGTTAGAAATACGGAAAAATACATGGCAAAGGAAAGGGAGCCAACAAATTCCTTAAGTTCCTGAGAATACTGGATATGGACTTTCTACCGTGAGATAAACTTTCCCATCCCTCACTGACAGAGTCACATATAAGGAAGAAGCACTAAGAGGCCGAAACAAAAACACATTCCACGTTACATATCCAAACAGTGATATATACTTTTCACGTGTTATATGTATACATATATACCGTATAAATGAATATATAGATAGATAGATACAGATATATATGGACACACACATCCCACATTGAATACACTGTTTGCACACATATACATAAACCCCTTCCATATTACACACACAACCTCTGCTGTTAAACTCGGACGTAAGGTCAACACAGAAATTATCAAATACAAGTCAGACATTTAATAATATGATAGTGGAAAAATTAAAGGAGGCAGTGCAGAAATATTAGTGATGATGATGAAGATAATGATGATGATGATAATGATGATGATGATGATGATGATGATGATGGCCTAGACTTTGAAGATGAAGGAGATAAAGGTGAAGATGAAATTGTTGATATTTAGTGGTACTAAAAATCCGAAACGGAAAACGGAGGGGAAAGAGAATGAAAAAGAGGATAGGAGGAGGAGGAGGAGGAGGAGGGGAGTAGAAAGAGGTTGAGGAGGACGAAAGGTGAAGGAAAATGAGGGCGAGAAGAAAAATGAAACAGTCCACGGCCCCAATTTGCCAGGTAAAGGAAAACTGTCGAGAAGAGTAGTAAAAAGATAAGCAAGCCATATATCAAGGAAGAACGAAGAAAACGCGAAGACGAAAGAAAAAGCTCAGTGGAGAATTGAAGAAAGAGAACAGTGGCATTCAAAGATACTAAGGTAAATATATGAAAAATACAAAGACCTTAGACTTTAACTGTGTAGCTACTGACAGTAAGTGGCAGTAACGATAAGTATTTAAAAGTGATAAAATAACTGCTGTGGGGCGAGGTTTGTTGTGTCTGGCATCACTTGTCTTTCTCTGTTTCTCCTTCTTCACTTTCTCCCATTTAGAAGGTGAGGATGAGGATGAGAATTAGGGTATGATGATGATGATTGTGATGACGACGACGACGAAGAGGAGGTATGGGATGAAAATGATGATGAATATGTGATAACTACGATGATAAAAATGATGAAAATTATCTTAATGATGATGATGATGAGGAGGAGGAGGAGGGGAGGAGGAGTAAAATGAGGATGAGAGTCACGGCGATAATAATAATGTTGATGAAAGTTACACTAACGATGATGATGATGATGATGATGATGATGATGATGGCAAAGACCGTGCTACTCTGGACCAGAATGTTGATCACGTTAATTACTCCGATGTATATGAAATGTTTTTGGCGATGCCTTCAGGTTATGTGTATTTACAATCTGCCAACACTCCCAGTAACATTGTGCGTGTCAGGTAAAGTTTATGAGGGGCAGGTGTGTGTGTGTGTGTGTGTGTGTGTGTGTGTGTGTGTGTGTGTGTGTGTGTGTGTGTGTGTGTGTGTGTGTGTGTGTGTGTGTGTGTGTTTCCTGAAATCTGAGACTGCGAACGTGTGCACTTATGAAGCTAAGAATATGCGCCTCTGGGTGCACATGTCCTTGTGTGTATTTTTTGGAGTGTGTATGTGTGTGTGTGTAGCGGCATGTGTATTTTTGTGTGTGAGTGTATGTTAGTGTGTATCTTGGTGTGAAATGAATGGGATAGTTTGGAGTCAGGCCAATTTATACTCCTTACCCTTTCCCTAACACTCTCTTCCCTTTCCATCATCTTATTTGCTCGTTTTCTCTATGTTACCGCTCCTCTTCCTCCTCTCCTTCCCTCTTCTCTCTTCTACTTCCCTTTCTCTTCCTTGTCTTCCTTTCTCCTTTCCTTCCTCTTCCTTTCTTTCCCTTTCACACTTCCTCATCCTTTCTCTCCGTTTCACTTCCCCTTCCACTTGTCACATCTTAGTTTTCAATACTTTCTTCGTCTCTTCCTGATCTTTTCAAATCCTCTTCAGCTTTTATCATCCTATCTCAAGATTTCATATCATATACCACTCCTATCTTTCTCATCATCTTTTCCGTGTTCTACTCACTGCTCTTATTCGTTCATTCTTCTTTACTTCCGTTCTCTTCCCCTGGACTTTCAATTTCCTCATGCGCTTCCTCTTTCCCTCCCTCTCTTCTCCTTTCTATGCAACATTTCTCACCATTAATCGCTTCCTTTGCTCCCCGCCCTCTATATTCGTCATTCATTTCTTCACTTTCTCGCCTTTCCATTTTCTGTTTCTCTTCTCCCTACCTTGAATTATTACGTTTCTTCATGCACGCTCTTCACTTTTCTTCATCTAAATTCTCTGTCCTCATCATTCCCTACCCAAACTCTGCTTTTCCTCTCTCCTTCCTTTCTTATCCTTCTCCCTGCCTTTCCTCTTTATCTTTTACCTTCGTTTGCTTTCTTTTTTTTCATATCTTTTTTTTTCTTTCCACTATCTCACGCGTGTATAATCTCTCTCTCTCTCTCTCTCTCTCTCTCTCTCTCTCTCATTTTTTTTTTTTCCTTCCGCCATCACACCCGTGTATATTCTCTCTCCCTCTCTCATCATCTCAGTCCTCCATCACCTCTCTCACTTCTTTTTTTTTTTTTTTACCTGTACGCTCTCCTTACCTGTAATTACCATCATTCTCTATTTTTCCTAACCATATTTTTTTGGCCCTAATCTTGAATAATGGGATGCGTTTCAGGTAGTGACCCTACAGTGTGTCATCTTATCTACTGTGTGTGTGTGTGTGTGTGTGTGTGTGTGTGTGTGGGAGGGGGACACGTACCATGACTGTTTTTGGAGGTAGGATTTGCAAATGTTTGAGTTTACTTAAATATTAGTTCATACTGTAGAATCTTAAAGTGTGTGTGTGTGTGTGTGTGTGTGTGTGCGCGAACGTGTATCCATGTTTATATAAGTGGGGGGTATGGGTGTATGCGAATGCGGATGTATACGTTATTGCGCGTGTGTGCATGTGTGTACGACGTGATCATGGGTGAGTGAGCTTTTGCGCATGTATGTGTTTGGCCGAAGAGCGCGCACGTGTGTGTGTGTGTGTGTGTGTGTGTGTGTGTGTGTGTGTGTGTGTGTGTGTGTGTGTGTGTGTGTGTGTGTGTGTGTGTGTGTGAGTACATAGGTGTTTATGTAGGTGTGTGAGTTTGTTTGTTCTGGCGAGGTTCCAGTGAGTGGAGAGTTGGCAACACCTCAGGCTCTCTCTCTCTCTCTCTCTCTCTCTCTCTCTCTCTCTCTCCTTCTTCTTCTTCTTCTTCTTTCCCATCTCCTTTGCTTAATCCTCTCCGATCTTCTTTTCCTCCTTCCTCCCTCCTCCCATCTCACCACGTACTGTACTCTAGTTTCCCCTCCACCTACACTGCATTGAGCTACATCTCCTCTGAGTTGTAGCCCATACATACATACACACATAAAAATGCAAGTACACACGCACACACATTCTCAGTCTGTCTGTCTGTCTGTCCGTCTGTCGTTCTGTCTGACTGTCTGACTGTCTCTGTTTGGCAGCAGTCAGCCGTGACTCAGAGAGAGAGAGAGAGAGAGAGAGAGAAGGGAACCTGAGTATAGGAAACAAAATGAAGAATGCAAGAAAGATGGAAAGGAGGAAGATAATACGATAGTGTGAGTTAAAATGTGCAACCAGGGCAATTGGAAAACGAAAGGAAGACAAGTAGACAAAAAGAGGAAAAAGGAAATGAGTAAAAGAAATGTAAAAGAAATGAGAACATGAGTATATATCAATGAGAAAAGGCGAAAAAGATGAGGAATGAAGAATGAGAGAGGGAGGGAGAAAAATAAAAGGTTAAGGACGTGAAAGAGTTGTGAGTAAAGGAAAATGTGAAAGTAAGTGGAAAGAATAAGTGGGAAGAGAAAATGGAGTGAAGGGAATGAATGCAGGGAAAGAGAGCGAGGAAAGAATAAGTGCGGGGGTAATGAATATGAAAAAGTGAAATTGTGTAAGAAATGGCAGGAGAAATGGGGAATGAAAAGGTAAATTGGAAATGGTGAAGAATATGAAATAAAATTATGGGGAAAGAAAAATGAGGAAGTTGGCAGAATGAAAAGGAGGTAGGGAACATAGGAAGAGGTGTTTGAGGAGGGAAGAGGAAGAGAAAGACATATATCTGAAAAACGAGAAAAGTGGAAAAAAGGAGGTTAGGATAGAAGAAAAAAGAAAGGGCTTTAGAAATTTTAGCGAGAAGGGTAGTAGGAGAAGTAAGCAATGAGGACGGCAGAGGAATAATCGGATAAGAGAAGAAGAGTTAAGAAAATGAGGAGGACGACATACAGAATAAGGTGGAAAGATAAGACTGGAAGAGGAGGGAGGAAGTGAAGATGGAAGGAAAGATGGAAAGGAAGGAAGAAGGTGCAAGAAAAAGAGGGAAGGAACGTGTATATTGGTAAGAAGAAAGGGAAATGAGATGGAAGGGAAGGATGAAAGAAAAGACGTTTGGGAAGGAAACAGGGCGAAGTAGTATAGTGTAAAGTAAGAGAGAGAAATAAAAAAGGAAGAAGGAAAAGAAGGAAGATTATCGACAGGCGATAAAAAGAGGGAAAGGGACAAAGATTTACTCTGGACAGAATGAAGAGGGAAAAATGGGTTGTAGGGAAAGTAGAATGAACAACAGATACTAGTGATGGAAAAGGACACATGTACTGCATGCTGGAAAGAGAGATGAGAAAGATGTGTTGTATGGAGCGTTCGGCATGAAATGAGAAATTTTTATCATATGTATATATATTAAATTCGATCAACAACGATAGTGACTACGGCTTTCGAAACTAAGTTATGTGATCTTTTAAGCCAAACAAGATTTTCAAACTTGTAGGTAACATTTTCATAATTATATAATGGAATGACGTTAGTATCTGCAACTGTAGGATAATTCAATACTTTGAGGTCCCAGAATAACGCCAGTATATCCCTTATTAATGAATGAATTCGAATGAAAATTCATACAGACATCTGCCTTGGTCAATCATCTATTTAAAATCAGAAGTTCCTCGATATTTGAATTTACAGAGGCATATTCTTGTAAATGAAATGCTGTGCGGGCGTGAAGTGATCAAGGCCGTATTCGATAACTGACCACGTCTATGTAATTAGCATGATTTATATTCAAAATTTTTTCTGACTGTGAGGGCACCATAAGGGAAAAAGGTAATACAAACAAGCCTCGCAAACATAAATAGCGAAAAGAAAACACTGGGAGAATACAGCCTTCCCAGTAGATAAACTGCACCAAAACTTCGATAGTTTGGAACACAGGTATTAGCAATGTTTTTATGCTGAAGGAGACCGCTTTTAAAACCTGGTGCAAATGCTGATGAATTGCAATGAAGTTAAGAAAAGCAGTACCAAATTTCATTGAACTAGGCTCATTAATAACGAAAATATTAAAATTATTCCGTGGCCTCAGTGTAATCAAACTGTATGTCTGCCTTGATTTTATGTGCCGTAAAGTACTTTGATGTCAAGATATGTTCCACTTCTGACTCAAAATATTTCGTAAGACAGTATGATTCTACTGTCAGAGGTACGGAAATATCAAAGCAATAGAGGCAATATACCATACTGTAAGACATCATTGTGTGGCTGAGTTATTTTTCCTTTCTTAGGATGAACGTGCTTTCCTTATTGAAATCCAGCCTAACCTAGCGTAACCCTTACTGCAAGAAAAAAAATAATTAATAATAATAATAATAATAATAATAATAATAATCTAGCCTAACCTCACCTAACCCTAACAGCCTAGATTAATATAACCTGGAACTTCCTGGAATAGAATGTCTACATAACTCAAAAATATTTAGGAAGTTTTCGGAGAACAGACGGACGCATGCACGATGAAAGCCTCTCACTCATCTATGAAATGGCAGTAGTAGTAGTAGTAGTAGTAGTAGTAGTAGTAGAAGAAGAAGAAGAAGAAGAAGTAGTAGTAGTAGTAGTAGTAGTAGTAGTAGTAGTAGTAGAAGAAGAAGAAGAAGAAGTAGTAGTAGTAGTAGTAGTAGTAGTAATAATAATAATAATAATAATAATAATACTGATGATGATTACAATTATTATTATTATTATTATTATTATTATTACACATGCGCTCATCACGTGAAAGAAAGCAGGCGTTTTGTTCTACATAGGCGTCGGGGTCATATGAGGGTGCAAGTGTGTGTGTGGAGGAGGGGGAAGAGTAAAGTGTGTGTGTGTGTGTGTGTGTGTGTGTGTGTGTGTGTGTGTGTGTGTGTGTGTGTGTGTGTGTGTGTGTGTGTGTGTGTGTGTGAAAATAACCCAAGTTTTTAACTGATTTCACACAAATATAGTGAAGGGGTAGAGGGGGTAGGAGTTTGTTTTTGACAGTTGGCCAAGGTCAAGGTCAGAGGCTAGTTTTAACCGATGTAGACCAAACTTGGTGGAATGGATGAGGGTTCAGGCTAGAATGGAGAGGTTCGAATCTGAAAGCAGTCACCCGTATTTCAGACCAAATTTCGATTGTGCGTTTTTATTTGACCAAAGTCCCTAAAACAATTTTCGCCTGATTGGAATTAAATTTTGGGGAAGAACTGAGACTCAGCCATGGAACTTACCTGTTTTTAAGAACAATAGGCCAGAGTTAAAGGTCACCTGGTGGGGTCAAGTTAAACAGTTTTACCCGATCTGAACTATTTATTTTCCTTAGAAGAGTTCAGGGTTCAGGGTTAGGAATGAACAGAGGATATTTGTGTTTTAGATCAAGAAGTCAAAAGTCAAGGTTATAGGGAATGGGCAGATTTCAATGGTTACAGGAAAAGTTTCAAATAAAAACATATAATTAGATTTGGACCAAACTTGGTGGAATTATTAATATTTGTCATTATTTCTTCTTCTTCATCGTTCCTTCACTCCATCTTTCTTTCTTTTTTTTTTTTCCCCTAGGCATTAAGGAGGGCAAGTGGACTACCAGGTGTGAGCAGGATGTTGAGGTTGGCGAAGGGATGGGTGGACTGAATCGACCACAGCAGAACAAAGATTTCCTCATAATATAGTCACCAAATGTGCCGTTTGGTTGTAACGTCAAACAAGAAAAAACAGCCAGCCAGACAAACACAGAAAGAGATGAAAAGGTGAACACGCCCAGCCAGCTACATGCAATGAAGTCAATAAAATATATCCATTTTACAAACCAACAGAGACACCTGGTGCTTGTGAGAGACTCCGTCACGTCGTGATAGTGATATAACAGCGGCGCCTCCCGGGTATGCAGATGTCTTCCAGCTCCACGGATTTCGACCAAACTTTTGTTAGTGATACAGTATGAAGGGACGATGAACTGATTAGATCAGCAACGTCAAAGGGTCAAAGATCACGGTCATATGGGTGAGGGCGCGTTATCTCCTGAACCAATCGACGGATTTCGACCATACTTTTGTCGGTGATACAGTATGAAGATTCGGATAACTGAATAGGTCAGCAAGGTCAAGGGATCATTGGTGAAGGTCATATGCGGTCGACAATTTATCTTTAGTCTCATTTCATCCCACAATAGACCCTGTCGTGGAGGTTGTATGGCGAGTCCGTGTGCAAGGCTTGGAGTTGTACTGAGCATCTCTACGTCGACAGCTTGGGGCTCGAGTTTTGGTGTTTTGTCATGTTGTTACAGGACAGGTGAAGAGATCCTTGTTTACTGTGTACATAATGGCGCGATATTAATGTCGAGAAAAAATGGTGTGATACTAGTGGTTATCTATATTGGAGTACATGAATGGCACAGAATAATGGTATTTATTTTTATCAAGGCATAATGGACTGCTTGACAATACCACAGTGCCGTCAACAAGAGAGAAGTGTTGGGGATGAGAGTGGGGGGGAGGGGCAAATGGAAATGACACAAATGCCATTAATAACACTGCTGTTAGATTAGAATGTTAGACACCTGAACTAGCCTATTCTCTCTCTCTCTCTCTCTCTCTCTCTCTCTCTCTCTCTCTCATCGTCTAACAAAGGCCGTGACTCACAGCCACTCCCCCATAACACCTGACCCCTCACAATACCTCCTGACTCATATAAACACCCGTCATTCTAATTCACCATCTGACATATATGTAACTAGGACTACTGGCTATTTTCAGCTCCTGTGCTCTAGAACATCCAAGTGTGACTGGGCTTCGAGGTGGCGTCAGACGAACTTTTTTACTCCTGATTTACCGCCCTGCTACCGATCTCAGTACGAACACATAATATTGGCATTACTGAAGTTGGTCTGTTCTCGGCAAGTGTGTCATTTTTTCTTCAGCTCTGACTCGGCACTGCAGTGTCCGGTGAGAGCTTCTGACACCTTATACTGCCTCCTTCACCTTGACGACGCATTAGTATTTATTCCTGCTACTCACTTATATAGTGCTGCCTGCTTCTTCCTTCACTGATTTTATTCTGTGTCTGCCCTCCTCTCTTTCTATTTTTCTCATTTTTCCTGTCACTTTTTGTTACTCTTTCTTCCTTTTCAGCTGGCTTTACACTGAGTGACAAACCCTATGGTTTCCTGTAAGCCAGGAAACCATTTACAACGCTCGGTGGTAACCATCGTCACCAACCCATACGTGTTCCTTACGTGTCACCAAGTGCGTTGGCGGTAGGTTAGTGCCCCTCCCCGTACATGTACCTCAAAATTCAAACGGCCACCCCTTGCGGGATTATAGAGTCTGGTTATAGACTGATGGATAGATAATGCTAGACCTATTATTCAGCTAAGACGAGAACCCAATTAATCAAGAGATATATGATATGGACACCAGTTTTTTATCATTAAAATAATACATTACCATCAACGTCATAATCTAATGTTTGTCTGTCTGCACTGGATGAGGACATACACAGCAAGTCCGTTTGGTTTCCTTGGAATCATATCTCAGAGGAGAGAGGACACCTAGTTATTTTTTTTTATTTTTTTTTTTAACGAAGCAGGTAAGACGCAGTTTGTAACATAAGACCAGGGCGATGTGACCACCACACGTCGACGCCAATATAAAAATAATGGTTTGAGAATTCTCCCTCCATCTGCTCCTGCCCCTTTAACCCCTTCACTACGTTGACGTGTTTTCTTCCTTCCAGATGATGTTGTCCAACTTACAAAACGCGTCTCTTACCGAAGGTGATAATGACGACTATGTTTATTTAATCTAGCTCGGAGAGTCTTTTTTGAGCTGCATAATGTCACCCAAGGTTTGCCAGAATATAATCAGCTACGTCTCCGGATTCCAGGAGTTGTATAATCGCCTCTTACAACACGCAGAAAACACATGGGTACACATCGATCAGTATCGTACGTGACAGACACGAATTACTTGACGATCACCTATTAATGAATGTGAGATATTCATCTGAATTTCTTTTCACGTTTTGCAGGTGGCAGAGCATGGACCAGAGGGAAGATGTTTTCCAACCATCTACCCGTCTATCCGTCATCCAATCCTTTATTAGGAATACAGGGACCCGGGGCCAAACAATTCACACCAGACGCATGCTACGGCAAGGGCGATCAGTCACAGACCACAAAGTGCCATTATGTAACAAATTAACCTCAAATACCCCTCGGTCTGGAGTCATTACGTGCCATATAGGAGGTTTAAGACTCCATATCCTCTTGTGTAGGGTCCATATTCTCGTGTGTAGGTCCATATTCTCGTGTGAAGGGTCCGTATTCTCGTGTGTAGGGTTCGTATTCTCGTGTGTAGGTCCATATTCTCGTGTGTAGGTCCATATTCTCGTGTGTAGGTACATATTCTCGTGTGTAAGATTCATATATTCGTGTATGGGGTCCATATTCTCGTGTGTAGGTTCATATTCTCGTGTGTAGGTCCATATTCTCGTGTGTAGGTCCATATTCTCGTGTGTAAGATTCATATATTCGTGTATGGGGTCCATATTCTCGTGTGTGGGTTCATATTCTCGTGTGTAGGTCCATATTCTCGTGCGTAGGGTCATATTCTGAGTTTACAAGGCTTTATGACGACTCTTCCTCAGCTTTTTAGTTTTCAATATACGCTGTGCCATTCCCTTGTATGGTAACTATTTATTTACTGTATATATTAGTTACATAGTTTCCACAAACACTGAGGGAGATATTATGAAGAAATAAGCTGATAAGGAAGAGATACTATGGTGATCCCTAAAAAGACTTGAATATGAGCTCAGGAGTAGTGCTGCGGTCATTAATCCATTTACACTTCAAGGGTTTAGTACTAATGATCCTACTTTATCATTACTTGTTTCAGTACTACCATGACGCCTAAGTATATCCTTACTAGTTTTAGATGATTTTATGCTCTTGAAACACCTTCCTGGTAATAAGATCTTAATGAAAGGTGTATCTAATCCTTCTAGTTTGAAAAGTCTCTCCAAAACAGAAAAAATAAGTATAGATTAGAGGTAAAGGATAAATATCACTGACTAAACAGAGAGGTCAGTTTGATTTTGACACGAGATCTGGAGGAGGAAAAGAAGTGTTGATTAAAACTCCTCTTTGTGTGTGTGTGTGTGTGTGTGTGTGTGTGTGTGTGTGTGTGTGTGTGCGCGCGCGGAAGTGGGTGTTATTGTGTGTATTGCTGCTTATTGGTATAGGTGTGTCTGTGTATGTGTCCGTGTGTGTATGTGTTAGGAGGTGTGGCCATGTGTGATTCCTGGCACTTAGGTGTGTGTGCACAGTGATGTATACATAAGATTAAGCCAATACACACTACCCTCTTGGTAAGTAGCCTAAGTGTGTGTGTGTGTGTGTGTGTGTGTGTGTGTGTGTGTGTGTGTGTGTGTGTGTGTGTGTGTGTGTGTGTGTGTGTGTGTGTGTGTGTGTGTGTGTTTCCAAGTGAAGTACACACAGGTATGCCCCCCGGAGCGGTAGACAGGGCGGCTCTTGTATGTAAACTGTTTACTGCTCTGTTCTACTTCAATCTCTCTCTCTCTCTCTCTCTCTGGTATACTAAGCACGCAGAAAGGATAGGTGGGGTAGGGAAGGAGCTGTGTTTATAACAGGAAATACTTGCCTGTAAAAATGTTATCTGATAGGGTAAACTACACAACATTCCTTGTATCATGAAAAAGATCCGTAACTCCTTTCAGCTCAGTTTATAAGCATGAATATTAGCTGACGGACTGAAGGGTGTCTCTGACTAATGACCAAGTACTCTCTTTCATGATCCAAAGCTCATTAATTTTCATTGCATGCACTTATTATTATTATTTAAGTTTTGGTAGTGACCCATTTCTGTCATTTCATAGACTGGCTGTAAATGAGCTCAAGATCTAGTGTGTGTGTGTGTGTGTGTGTGTGTGTGTGTGTGTGTGTGTGTGTGTGTGCGTGTGTGTGTGTGTGTGTGTGTGTGTGTGTGTGTGAATAGGATGGTAAAGATTAAAACAACCACTCAGTCACCACTTCCTCTGCTGTAAAACCTAGCAGTAAAAGGACAGAACTACTCCATGACTACTGGAGAGAACAAAATATCAGGTATAAAGATAAGACAACACAAGAGTTCGCCTCTGTCCTCAAATGGCCACATCTGAAGAAAATCACCAGGTAATTTTGCTGAGAGACTTTTCTTTTTATTTATATATTTTTGCTGCGGGGAAAATCAATTATGAAGCTTTACATTCCGATGAAGTCTTTAACATTTTGTGATCGCGGTATCCAGTCTATCGCATGGGAAAAGATGATCTGCAGGGGCGGTTGCTTGCGTGCGACTGATGGGTCTGTTCGGTCACAGACTGGGGTTGCTCATCAAGAACAACACTAACACCAACAACACACATTTTGATTCCTTAATTATTTTTTTAAATTTCTGAGTTTGTACCTCACCAGTCTTTAATATCTAATGACAGAAGGATGGGATTCCAGTGTTTGTTATATTTACCTACATTTTCTAACGCCAGCTTCTCTGATAACATGTTGCTCACACCAGGCAATATTTATGATACAGTATATTTCCCAAACTGAGGTTGAACGTAACTATACCACTGCAACTAGTAAATCTTAAATCTCTTAATATAACACCCAACCCCTTTAACCTGATGACGTCATTATATTTTTCATTTTTGAGATGATTTCATTTGGGCGGCGATTTCTTTCTTTTTTTACTCGAAAGGTTAGCTACAACTTTCTATAACTATTTTACCGCCAGAGATGCTTCCGAAGTTCATAAAATCGTCCAGTGGTAGTGAGAATAAAGTACAATAGACGTCACTGTATAGAAGGGAGTATTAACTTTGTGTAGCCAAAGCAAAATACTTTCTCCACGCGTTGGTTTACGAGTTGATGTCATGAGCGTTCTCGACAGTGTGCACGTCAGCTCAAGTGTGTGGGGATAAGGCGTCAATCTGCTTCAGTACTGACAAATTAAACCCCACATCAGTTACTATATTTTGCTGAAACATGCTTCAGTTCTGAATTACAGATTTTGATGCTAGTTTCATTTAACTGTCTTGAGCATGATGAACACGAAAAGGAAAAAGAAAGATGGTCGAGGGAAATGGTAGGTAAAGAATGATAAAGGAAGTAGGTAGGATAGTAACGTTAACACAAGGAGAGTTAATGGTGAAGGAAAGAAAACAGTAAGGAAAGTAAAGGTGTGTGTGTGTGTGTGTGTGTGTGTGTGTGTGTGTGTGTGTGTGTGTGTGAAAGAGAGAGAGAGAGAGAAAACTGTGTAGGTGTGAAGGGGTGTGGAGAAAGAATATTAGTGTAATCGACAAGGGAGGAAGGGATGAAAACTCAGGAGCGGCGTAAAAAGCTACCGTATATGCCTGGTGCTGAAGTGAGGGGGAAGGGGGGGGGAGAGCTAATGGGAGGGAAAAGGGAGGGAAGGAGAAACTAAGGGTAGGAATGAGGAAAGGGAAGGAAGTGGAGAGTCTTTAGCCCTTTCAGTTCGGTGTGGATCTATTAACCTTCTCAGTTCTGTGACGTATATCTTTTAGTTCATTCTTGTAAGCACTGAATGATTGTAGTCAGCTTAGGGAAGGCCTCTAATTATGATGTAATTCAGCACTCTATTGAGCTGGGAATATATTAACAAGGAAAATAACAAAAGAATAACAATACTGAAGAGCAGTTAAAATAGGAAAATAGCCTAGGTATGTACTGAATGGGGAGACACACGAATAGGCCATCGAGAGACATGGGTTGAAAATGAGTGCAAAAGAAATAAGGAATGGACCGTATATAGGCTAATGCTGGGTTAAAATAAAAGAATGCAAAGCAGGAGGAAAATAACGATGAGGGACAGAATGAAAAAGATGTAACACAATGAAAATACATGATGTATATGATCAGCTAAAAAAGGAATTTGGGTACAAGATGGTTAGATGATAAAACTTACATACAGAGAATACTTGCTAATAAAATATGAAGATGAAGGAAGGAAAGAGATGAAGAGGAGTAGATAAGGAGAAAAAGGAGGAGGCTGAGAGGAGCGGGCAACGAAGCAGTGTAGATAAGAAGACGAACGGCAGGGAAAACAAGGCAAGAAAAATTTTTGGACCAGATAAAATGAAGAATGCAGTTTAAAAATAGTGAAAAAATATATATACCTACAGGAAGTTAGGAAGACGAGCTGTAATAGATATGTGCAGAACAGCAAAGGAAAAGACAGAACGCAAATATTATAGTATGAAAGGAAAATGAAGAGGATAACAAGAAAATATGAAGTGAGAAATAGGAAGTGAGACAAGAATACAGTATATGTAAAACAAAATGAGGGGAAAACCCCTTACAACGTCGGTACGGGGACGGGGAGAGGAGGGGAACTGATGAGACAGAGAGGGCGACATGAAAATAATGCGGAAGTAAGCAGAAAGCGGAAGTGGGGAAAGGAAGAGAAGTGAGAGGAAGGATTGGGGTAGGGAAGAAAAGGAGTAGAGGTAAGAGAAAAAGGTGGGGTGAGGGAGGATGGGGAAAGAACTGAGGGGAGAGGAAGGGGGTGAAAGAGAAAGAGAGATGAAGAAGAAGCGAGAGGAAAGGAAGGAGAAAGGAAAGAAGGGGAGAGGAAGGGAGGAGAAAGGAAAGGGAGAGAGGATTGGAGGGGAGCGGGAGGGAGGTAAATGAAAGACTGGAGGTGAAAGGATTGGAGAGAAGAATGGAGGAAAAGAGGAAGTGAGGAGAGAGAGAGAGAGAGAGAGGAGGAGAGCGGTGAAGGGCGGAATAAGAAGGGGAGAGAAGAGAAGAAGAATAAAAAAAGAGGAATGGAGGAGAAAAGAATGAAGGGGAGACGAAGAGAAAGGCAAGGAAGGTGTAGGAGATGAAGGGTGGGAGTAAAAGGGGGTACAAAGGAGCATGAAGGAAAGCAGACAGCAACAAACCTTATGGTCCTTTCGGGATTGTTTGTTATAAGAAAGACTATGACTATGCTATCTATACCCTGTTCACTCAGCTGGAGAGAGGAGACACCAGGTTTCATCGGTACCACCACGTGATGGCGTCCCTCTGCAACACAGAAGGGTAGTCATATAAAGGAAAATGATGAAAATAGGAATGAGAGATAAGAGAGAAAGGTGATGAGGAGGGAGGGAATGAATAGATTAACCTCTGCTGACTACAAGAGGTCAATAAGGCAGAAAATTTTTAAGTCCTCTCCACCCCTAGAACACTACTATGAACAATCAACGCTAAATTTAGGTCCCCATATACTCTCGAACGAACATGGACAAGGAAACAAACAGAGGACACCATTTCGACAGACTTGTGAGTAGCGGGACCATAAAAAGGAACAGTTGTAGACTGAAGGGTTGGGACAAAAATGGAGAACTGAGGACACAAATAGGGCAATTAAGCTGATCTGAGGAAAGAGGAAATGAAGCTCAGAAGAGAATATGACACGGTGGAGGGAAAAAACAGTAAAAGAATAACGGGAAAGGAAAGGACTTGG
The DNA here is from genome assembly GCF_032717465.1 of Coenobita brevimanus. NCBI lineage: Eukaryota > Metazoa > Arthropoda > Malacostraca > Decapoda > Coenobitidae > Coenobita > Coenobita brevimanus. The sequence continues at coordinate 6,451,740 of NC_137016.1, read as the reverse complement.
ACGGAAGCCATACGGATGGAATGAACAAAATAAAATCAGAATGACTAAGTTGGCTGTAATATTTTGTCGCAGCCAACGTTGTATCCTGTGTGTTATTCCTGAAGAAACATTGAATAAATTGGGTCCCTACTGAGTATCTGATGTTTTCTTTATGCAAAATAATAAGAAAACTGATAAAAGAAAGGAATGAAGGAGGAACGAAAGGAATGAGATAATGAATGAATGAATGAATAAATTTATGAAGGGGGTAGAATGGGAAGACGGAAGGAAGGAGAGAGGAAAAACAAGTCTAAAGGGAAGAATGAAATGATGAAGGAAGGACAGAGAGATGGCAGGAAGACGCGAGGAAAAGCTACTCTGAAGGGAGGAGGAAATGAAATCAAGAAGGATACAACAACGAAAGACAAAGGGGAGACAAGAGAACTGGGAACGAAGAAAGGAGGGATGGAAGGTTGAAAGAATAAATATGAGAAAAAAAAGGAAATCTCAAAAACAATGCAATACGGTAGAGAAGAGTGATGGAACAGAAGGAAACAAAAAAGGAGAGAGGGATACAATGAAGAAGGACATGAAGAAGATTGGCAAGCAGAAACCTAGGATGTAATGAGAATGAAGAGTTGGGTGTGAGAAAGGAAGGGATGTAATGAAAGGCAGGGAGAGGTGAAAAAGGGTAGGAAAGAAAGGAAGGAAGAAGGAAGAAGAATATTGAAAAAAAAAAAGGATGGAAGAGAAGGAGGGACTGAACGAAGGAAGGAAGCAAATGAAGGACATACAGAGTGAAGAGAAAAAAGGAAAAGGAGGAGGAGGAGGAGGAGGAGGAGGAAATGTTGAAAAAAAAATGAAAGAAGGAAAGTAGAGAGAAAAAGAAAGATAACTAATAATGGAGAATAAGTAGGATGAAGGGGATAAGTAGGGTGAAAGGAATGCAGAAGGTGGAGGAGGAGGAGGCAGAAGTAAAGCATGGAATGTATGAGAAAATGAAGGAAGGAAGGAGAGTGAAGAAGGAACACGAGGAGGAGGAGGAAGAGGAGGGGAGGACGAAGGAATGTAGCTTACCCTAAATATTTACCAGGGTGCAATATGTGTGTGTGTGTGTGTGTGTGTGTGTGTGTGTGTGTGTGTGTGTGTGTGTGTGTGTGTGTGTGTTTGTGTGTGTTTGTGTGTGTGTGTGTGTGTGTGTGTGTGTGTGTGTGTGTGTGTGTGTGTGTGTGTGTGTGTGTGTGACCCCGTCACTAAGAAATGTCTCTCTTTAAACTGAATGTAATTATTGTTTCGACCAGGTTATTTTAAACTGAATATCTTAATATATCATCATCATCAGGAGCATCATCAGCATCATCATCCGGACCTCCTTTCCCACCCTAGGGGGCAGGGTGGGGAGTAGCAATGTCCAGACAGCCCAAATTTGCCTAGTCCAATGGGCCACGCTTCTATTCACACATCATTCAAGCCCCCGGAATCCTGGAATCCTAATGTATTCGAAATAATAAATAATAAAAAATGACAGGAACACTCAGGGCAGCACTCGTTGCCATCAGCTGGTCGAAAGGCTAAGTATCCGACTTTGCCCTTTGATTTTGACCTTTGACAGACTACTATCAAACTCAAATGTTCCCCTGGGGAGGAGGAGAAAGAATACTTCCCAAGAATCCCCGCTCGTTGTAAGAGGCGGCTAAAAAGGGGCCTCTTTGTCTCCAGTCTTTTCCTTCTTAGTGTTCTCCTCTTCTCTAATACCTCTCTTCTTGATATTTCCGTGTTTCTTCCGGCCTTTTTTCCCGTCTACTCCCACAGTGCCATACAGTCATATTATGGCCTGGTGCTGATTCTTCAATATTCCTTCCTTCCTTCAAACTCCAGTGACTTCATTCTCGCCTAAACCATAATCCTTCCAGCAACTTGCATTCAAATCTGCTTGAAGCTGATTTGAAATTGCCCTGTGACACTGACCATTGACCTTTCCTTGTGACTTTTACCTTTCACTGTTTTCAATTCGAATATATTTTATCCTTGTGGTAACCTAAACCTTTACACAATGTTCTAAAAAAAAGAAAAAAGAAAAAAAAAGAAAAACTCAGCTCATTCACCAAGTTTGAATAAAACCTGTTCAAAGCCGTTGTAAAAATTTTCTTCACACCTAGACACATGAGTCGAGTTTAGACCTTACCCTGTGTTCGTGACCATTAACTGTTTTTAGCTGATTTCCCTCTTTCTTTCCTGACCCTTAACCCTTCCAGCAAACTGAGTTCATATCAGGCCAGTACTGCTTGAATTACCTTTGCTCTATGACTGCTGCCTTTGACATTTCCCTGTGACCTCGATCTTTGACTACTTGTAAAAATTAATACTTTTACCATTTACACATCCCCAACACGTCCACACAGTCTGGTCAAAATCAGCTAGAAAATGCCTTAAAACCTTGCCTTGTGACATTAACTTCTGTACTAAGAGCCTAAAAATATATATATATATATATATATATATATATATATATATATATATATATATATATATATATATATATATATACAGGTTTACTCTTTGAACTGACCCTCCAATCCCCCACCAAGTTTGGCTAGAATCAGATGAAAACTGCTTTAAATACACCGTCTGCACATACAGAAGTCGAAATTTAACCTGACCAAGTTACCTTACAGTTGACTGATTTTCCCAAGTTTCAGAGACCCGGAACAGTGAAAGGTGGGGAGAGAGGGAGAAGGGAAGGAGAGAGATGGATTTGAGATAAAGGAGGAAGGGAGGGAGTGGGAAAAGAGAAAAGGGGAGGAAAGGGCAAAAGGGGAGGGGAAAGGAGAGAGGAAGAAAGAAAAGAGAGAAGGAGTGTAAAGTGATAGGATGATATTATGAAGGGAAAGGGAAAGGATAAGAAGGGAGGGAAAGGAAAGGAAAAGGGGAAAGAAGGGAATGGAAGAGGGAATAATTGGATATGGAAGATAGGCCTGATGAAATCTGGAGAGAGAGAGAGAGAGAGAGAGAGAGAGAGAGAGAGAGAGAGAGAGAGAGAGGAGGGAAAAGAGAAAGGAGGAAGGAAAGAAGAGAACAGAAAGAAAAAGAGAGATACCGGGTAGAGAGAAAGAGAGGGGAAAAAATGTGAGGTGAGAGGGCGGGGACGGGTTACAAACAAAACAAAGAAATCACTAAACAATCACAAAAGAAAATCAAAGTTCAGTGGACAAGGGGAGGCGACAGAATGTGAGTGGACATATCGGGTGAACAGAGCTGATGGGCCTGCACTGCTTTGATGTCTGCAGGTTACCGATAGAGAGAGAGAGAGAGAGAGAGAGAGAGAGAGAGAGAGAGGAGGGGGGAAAGAACGGGGAGAAAATATGGGAGAAAGGGAAAGGGAAGGAAACGAAGAAAAGGAAAACAAGAGGCGTGACTGAAAGAAGAGGGAGACAAGGTGGAAGAGGGAGAAAAGAAGGAGTAGAATGGAGAGAGAACAACAGCAAAGAAACAGTGAGAAGAAGAGGTCACAAAGAGGAAGGAACAGAACATACTTGTGGATAGGATTGGCATTCACATATCAGGAATGACTAACAGTAATTGTTTAACATCTAATGAGACCCAGGAGCAGGGAAAGGAAAGGAGGAAGGGTAACAAAGAAACGAAGTGAAGTAAAGAGAGGAAGCCCCCCAAAAATGGAAAAAAGGGACATAGAAAATGGAGACACAGACAAGGAAAAGCAGGAAAGGAAAGTGGTAGTACAGAGGAGGGAAAGAGAAAGGTTAAGAAAAATGAGAATGAAAGAAAAAAAGGAGAAATCAGGAAGACGAGGTCAAGAAAAGGGTAAGAGTGAAAGAAGGGAGATGAAATAATATTCTAGTGGACAGGACAGGTATACACGTTGCCACAGTTACCTGCAGCAAGGATTATTTTAATATCTATAGCTGGTACGGAACCGGATCAGTGGAAAGTGGGGCAGCAGTGGATGATCTCGATAGTGTGTGTGTGTGTGTGTGTGTGTGTGTGTGTGTGTGTGTGTGTGTGTGTGTGTGTGTGTGTGTGTGTGTGTGTGTGTGTGTGTGCGCCCGTCTAGTTTTCGAGTCTGTGTGTTTGTTTGTTTGTTTGTTTGTGTTTGGGCTAGCGTGTGTGAGTGTCTGCCTTACATGTAAAAACAATGATAAAACGGTTAGAAGGCTACATAAAGTCTCTCTCTCTCTCTCTCTCTCTCTCTCTCTCTCTCTCATTTGCGAGCACCTTCATGAAGCTTTTCAGTAAGTAAAATCTCTCACTAACATTCACGGAAAATCACCCAGAATGAACCAGAAGGTGGGGGGTGTTCTACGAATTTGTGTTAACTCCATGCAGTTCTTTTTCTTTCTTTCTTTCTATCTCTGGAGTAGAATGAGAGACGTACACAAAGAAGAGGAGAGGGAAGAGCAGAAAAGCAATCGGTAAAGAGAACCTAGGAGAGAAATAAGTAAAATGGATAAAGAAACGAGTAGAAGAACATTTATTAATATGTCGCTAGAGAGAGAGAGAGAGAGAGAGAGAGAGAATAAAAAGAACGTGGTAGGAATGTACTAAGGCACAAAACATAGTATGCATGCAAAAATGGATGGTTTTTCATGAGGAGAGAATCGTTATTAAGCAGGTACAGAAACCTCATTAGTGGCTTTCGTTGGTGCCGTCCCTCACAGGATGTTTCGTCAGGCTATAGTCAAACGGATAAAAATGGATAGATAAAGAGATAGGTAAACAGGCAGATAGACTGTCAAACTGATAGACATACTGTACACACGCATACACAGACAGGTAGACAGAGGGATAACTAGATAGCTATCTAGCTAGATAGACAGATAGGTAGATAGATTCAGAGAGAGATGGGCCGACAGTTTTACCAGTGGCTCCCAGCCTATCGGCAAGTACCCACAATTAAGCTTTTTAATGTGGGTAACGAAAGATTGAGAATAAAGGCGTTCATTGTTATGGTAATCGCTAAGAAATTTCCTAACAGAACCAAGGACAAACTAAAGAAACTTAGATTATAAAACTGAGAATATTTGACTTCGATCAGAATTTAGCTTCTGTAAAATGCGGTCTTGAATTCTTAGAATTTAGAAATTGAAAATACAGTTTTAAAACAGACTAACGATATTTGAAGAAATGAGGACGCAACATTGCCTGAGACGCTGGCAAAGTATGTTACTTGGGTGACATGTTCTCAGAAATTATCAATATTCAAGGAGACAAGTGTGTTGTTGACATATTTAAGAAGCTACGTGCATTCCATGATCAGATTATCTTTTGGATGAGAAGAGTCAGTGAAGAGAACCTGGTAATGTTTCATGAAGCGAACATAAAACTGTGGGAGAAAAGTATGAAGTGCTCGTTCATAAAGGGTTTTCTTGGTCATCTGGCAGCCGAGATACCGCTCTAGAAAAACACCTTTAAGTAGACTTGGATTTTATCCGGTATGTATGGATTCGACGGCCTTTCACGCTTCCTTTCAGCAGCGCAGATGATACAGACCCTACGCAAGAATTTTTCTTGGAACTGAAAAGAGACTCGTCGCTCAGGGTGCAGTTTCACGCAATTATTTCTCCAATTTCTGTATCGCTGTGTTGCCAGAAGCACACAGGTGGTGCTTTCTGCAAACTGCTTCCATTCACCACTATATACCTGTCATTGTAAAGCGGAATTTTCTTGCCAAGACAGCGCTTGGCAACAGACTCCATGAAACACACCACCGATAATAACAAAGTTCGTGGCCAAGATGCAGTCACAAAGTTATCAGTTTTTCCTAGGCAAATGTAGTGCACAGTATATATGCGATAATTAATTTTACAATGTACGTAATGTTTCACGCATTTTTTCTGAATCATGAACAAATATTTCTCTAGAGTCAGGTTATTAATTAGTTTTTACAAGTGACTGTGAAGCTGGATACAAATTACTATCTTAGGTTTGCTTTTGAAGTAGGCTACTCAGTAAGGTACGTATGTCAGAGAGAAGTATGTCAAAAGAAATTTAATTTCTGATAAAGTCAAGAACATTTCACACTATTATAGGTATTTGGAACTGTATATAATAAAAAAATATACCGGTATTTGTACATACAGACGTCATCAGAGATTTATTTACTGTAAAAAGAAGACTATATAGAAGGAAATATATATAACACCAAACCTTCAGCAAAGTTGTTCTGAATATCCTTCACTTTTTACCAAAAGAAAAAAGGTACTGCATTAACATTGGATGATGTGGGTAACACAAACGTGAAGAAGTCGGTAAATAAGCTGAAGAAGGTTAAGAACCACTGAGTTAGACAAAAATATAGATAAACAAACAGACAGACAGGTATATACAGTGGATCGACAGACAGACATAAACAGATGATTGACAGATAGATAAACAGAAAAGTTTATATATATATATATATATATATATATATATATGAAAGCAATATCACATGAGCACGTGATGACAAATATGATGTGAAAACTCGCCGAAAAATAAAAAGCACAGGAACACCAAGTTTTCGTCCATATTTCAAGAAATCTTCAAGGTCAACAAGTGTAAAGAGGCAAGAAGGCAATACATAAAGGCAATACATAAACAGTGGAACCAACATCCTCAAGAGAGTTGCCAAGCGACTAATCCCTGGGTGGAGTACCTAACTTGACCACGTAAGTCAGATTAACCCTCGCGTGGGTGGGACTTTACACCTGACCTGGTGTTTCCAGCTAACCTTAAAATATTTTTCGTCTATGTCATGGCCTCACCTACTGATACATCCTCAAGGGAGTTTCCCCAAAACTAATTCACGGGTACCAGGTACAGTGCCCGACACTGACCATGTGGGCAGGCGTCCGGAGGTAGAGGGGCGACATCACCAAACCAAAGTTTCGAGTAATATCAATTCAAAGTTTAACTATCGGTTCCCCATTTTTGTTTTTATTTTTTTTTTGTGGTATTGTGTACATTTTCATACTCAATGTACTCGTCTTTCCTTGTAGTTTTCAATTAAAATATAAAAATAATAAAATTTTGTTGATATAAACGATTTTTAGTTGCATAAAATTCTACCTTCCATTTTTAAATGTCACAAATAAAGGAAAAATCAAAGTTTGGTAACTTTTCTAAACTTCAGTGTAAACCAAAACTATGGTATGAACTATTTCCATCAAAGCTAAAAAATAAAATTTTAATGAATTTTTGAAATTATGTAAAAACTGTTCCAACCATTATTTAATGGATACAAAATGCATGTATCGGTACTGTATTTCCAGTATAAAATGGAAGTAGTTCATGAGCAGTAAAATATATAAATTTAATTATTAGGAACACTTACGTCTTCAAAATGCAGTGTAAGACGCCAGTGGAAGCGGGTGTGTGTGTATGATTTAGTTGTAGTCCACGATGTCATCATCTGGGGAGGCCTACTCCTCCTTCCCTGCCACACGACACACATTTAAATCTTCATCCTTCACCATCACTGTGTAAATCATGCTCCGTTTTACTCTGCTTTCCTGGTCACCATCAGCCACACGGGACCGTTTCACATCACCAACAGACACACGGCCAACAATGTATGCTGTCTGAGCATAATGGTCACCTAATACCCAGAAATTATCAAAAATTTCCTGCACATTATCACCACTAACACGAATGAAACACTTATGACACTAGCAGGAGAACTAACGCGTCTTGCACGAACCTGTTGCTTCCTCTGGAGACCAAAGCCTCACCAGTTTCTTTTCTTCTTGGCTACAACTTGTTTCCAGTTCTTAGGGTTCCTCTGCCTCTCTTAGTTACCTTTGGTAACTGCACTTCATTTTCAGTGTCACTAGAAGACATGTTGATGCGTATAAATTGTACAATAAGGCAATATACAGCACAACATCAGTAAACCTTCCTACATAGGTGAGCGTGGCGAGAAGACTGACTACAGGCGATGCTACGCGAGTGCTGATTGGCTGAGCTGCAGGATGTAAACACGGGGGTTTCAGTTGCAGCGTCCTATTGGCTAGTGGCCGGAACCTGAGCGTCAGCTCCTACCCAGACAACCCCGGGACTTCAGACCCTCAGAATGCACGTGATAAGGGTGAGTTTCGCCTGCCTTTACACACCAAGTCATAGAAAATGGGTCAAATTTACCCCAGCAAGTGAGAACAGAATTTCCAATGTTTGGCGAGGTGGCCACTATACCTCCGGACGCCTTCTTTACAAATGTATATAAAAAGAAGAATTAATACAGTATGACGGTTGGCCCATGCTAAACATGGTACACACACACACACACACACACACACACACGTACAAATGAAAAGAATGTATACAGATCATTTAACCATACAAACTGTCAGTACCAAACGAATAAGCATACTTATGTTTTTTTTGTTTCGTCACACACACACACACACACACACACACACAAAGAATCTACAGTGCAAAGCAGCGTCATTGGTACACAAGAATATAATACTAAAACCATACATTCCAACACAATCACTTCGATATTCCAAGAATAGATTGAACAAAAACATTACAAGATCCGAAGAAGGTTTATAGTATCAAAATTTGCATTAAAAACACAATACACAACGATCAATGCGAAACAAAATCACAAAATATAATAACACCATCCAAAATAATCCTGTCATGAAAATCAGTCAGTGCTATTCAAAAACACTGCGCTATATTCCCTCAACGCGTTAACGATATATACTAGCTTCTAATACATAATTTAAAAAAAATCACCAATAAACCACCACAAAACAATAATACAACACAAAATCACGTAACAGAAATCAGCCATGCATTCATAAAACAGCCACAGCACAAAACAATTACATTGGAACATAAACTCAGCACAAACGAACACAGAACTGCTCATAACAAAGCGATTACAAAGCGATCAAGAGAATGTTTATCACACAACACACGATAATCACATCAGGAAGCAACCACACTAAATAAGCAATTCAACAATCACACACTAAAGCAGTCACAACACAAAGCAAGCACATTGTAGAACCGTCGAACAATACAAAGCAAGCACAAAGTAATCAAAAAAGAAAATCAAAGCGCAATAAGCTAGAGGAAGTGATAGAATGTGAGTGGACAGACCAGGTAAACAAAGCTGAAAGGACCTTCGGCAATGTTTGATGTCTGTAGGTTATCGGGATCAGAGAAAAGAGTGCAGGAAGAGAATGAGAGAGGGGCAGAGAGAAGGGGGATAGGAAATGATAAGAGGGAGAGACAATAAGAGAGATAGGGAGAGGGAAATGTAAGGATGGGGAAGGAAACGAAGAAAGTGATAACAAAGGGCGAGATTGAAAGAAGAGGAAGGGAGAGTGGAAAGGGAGAAAAGAAGAAAGGAGCGAGTACGAGGACAAAGGAAGAGCAAAGGGGAGGTTAAAAAAGAGAGAGGTATATAGAATTCTAGTGGATATAACAAGCATTTTCATAGCAGGAGTGACCTACAGGAACGGTTTAATATCTGAAGGGACGTGAGAACAGGGCAGGGAAAAAAAGCAGGTAAGAGAGAGAGAGAGAGAGAGAGAGAGAGAGAGAAGAGTGAAAGAAAAGAATGAGAAAGAGACACAGAGAAGGGAGACACCGAAAAGCAGAAGCGAGAAAGGGAAGAGATAGGTAGGAAAGAAGAGGGAAACAAAAAGGTAAAGAAAAATGAGAACGACAAAAGAAAATGAGAAACGGAGAGGTGTAGGTCAGGAATATGTACAGGTGAAGGAAGTCAGGTGAAATAAAATGCTATTAGACAGGGCCGGTACTGTATATACATGGCAAGAGTGACCTGCAGCAAGGATTTCACACATTTAGCTGGTGTGGAACCAGAGCAGCGGAAAGTGGGACAGCAGTCTTTGATCCCATAGTGTGTGTGTGTGTGTGTGTGTGTGTGTGTGTGTGTGTGTGTGTGTATTGTTTCTTTCTCCGGACGATTTTAATTTGGTTTGGAAAGATTATTCGTGTTAAACTTATTCGTGAAGGCTACATCCAACCCGCTCAATTCGAAAAGCGTCTTCTAAAATTAATAATATATATATATATTTATATTTTTTTTTATTGTAGGAATATACTAACAAGGACGTCACCCGAGTCAGGTCACTACATCGATTTACTTCAGTACATTAAGTTAGAGCAGGACTTTCTTAGGGCTGCACACACACACACACACACACACACACACACACACACACACACACACACATTTTCTTTCATGAGCAAAGCTGCAGAATCTCAGTGTAATTAACCCATGTGAACATATTACGACTCTGTGATGCACGACATAAACTCTTGCAGCGACTCTCTCTCTCTCTCTCTCTCTCTCTCTCTCTCTCTCTCTCTCTCATGTTTTACCTCATACGCGTTGTTGGATGAGGAACTGTGAAAGGTTGTCGATCATTTGATTATTATAGCCTCAAAATGAAACGTAATTATATTCACCTCTTGTGTTTAAACTGTCTTGAATTTAATTATGCTGCTATTGCTCATGACGACATTGATGATCTATCTATCTATCTATTGCCAGAAGCCTCAATCCAGTTCGGGCTGGCCATAAACATATCGCCTCCACGTCGCCCTGTCCCCCGCCAATTCACTGCCCCGCTCCCAACTCACACCCCCCTCTCTCATATACCTCTCCACCCCATCCCTCCATCTCTTCCTCGGCCTCCCCCTCCCTCTTCTCCCCTCCACCTCACTCACATACACTCTCTTCGTCAGTCTATCACCCTCCATCCTCTCCACATGGCCAAACCACCTCAGTGTGTTCCTCATAACGCTTCCTATCACATCCACATCAACACCACAACATTGATGATGATAATGATAATAACAGTAATAATAATAATAATAATAATAATAATAATAGTTTATTATTATTATTATTATTATTTCCTCACCCTGCCGTAAGGTGGGAAAGGAGGTCCGTATTATGATGATGATAATGATGATTATTATTATTATGATAATGATGACGATGATGATGGTGATGATACAAGGAAGAAGCAGAAGAGGATCATCCACTTTTTTTTTTTTTAATGCAAGGAAGAAGGAACCAAAGGCCAGGAGCCCGGAAACCGTTCCTTCCACTTAAAAAAAAAAAAAAAAAATGAAAAGCAATATAACAGAGAGCCAAATTCAAGATCCCTTCATTTCGAGATGCCTGGACAATCTGTGTTTGAAAGACTGGAGATCATAGGAAGTAGGAAATACAGACAGGAGACAGAGTCAGTGTTGACCCGTTGCATAAATGAAGGACTGGGAGTAACGGTTAACTCTTGCATTAGAGAGTTGGACAGAAAAGAGATGAGAGTTTGTTGATAGACGGGTGCTACGCGCCCGTCGTAGAGGTGGAGAAATGCAAGTAGACAATTCCGAGGAATAGTAACCATTAAAGTACCGATAGAAATGAGATAAAGATGCAACAATGCGGCGAAGAGACAGAGGCTGAAGGGAGCCAGTAAGAGGAGGAGAGTTAATGAGACGAAAAACCTTTGACTCCACCTTGTTGAGAAGTCAACAACTTGTGTAAAGAATGTATGTAGTCGGCTTAGCGCACCAAGTTTCTTGGAAGCAGATTTTATAAGAGATGTACTATGATCTTTCCAAGATAAATCCCAAGAGAATGAAACCTCAGGTATGTTTAAGGATTATGCAGGATTGAACTGGACATTATTAAACATTAGTGGGTATTTCTGTGGAAGATTTTGTTGGGTTAATAGGTGTAAGAACTGAGTTTTTGATGTATTAAAAACAACAAGACTATATATATATATATATATATATATATATATGGTGTGTGTGTGTGAAATCCGACATCCTAAAACGTAACTGCTTTAATTCATAGAAAGTCAACCAGCATCATTACACGAGGTCTCCTCTTGACTCAGTAAAGAGTCTGATGATAGAAAAAAATAAATGACATGCCGGGAAATGGGACCCAGATCTGTCAACGCAAAACATCGCTCGGTATGCCTCCCCGAAGCCTTGCGCACTAACCCATCAGGTAACTTCCATGATGGGGATGCCTGTGAAATTAAAGATGAACTTAGTCGACCCCATTAGACCTCGACCTCGCTGATCTAATCACTTCATCCTCCATTCATACTGCCTAACTCACAAAAGTCTGGTCGAAATCCGTCCAGGGGTTCAGGAGATATCGCCTCCACAATGATAAACTAGGTCGATCCCATATGACCTTGACGTTTGACCCTTTCACCTAACTGACCTAATCAGTTCATTATCTTCTCATATTGCATTTCTGACAAAAGTGTGGCAGAAATTCATCCATGGGTTCAGGAGATATCTTGCCTACAAGAATGAAGTAAGTCGACGCCATACGATTTTGATCTTTGACCCCTTGACCTTGCTGGCCTAATCAACTCATTGCCCCTTCATACTCTTTCATTTAAAAAAAAAAATGGTCGAAATCCGTTGAGAGGTTCAGGAGATATCCCGCCCACAAGGATAAACTAAGCCGACCCCAAATGACCTTGACCTTTGACTCTTTGACCTAGCTGAAGTAATCAATCTATTATCTCCTCATACTGCATCACTGACAAAAGTGAAGTGCAAATCCACTGATGGGTTCAGAACATATCGCGCAAACAAGTGTTACCTACGGATGCCCACAAGAATAAACTGTCAACCCCATATGGCCTTGACCTTTTACCCACTGATCTTGTGGCCCTAGTTAGTTTATCGCCTTTTTTCTGTATCACTGACATACGTTTAGTTGAAATCCGTCGAGGGGTTCAGGAGATATCGCGCCCACAAGGGTAGTCTAAATTTATCCCCTATACCCTTGACATTTGACCCCTTTACCTAGCTGATCTAATCAGTTTATCATCTCCTCACACTGCATCGCTGAGAAAAGTTTGGTGGGAATCCGTCAATGGGTTCAGGAGGTTAGGCGTCCGGAAAAATGTTACGGACGCACGAACACATCCACTCACGCATGCATCCGTGCACGAGCGGATGACCAGATTAATCATTTATTTCTTTTTTTCCACCAAAGGCGAGTGGAAGCATAAAAATAATACTATTATGCTGAAAGGGGTACGTAATGAAACTTAGTGTCAGGAAGTGTGAAGGTGTGAAAGGCATGAACAATGCTTCCCCATCCGTCCACGCTTCTTTGTGAGCCGCTTTTCTCCCACACCCTAAGCTTCAGAGGCAATAATGGCAGTGACGAGTGGCTTTGGGACCCGTGCAGTTCTGTGAAGCAGCCCGATGTTTATTTACCTTCTTCACTCTTGGCCAGTGAGGAATGGGGGAGGTGTATACAGACGGATGTAATGACCTGGCGAACTTAACCTTGTGAATTTACAGCAAAAAGTTGTTGTGGTTCGACCATCAAAGTTACAAATATAAATTATTGGATTATATTCGTGATTATGTGTATATTTTTCCCTAAAGTCAACGGGCGCAACCGTTTCATCGATTTTTGTCACATTTGGGAAAATGATTATCGCCAGACGACGTGTTCAGGACTGGAGAAATTCATGCAAGCCAAAGTGCTACGTGGTGCCAAAGTTGTTCTCACATACAGGTATGTGTTCTGTTTGAATAAAAGGATGGTTGGGATAGAAAAGTGGTTTAGTAATGTTTTCGTACTCTGACTCCAAGGTAATATCCAGAGTCTAAAAGTGCAATAATAGATTTAAGGTGCCAAATAATGTAAATAATCGCCTTGCTATTTTTAATGCAGAGGAAATACACCACACTGATACTCTGCATGGATTGTTGCATTTGAAAGTAAGTCGAATAAAAGAGTCAAAATAGAAATCAGTTCACTTCGAGACAGTTGGACACATTCTTTTAATCCTTTCAGACCGAGGAACTTTTTGTCTAATTTTCACTATCTACACACGATTTTATTGGTCGTAGATAAAATTACTTAAGTCTTCAGTAATCCCTTGAGAAGGAAAGGTTTTTCCATATCTGAATAGAATCATATGGAGTTAGCAGGACTAAATCAAGAGATGACGTAATCGTAGTGCAAGGGTTAATAAATGAGGCTGTTGGCAGAAAATGCAGATACACATGGAAGTGATTCATTAGCTGGATTTAGTGCATTTATTACGGTCGCCTTATTACTGTGGATGCCAGAGTACATTTGCTCAATTTCTTTCTTCCTTTTTTTTTATAAGTTTTTTTGCTCACTGATATTCCTTCACTTTTTCACCAATTCGCTTCATGCTTGGCACACTTCCTCTTGGGCAAATATTCCTAGACATCTTTTTTTCCTTTATTTCGATATACGTCATTTAAAGGGTTTTCCGGGATCAAGAGTCAAACAATACAAACAAAAGTTTTGGGATCCAGTTTTCTTATATGTTCACTAATCATTATGGCAATTTGCATAAAAGTATTTCAGTGTACTGTACCTGTGTGGGCACCATCCTACATGCCTTTGGAAATACTGACAGTCTTAAATATTGCTACAGATTTGAAGTTCAACATACTGTGCAGTGATTGTGAACATCCATAAATCTAAAGCAGGGGCAAGATCTATGGCAAGCATAAGAAACAAGGGACTGTTCGATGTCAGCCTGTAGGAATGAGATGGCAGCTTAACATATCAAACGTTAGTGCTGAAGAAAAACAAACTATTCTTTTCACACTCAATTCAAACTCTGTTGACACTATTAAACTCCTTTAATACAACTACGTATCTGTCGCATATTCTTGCTGGCAGAAGAAGGCCAACGTTGTGGAAAAGCAATCGATTCTCTTCAGACTCATTCGGACTTTATAATTTAACCTCTTCAATGCAGCGTCGTCCCATTCACTGCAGTCTTGTTACCCAGATGATTTGATACAGTTCAGAGAAGTCTTCACGACGCCATTAATACGTATCTCCATTACATCCATTCACCTCCAAAGGGTCTTCTTAGGATGGGGGAAATCGTCAGGTGGATGCAAAATTAAAATATAACCTGGCCTAATGGCGCTAAAGTTAATCACTCTTTGTCCCCCGCATTCTGTGTTTGGGCAACCGTATGTCTCCCTGGTTTACCGTATACTGTAAGGTGTGACCCAATATCCAAGGGCACATCCATATTTACGATCAAGTTCCATTCATAATTTAGATTTATTTTTGCAGAACAAGTGACAGGGGAAGACTCTGCACTCTCCTCACAGTTGCGACAGGGGATGGATCAGATGTGTTTGTAAATCTGTCCCCAGGATTGTTAAAGGCACAGAGGGGATTTGGTTAAATTTCGTCAGTGAATGCTGAATGGGCGGGAAGAGGAGGGGATACTATAAAAATATAATAACAATAATAAAGCTGCTGCTGTTGCTGATGGCGATGATGGTGATGATAAAAACAAAATGATAAAGCTATGACTCTACAGAGTCTATCCCCACAACTACGCGAATATACAGAACAATATGGCAACACATACGAGTATACACTCCATCAGTTATATATTTATATATTAAAAAGAGAGAGAGAGAGAGAGAGAGAGAGAGAGAGAGAGAGAGAGAGACATCCCTGACACCTTATGTTAAGCTACAGGCATGGAAACAATGCAAACATATACCACACTAAGCTGTTAGCGAATACTTTCTAAACCCTTCTCTGCGAGGTGTCCCCTATGAGTTGAACAATACCGTTTGCAGGTGGCAGGAAGTACGGTAAATATAACATACTCTTATTGATGTGGTTAACAACGGATCCTGTCAGCAAACACTCCCAGGCATTTCCTGACACGGCTGCAATAAATCACCGACGAATTGTGCAGCCTCCCGGAAACAGCCCAATATCACGCTACAAAGAACGATGTCACGTGTTCACGTATGTACTGGGTTCACTTGAGGGAGTCGCGTGCAATATTGGAATGTGGAAGTTAATTACAGCATTCCAATACTTGCTATGCCTCCCTCGTGCGTACCCAGTACAAACTATCTCCTGCCCTCCCTCGCAACTACTTACACGTGTCTTTCCTGATCGAAGGAAAGATAGGTATGTCTCTATCTGGCTCCCTGCACATCTCTGCCTCTCAGCTTTTTTGGTCTCACGTTGCTACTCATCAGTCATTTCTTTCTGCTAGAGATGGGATTTGACTCTCAGTTTTTCTGCTCTCATTGTGCTTAATGTCCTTCACAAAAACAATCTCACTTTAACCCGAGAATGAACGATAAATGACGGCATGACTAAAGGAATACAAAAGTCGTCAAGCAGAAATGATTAATGAAGATTATAATTCGTCCACTACAAGGTTCTTCTCACTCAAATAATTCCTTTGTGGCAGTGTCAACAGACTAAAAGACGTCATGTACTGAAGGGATCAAAAATTATGTTCACTGAGTTTTTTTTTTTTTTTAATCAGAGGTTACTATGTTTTCTCCCCTATTGTTGTACACCTTTTCCTTTGTTTACATTATGTTCGAACCATGGAATTTCAACTGACAACATCCAGACGCTGATAAACACACACCCACACCCACACACACACACCAACCTACCCACACACCCACACACACACACACACACATCCACACACACACACACACACACACACACACACACACACATCACCTGTACTGTTCTCAATACCGACATAATTATTCCTGCGTCGTTTTTCGTCAGCATAAGAAAGGATAAACTCTGTTCATTGCACTCAGAGGAGAAAGTAACTCAGTAATTTGCAACACAATGACTCCTACGAATACGGGTGTTGCAGCGTTATGTGAAGTATGTCGACGGGGGAAAAAGTGTATTCATAATGATAATGATGGTGGATGACGATGATGATGATTGATGAGAAGAATGAGAATAATAATAAAAAAAAATGAAATGATGATTATGATGATTTTGATGATGATGGAGGATAAGGAAGATAAGGAGGATGAGGGTGAAGAGGATGATGATGAGAATGAGGCGGAGGAAGAGGAGGAGGAGGAGGAGGAGGAGGAAAGAGGAAGAAGAAGAACAAGAACAAGGAAACTATGAAAAAATCGGGAGGGGAAAGGAAAGGAAGGAAACGAGAAGGAACGCTGTGGAGAGAAAATGTAAACAGGAAAAGGTGGGATATACTTGAACTAAGAGAAAAGAAAGGAAGGAATGGAGGGAAACGGAGGGTAATGGACTGTGATATAAGGAGTAGAACCAGAAATGAGGGAGAAGGGATGGGAAGGAATGGGGAAGAAGAAGGCAGGAGAAAATAGAATACAAGAGGAAAAAGGGTGAGGCTGGAAGAAAACAAAAGAGAGAAAGGAGGAAGTAGTGAGAAAGAAGAGCCAAGCGAGATAATTCAACGAGAAGGAAGAGAGGAAGGAAGAATTGGAAATGAAGTAGAGAGGATGAGGATGGACAGGGGGATGGAAGAGGAAAATGACGAAGTAGAGCAAGGAGAAACTAGGAAATAATGGATAGTCGGAAGAAGAGGGAAACAAAGATATGAATGGGGAAAGGAGGAAGAGAAGACAGGAAACAGGAAACAAACAAGTGGACAAGAACAAAAGGAAAATTATTAGGAACAGGAGAAAATGGAGGGTAAAAGAACGGTAAAGATGCGGGTTAAAAAATGACAAGGATTAGAGGCAAAAGAAAAATTAATGCGCGGAGCAGAAAAAGCGGGATTCAGAAACGACAGAAGGAACAAAAGACAAGTGGTGAAAAAATCCAGCCATACCAGCCAGGCTCAAAGCGGTATAGAGAGGGAAGTGGATGCATTCAGAACTGTAATTTTTTCCGCGATTAACCTGTTTTTAAGGAATTAGAACTACAGAAGGGAAGCGGGCTGGAAGGTGAAAGAAAAGAAGAAATAAAGGACGAACGAGCCATGGATGTGAGTACGAGGGAGTAGGAGGAAGGGGGAAATGGGCGTAAGAATCAGCGTCTTGTTTTGGGGGGATTAGACTGTTTTAGCTGCTATATATAACGTCTTCCCTTCATTTTAGGCAGGTAATATTAGCACGTTTATCCCAATTTTTAGCACATGCGATGGACACCAAAACCTGTATGACCTTCAGGCTAAGCGCATCTCAATGTATTATTCCCGCTTTTTTTGTTTCTTGTTTCCGTGATCCCCTTATTGAGATTTTTACTTTCCTGTCGTGTGTGTGTGTGTGTGTGTGTGTGTGTGTGTGTGTGTGTGTGTGTGTGTGTGTGTGTGTGTGTGTGTGTGTGTGTGTGTGTGTGTGTGTGTGTGTGTGTGTGTGTGTGTGTGTGTGGATTTCGTCCATTTATAACTGGTTGCTGGAAATATACAATACTGTGATTGAAAGGTTTTAAAATAGTTCTATACTGCATAATTGATTCACGAAATACAGTTAATTAGCGTTTTTAATCCTTTTCTGGGTCATATTGTATCTGTCCACGAAGAAACTCATTTTGCTTTCTCTCTCTCTCTCTCTCTCTCTCTCTCTCTCTCTCTCTCTCTCTCTCTCGCAGGCGAACTCTCTTTCCTCATTCCATTCCTTATTCTTCTCCTCCCTGTAAAGGTCTTTTTAATAAAATCTCCTCATCCCCAAACACCATTAGCCTCCACATTCCTCTCTCTCTCTCTCTCTCTCTCTCTCTCTCTCTAATTCTCTAAAACCACATTTGTCTCCCTCACAATCCTCTTTTCTTTTTTTCCCCACTTTACCCTTCTCTCTCTATCCAGTCCGTTTTCTCTCCCTTCTCATATCAGTTATATTTTGTCCTTTCTATCCCTTCCATCTATTCCTCCGTCTCTCACCCTCTTTCCTTTGTCCTACTAGCCACTTGACTTGTTTCTTTTCCTTTCCCTTTTCCTCCCGCCTTTCCTGTGCGTTCTGATTCCTCCTCCTTTTCCCCGTTCCTCTCCTAGCCTTCCTCTCTTCTTTCTCCCCTCCCGTCCTCTGCCCCACACCCGTCCTCTCTCTCTCCTCTCTTCTCCGCTTCCTCTAGCAACAGCTGATTCTATCCTTACTTCCCTCCGTGCCCTCCCCCCCCCCTTAACCTTAGCAACACCAGATTTCTCTCTCTCTCTCTCTCTCTTTGCTCATACACAAGCGCGCGCCCCAGCACGCCCGTGCACACACACACACAGACACACACACACACACTTCCCTATCCATGCCCGTCACTACAGAAACATCTGTGTACAAGATATTAACCTTACACACACACCCACACCTACACACATACACACTTCCCTATCCATGCCTGTCACCAGAGAAACATTTGTGTACAAGATATTAACCGTACACACACACACACACACACACACACACACACACACACACACACACACACACACAGGCCTTCCTACCTATTTGTGTCTGTCACCGGCAAAAACATCTGTGTCAAGGATATCCGCCACACACACACACACACACACACACACACACACACACACACACACACACACACACACACATTCACTGTCACCATTCCTCTTTCTATTCTACGCTATTTCGTTTTCCATGTCCACACTCCCACTCACGGTTTTCCACTCACTGACACCCCCTGTTCTTTTCTTCAGTCACACCTCTCAGTCAGCCACCCACTCACGGACTCCACAAGTATTTCCTTACTTCCTTTCCCCACCACATCCTTTGTCTGTCCATCTTCCCGTTTTCTTCTGCCTCTCCTACCATTCTTGTTAGTCTTCCTTCTGTTCCCTTGCCATTCGTCTTCCTTCATTTCTTCCCCTCCCGACACTCTCTCCTCCAGCTCCTCTTCTTTTCCCCTTTTCGTTTCCTTCTCCCTCCCACTGTCATTCCTCTCCCTGACACCCCTCATCTTTCCCCTCCCCCTCCCCCTCTACCCTTGTCAGAGCTAGTTTCTTCACCTCCCCCTTCTCCTTCCCCTCCCTTTCCCATCATCTTCCATTCCTTTTTTTTTCTCTCTCTCCTCCTTTCACTTTCCTCTTTTCTTCCATTTCCTCATCTTGTCCCTTGTGCCATCCCCTCCCCTCTTCTCACAACCCTCTTCTTTCCTCCTGCTGCTCCATGACACCACTCCTTCATCTTAACTCCCATGTACTGTACCAACTTTCCCACATTCCGTCCCCTCCTTCAGCATCGTCTCATCCTCGCCGACTTCCCCCTTTCCATCCCTCCTCCCCCCTACCCCCCCCCTACATTTTCACCCTTACTCCTCTTCCCTCTTTCTCCCTCTCCCTTTCACCTCCATCTACCTATTCTTACATCTACCCCTCCTTTCTCCTTCTTTCTCCTTCACATCTCTCATCTTTCTTTCATCCTTCCCCTCCTCTCTCCTATCTCCCTCCCCTCATACCATCTTCACTCCCTTTCTCCCTCCCTCCCTCCCTGTTCTACCACCATCCCTCCTTCCTTCCCTCACTCCCCTCACTATCTGAACCCGTCACATGCATTTCGTCTATGTGCCTTTGAGGATGGACAGAGGAGAACTGTTGCTATGAGAGGAAAGGAGGAGATGGGAAAAGGGGAGATGATGGGGGAGAGAAGGGAAGAGGAAAGAATGTGAGAGGGGAGAGGAGTGGGAGAGAAGGATAGAGTGGGGACAGAAAGGAGCATGTGGAGGGGAGACGAGACGAGAAGAGGGAGGACAGGAGAAAGGGGAGAAGGTGAGGAAAGATGAAGAGAGAGGGGAGAGGAAGAGAGAGGGGAGAGGAGAAGATTGTGAGGAAGAAAAGGGCGAGAAGCGTGAGGGTTACGGGAAGGGATGTTGTGTTAGGGCATGGGAGGGGGAGGAGGGGTGAGAGGCGAGGGGAAAGAATGATCACAGGACAACTGTTGCTATGAGGGGAAAGTGGAGGGGAAAGCAGAAGGTGAGGGTGAGAAGAGGAGACGGAAAGAAAGTAGGCGAGTAGGTGGGATAAAGAATAGGATGAGGGAAGAGTGAAACTGGTTAAAGATAGTGTTTATATATATATATATATATATATATATATATATATATATATATATATATATATATATATATATATATATATATATATATATATATATATATATATATGCTGGAGATACATACATACATACATACATACGAGAGAGAGAGAGAGAGAGAGAGAGAGAGACAGACAGACAGACAGACAGACAGACAGACAGACAGACAGACAGATGAATGCATCAGTCAAGTGTGAAAATACAGAGGAAGGAAAGAGGATGAAATATAAAAAAGCAAGATTATGTTTACGCTCAAATTAATGAGTTTTAATACACTCTTCCTATCACCAATATCCGTCCGGAGATTTTACTACATCATCCCCCACCCCACTCCCCTCCGTCACCTCTGTTTGCCCTCATCTTTCCTGTCACCTTTTGCCTACTTCTTAATGCCACCCCAGCTTGCCTTCTTTCCCTTTCACATCACTCTTTTCCCATCTCCCCACTCAACTCTTATTTCTACCCTTTCTCCCCAACCACCCCTGCTTGCTCCCCTTTCCCCCTCTTCTTCCCTGCATGCCCGCTCCTCTCCCTCTGCCACCTCTGCTTGCTTCCCTCTCCCTCCTTATTCTTGCTTACCTTTCCTTCTCCCGTCTCAACTCTGCACGCTACCCTCTCTCCTCCGTCTCACCACTGCAATACATCAATTTCCATTATATTTTTAGTAATTATCTTTGGATCGTACTCTTTAGCACTGAAGACTTCGCAGCACCTCTTCCTTTCTGGTGTTCTTTGTGTGCTTCGCTGTCATGTTAACCTGTGTTCTAGTTATGTCATTTTCATATCGACATAGTTTGCATCAGTGACAAAGAGATACTAAAGTGTAATGTTCACACTAAATCGCTTAGAAGGAGGTGCCACGAAGTCTCCCATACCGTGGAGAATGCGGCCTTCTTGTATTACCACCATCGCATCTCAGTTTGACATTTTATGAGGCGTCTAGTATTCAAAATAAATCCTAAAGCAAAATAACGTTTGTTGAAAGCCTGACCTGCATTCCCCAGTGATGACGTCAAGGGGTGCGAGTAAAGAATGGGTGCCGTGAGTGAGGTGGGGAATAGACGATGTGAAATGTTGGTGGGCGGCGGGAATGATGGAAAAAATTTACCCACTGATAATGAATGGTGTAGGATTAGTGGTTTGAGTGAAGTGCTGGTTAACTTCAAATATTCTTTAAGCGAGAAAGCGTCGGGGGAGAGGATGTACATATGGGCTTGTAGAGCAAAGAATCGGGTGTGGAAAGCTAGGATCATTGTAGGGGGGAGGGGGCTAGGCTATGAAAGTAGGTGCTGTAGTATCAAAAGTCTGAGTCCAGTGAAGCTTTATTTCAAAACTTTTGGCAACAGGAACAACGTCAAGAAAAAGACACGTTCCCATTGCTCTCCTTAACTCTGCGGCTTGGGAAGGTCTGTAACACTTACTGTTGCAGGTAGGCATATCGCTCCACTTTTTAACTGAAGAAACTTGCAGGGTATGTTGAAAAGTCGTCTGGGCTACGAAGTTCGCATTACTGGGTTTAGAAAGTGTGTGCTATCGTTGTTTATCATAATGAAGTGTATCAGTGTATATATATCCCCAACTGTATTGTCAGGTAAAATTACAGGACGTCTTACAGTATAGCCAAAAGCTCGATGAAACATGGCCAAAGTGATCTCTTGGTGTTTTGATTTTTTTAAATTTAGTCTGATGCCATGTTGTTTAAGATTATAGTTAATGAGTTTATGTCAGATGGCATACATCAGAAAACCCTGTTCGTGACTGAGGAGGTTGATCGTTACTATAGGCTATCCATTCTGGTTATCTCAGTAAGCCACGCCCCCTTCCCCCAGCGCCTATCAGTTATCGTACGACTGGCAGGGCTGTAGGCTATCGCTTACTGTCTGACTAAGGAGATGATAACATTCATCGCGCGATCTAAGAATGCTTTAAAAGTGGATCTGCAGTTATTTGCGCTACATGATTTTCCCTTACACCACTACACTCGTGAATGTTTTGACTATGGGAATTAATTTCCAAAAGGTAAAGAGATGCTGTAGTAATAAAATCAGAGCGAAAATATGTAGAACAATGTTTGAAAAATGTTTTTTACCACTTTTTACTTATCATTCATTTTTACTGCAACTATCGAATCAATTCAAGAATGAAGTAAGATTCTCAGAGGAAAAATTATCTTGATTACAATGCTCACTTCAAATTTTGTGAAAAGTATGGCAGAGCTGAGGTGGAGAATTTTTTATGTACAGATCTGCGAGCTCATCGACTTGTATGTCTGGGTGGTGTGCCCTCCCATGTCTCCCTCTCATGTCTTTTCTATCCTTAACGACCTAAAGCAACTCGTACAGCATCTTACCTATATCCCCGAGCACCTTGGAGGGAGTTCCACATTCCTGACCTTTTCCTTTCAACTAATCCTTCCCTTTACTTTGTTAACATTTTCTCTCCACTGCGTTCCTCCATCCACAACCTTATCACCATAACCTGTCCTATTGCTCCAGTAAGACCCTCCCATGAACTGGTGTCTGTGGTACTTTGGGGCTGCTGATCGGGAGGCCCTCAGGGAGTACCTTTTTTATTTTCTTTTGAATGTTTGCTGCTTCCATTGTCGAGAACCCTCCGACAGTGCCTCACACATTGCAGAACTTATTCTCTTGAGGAGAGAACCTTACATTCCTTTTTATTATAAATTTGGTATAATTAAGCTAATTCAACTGCTGATCAAAACAAAGAGGAAGACAACAAAAGGAAGCCAACAATTTCATTCATACTAAATGATCTGAAATCTCTGACTCAGATTCTTCCTGCTCTTTCAGGCACCTTATCAAAAACCTCTCTAACAATTACATTCATTCTCCTTCAATATTCTTTTCCATTCTGATGGCTCAGTCAGTTCCTTTTACTGAAAAAGCAGAACTCTTTGTCTAGACTTCTCCCCCAGTTCTACCTCAGCTGACTTCAGTGCTGTTCCTGCACGTCTTTCCTATTGTGACTACCTCATGCCTGACATTAAAATTTCTTTACATGATGTACTTTCCCCCCCTCACTGGCCTCGTTACCGACAAGATGTACAGGCCCTTTGGGGTCCCTCCTAATGTTCTCAAGAACAGTAACTCATTGCATACTCCCTGGCTAGGTAAAGTCTTTTGTTTTTGTCTGTTAATGTGTACCTTACTTCTCGCTGGAAGTCTATATTTATTCAACCTGTCCCAGTTGCTCTTACATCTAGTATTTCTAAATGTTAAAAATCTATTACAAAAAATTAGTTTTCAAAGCACCTTTCCTATCAAATCATTTCCAGTCACCGGTATGGGTTCTGCCAGGGATGCTCCACTGTTATCTCATCTTTCTTTCAGACTTCTGGTCATCCTCTTTTCAGGACTTTGGAAAAATCTTTACACTTGAAATCGCATTTTTTTTTCAGTCAAGTATGGCATAAATCTTTAATTTCAAAAGTGACCTCTTACAGCGTCTATCCTTCCATCTGTGTGTTCATTTCTGGCTTCATTTCTGGCCATTCTATAGCCGCTTCTGTAGACATCCACCAATCTTCTCCTACAGCTATCAATAGTGGTGTTCCTAAGGGTTCTATGTCATCAGCATCTCTGTCCCTTTTTCAGTTCATCAATGACTCTCTTAGCTGTACACCCGAAAGCACTATTTTCTCCTACTCCTAGCAGCCGGAGTCTCGGCCAGTGACGAGTGGGTGATCAAATGCTGCCTCTACCCCAGCTCCAGTGAAAACGTTGTTGGACAATTGTGGAACGGCCAAAGCTGGTGATGTTACAATGTGTCATGACTGTTTTTATAGACAGTCAGAAGCAGTAGGAGTAATTTTAAAAAAGCATTTAACGTGTAATACTGCGCTGTTACCCACAACTGTATGGATATGAGAAAGGCACGAGAGTGAAAGAAGTCCTACAATGTATTATGTGTTATTGTCTATATACGTACGTCATATATTATAATGATACAAATAAATACAATAAACAACACATTCATCCACCCACCCACCCACCCAAAAAGCACATCCTACCACAATTCACTTGGCCCATTTCATCCAGTTCACTCACCGCACCCACCAAACCCGTCCTTTACACCCACCAAACCCGACCCTCTCCACCCACCACACCCACTCCACCCACCTGCACCATCTGTCTACCCTCCCTGCCCACCCACCTGCTCCATCTGCCTACACCCCCCCTGCCCACCCACCCGCTCACTAAGTTTCAGCCGAAAAAAAACTACGAATCTAAAAATGATGCTGATCATTTTTTTTTTTTAAATCGATAAACTAGTTTCCATGGAGGTGCATTTTTTCAGAAGCTGTCTTGTTTAGTCAATTTTTTCCTACCTACTTTGCACTTTAGTTTGATTGTGAAATGTTTGGTTGGTGTATGAGTGAATATAAACAAATAATCAAAGTGTTATTTACAGAAAGAGAGAGAGAGAGAGAGAGAGAGAGAGAGAGAGAGAGAGAGAGAGAGAGAGATGATGCCTTTTATGTTAAGCTTTTCCTATCAACAAATAACTTTAACTTCTGACGTTTCGAACGAGAGAGAGAGAGAGAGAGTGTTTCAGTAGTTTTTCCAATATGCTATGCCTTTCCTAGTGGAAGTAAAATGGGCTGTTGTATCTAATAAATGAGCTGCGTTGTCTGTTTGTTTGTCTGTCCTTCAATCACCCCCAAAAACCAAGGGCCAGAGACCCCCAGACCCACATATATTCTGAATCAGGGCGACCCAAGGATGGTTTTAGGGGGGTCAAGATTCAGATCTGGGTCATTTAAGGTCACCGGTAGAGTGTTCGCCTTTCTTTGCCCGGGCAAAGACGGGTACCACTGCAGCCCAAGTTTTGGCATGGAGACTCACATGACCTCCAGTTTGGACATAGGCTAAGTGAGGTTGATCTCCGAGGTCATTTGAGGTCACTGGTAATAGTGAACAAGTGCGCACAAATATTGTGCGGTAGTCTGCGAAAGTTAAAATAGAAAGTTCCTGGACCATTTATAATCCCTCTTCAAAAGCATGAGAGGTACATGGTCTTACTGGAGCAGAAAGACTGAACTAGAACAAATAGGATTAGAGTGTCCGCCTTCTTGGCCAGGCAACACCGGGTACCCCTGCTAGTCAAGAGTAAGAGGTAACAGACGTCATCGTGGTGACGGGATAAGGAAACACAGTAGGATATCCGGCTTGGGTGTGAGATAGGTGGGTAAATGTGTAGGAGGAGGAGGAGGAGGAGGAGGAGGAGGAGGAAGAAGAAAAAGAGAAGAGAAGAGAAGAGAGAGAGAGAGAGAGAGAGAGAGAGAGAAGCAGAAACAGATATAACCACGACTGAAAGGAAATAAACAGACACAAAACAAGAGAGCCATTTCACTACTGGACGAAGGGAGAGAGGGGCAAAAGAAAACGATGATGGAAGGAAGAGGGGGAAATAGGCAATGAGGAAGAGGAAGAGGGAGGAGGGAAGGAAGAAGGAGTTGATCAGATTGGCTAGGAGGAAGTAAACTATTGGTGCGAAGAAAAGGTCAGATCGAAGGAAGATACATAGGTAAAGAAGGCGATAAACATAGGACCAGATACATGAAATACACAAGGGGTCTCGGGAAAGAAGTGGGCCAAGCTTCTAAGGGATATTATTTGGCAGATTCTGAGCACTAAATCGTACAAAACATGGGTCCAATTCTGAGTCAATAAGGAAATGTCTTTATTCATAACCATTTTTGCTCACAACACTGTTAGGGATTGTAGCTTCCTGACGCCTGAGAATTTTAGCGAAGTTGGTTCAATTCCTGCAAATTAGTCCAAAATTCTGTTCATACACGTAAATCTACCTTTGTGTCCCGAGGGTATTCCTAGAGTAGAATCAATCAACCCAGGTACAATGAAAATACAATGGAACCGCCCAGTGTATGCATTATCTACTGTACACACACACACACACACACACACACACACACACACACACACACTCAAACATTTTTTCCCCGTTTATCATTATTTGTGCTTTCACTTACGTCCATTTTCGTCCCTATGAACTGATGGAAAAGTGGATGACGATTTTAAAATTCCTCCTTCTTGACCACCAAAGTCCACCAATTTTCCCGTAAATTTACCCCGGCAGCGAGACTGGAAAATATGGGCTGTCCTCTTGACCCCCTCCTGAGTCTCGGATTACCTGATTCGGAACCTGGATGCCCCTTACATAAACATCCTCTTCCTTCGTGCTAGCGACGCGGAAGAGGAAATTACTCTTCACTTGCCCTCCCGCGCCAAACAACCCTACCTCCCCCTCCCATATCCCACCCTTTCATCTCTCCAAAGTCTTCATCCTATCCCCAGTATTCCTTCTCTCCCCATTCTCCCTCCACCCTACATACCCCTCCCCTTTTTATCGCACCCTCCTTTCACTACAGTCTTCTTTCTTCTCGCATTTTCCTTCCCTACCTTCTTCCCTCCTCGTTCCTTCCTTCTTTTTTTTTTTTTTTTACCCCTCTTCACCCCAAATCTAAATGTCTTTCATCCTCATTCCTTCTCTCCTTCCTCATTCCCATTTGCTCTTCCACTACCTTTTGTCTCTTATCCTCTTCCGTTCGCAGTTTTCAGTTTTTTTTCTTTTCACTCCCCACACATCCTCTCCCTCTCAGTTTCCTCCTCTTATCCCACTTCCAGTCCCAAAGCTCATGTTTTGTGCTCTCCCGTCGTCGCACCACTCCCATCCCTTCCTCTCATCTTCCATTCAGTTTCATTCCTCTTTTGTCCCAGTGACATTGAACAGGACTTGACTTCTCACAACCCTCCCCAGCTTCCACCCACCCTCCTCCCCTTCGACCTCTTACCCCTCCCCTACCGCCTATATCAAATCTTTATCTTTTACTCTCTTCCCTTTCCCCTTCCTTCTCTTCTCTAATCTCCAATGCTATCCTCTGTTCATTGTGTCTTTCTAACACCCCCATTCCCCTCCTCTATCCCTCCGCAATTCGTTCTGCCACCTTTCTAGCTTCTCCCCCCCCCCTCTTTGAGTTATGACGTCTTACACTCTTTCTCCAGCATCCTTCCCCCCCCCCCACACACACACATCCTCTTTCTTCCCTTTCAGCTCTTACAATCCACATCTCTTCTATCTACAGCTCTCACATCGATTATCATATTTCTTTTCCTCTCTTTCTCTCTCCCTCCTTCCAGTCCATTCTAACCCAGTTTTTAACCAGCTTACTTTCACTTCCTCCTTCCACTCTCCTCCTCCTTCACCTTTTCTTTCCCTCCCCTCCCCTTTCTCTCCCTCACCTTCCATTACATTCTTCCATCTTCTGTCATTACCCTCCACCGCGGTTCTATTCTCCCTTCCATCTTTCTCTCCCTTTAACTACCCACCTTGCATTCTTCTCCCGTGTCTCACTACAACTTCTTCCTCTCATGTTTCTAGCCCTTTTACGCCTCCTTGACCTCGACCTCCCCCTTTCTTTCATGCCTATATTTTCTTTAAATCTCCGCCCTCCCTTTTACCACCTCATTCACTTTCTCTTTTTCAGTTTGTCACTCATCTTCCCCCAGCACACCTTCCCACCCTCCGTCATCCCTTCTATCCTTCGCCCTTCCTCTCCCTCACATCACTTCATCTTCCCCTTTCCCTTCTCTTCATTTCCTCCAGTGCACCCCCTTACCCCTCCCTGTTACAATTCCCCCTTACTGTTTGCACCCTACATTTCTCATTCGTCTTGCCATCACACCTTCCATCCACCCACCCATTCCACCCCCCCTCCTTCTTCACTCCCACCCCCCAGTCCCTCAAAACTCAAATTTGTTAAATATGAATGTTCTGTACGTGTATGTATGTATGTATGTATGTGCTCATTCATCTGTCCACATGTATGCCTGTCTATCTTTGAATATATGTGACTGTTTATCTGTTTATCTACCTATCTGGTATGCATGTATGTGTGTATGTATGTGAATGTGTGTATCTATGCATGCATGTATGTGTGTACGAACAGTATGATCAATATATTTGCCTGCGTACGGATCTATCTGCCTATCTCTGTTTACTTGTCTTTCTATCTGCCTACCTATTAACGAGTACCTACCCAATCACCTACCTGTTTATCTGGCATATTCTCTATTTACATACCCATCCATCCATCTATCTGTCTATCTTTCTATCTGTCTGTCTATCGATCTATCTATCTATATATATCTGTCTATCTATCCTTTGTCTATTTCTCAGTCAAGTGTCTATTCATGAGACTGTTCATCTGTTGCGTAACTCTCCCCATAATCCAACAAAATTGGCCACGACAAAAACATCTTCTTCCCCTGCCCAACTCTAGTCCATTACCCTATCCCTCTCCGTCTTCCCTACCTTTCCCCGTAACTGCCCCACCTTCTGCTCTTCCTTCATTATACCTATTTCATCTCCTTCCTTTCCCTTCCTTCACCTTCTCTACCTCCTTTCCCATTTATTTCATCCTCCCATTTGTTTCCTTCTGTCCTTTTACCGTCTGGTTTATTTCGTCTCTCGTATTCCTAAAGCATACTTATCCTCCTTCCTTCTACCATCCCTCCCTCCACTTACCTTTACCTTTCTGTTTACTGATCTTGTCCCCCCCTCCCACTTCCACCCTCCCATCTTCTTCCGTGTTCGCCCCATCACCTCTTCCCCTTCCCCTATCGGTCCCTATCTGTCCAATTCCCCCTCCATTCTTCACCATCTACCTCAACGACACAACCCTCTTCCTGTTTATTCACCTCGATCGCGCCGTCTGTAGTGAAAATTGTTTCAAAAATTCTAGTAATATGATGCTCTTGCCACTTTTACAATTTAAGGTCTACAACGTTCGCAACATTCCTAGTAATTTTCAGCATAAAATTGAGGTTGTGATCATAGCTAAATAGTCCACGTAATTTTATCAATAAAAATATGTGGTATATAGAATAATTCAGGTACCTAAAAAATCATCAGACTTTAATAGACAATCATCCAAGTTTCACCGAACTTTTTTTTTTCTTTTCCGGTGACAACAAACTTCACTGAATCCCAGCTGAGATTAGTCAACGACATAAGTCAAAAAAAGAAAAAAAAAAGAAAAAAAAATCATAAGCCGAATTGAAATGTTGGTGATGGTCAATGTGTAAGTTCAAAAAGCCATTCTGCTTAAGGAGTGAAATGGAAACCTACCTAAAGCTACGGAGAGATGAGTATTTGGAAGAGGGAGAAAGAGCAAGTAGGAAGAACAGGGGGAAACATGAGCATAAAAGGAGGGCGTGAAAATGCAAAATTCTTCCAGATTCGTTATGTCATTCTTTCCTTCATTCTTACGACCAGTGGATGATTTTATTCAGATTAGGAAACACATAGTTGCGTGGATGAGTAATAATCTACCTTGTTCTCACCTGAATGATGATTTTTTTTTTTTCTTGCAGCCTGCTGATGATTATATTCAAATTAGGGGAGATTCCTCTGAGTGAAGTAAATAGGGACATGGAACAATATGAAGGAACAACCGCTGGAAATGAGAGAACTGGGGAAAATAATATAACCATGAGAACGATTATAACAGCGGGACATGAGAGAGTGGGGGAAATAATGTACGATGAGGACTATCACCAAAGAGGGAACGAATATTAAAGAGGATGTGAGACGTGGTAATGACGTAACCGTGCTTGGAAATGAACATGCAAGCGATTATGGGTCAGATTACGTTTGTTTGAGTGCAATGAGGAGTACGAAAAACAGAATACTTGTAAGTGAGGGAACGGGACCTATTGATTATGTGAGAGTATTGGACACGAGGGTAGAACACATGAGGGAAGAGGAAATGTTATGGGAGAGTACGTGAAAATGGGAGTGGAAGTGAATGTGGGAGTGACTGTATTCTGATCGGGTCATTCATTCATACATGGTATAAAATCAGTCAGGCGTGTGTGTGTGTGTGTGTGTGTGTGTGTGTGTGTGTGTGTGTGTGTGTGTGTGTGTGTGTGTGTGTGTGTGTGTAAACTGAAAGTCATCCTGCTGGTAATCCGAATACGATAACTGGATGGATATGTTGGTATGCAGATGGGTGGGGTGGGTGGGTCGGTGGGTGGAGTGGCCTGAGCGGGTAGTTAAGGGTGGATAGGTGGGGAGGGTGGAGTGGGTGAGGTGGGAAAAATTGCTGGGGTGACTGGATGGGTGTATGTGTGAGTGGGTGGATAGAGTGGGGTGGGTTGATGGGATGGGTGGGGTAGGCAAACTGGAGAGGTTGGATGAGTGAGAGGGGTTGACTGAACTGGTCGGGCAGGTGGGTGGAACATGGATAGGCAGGATGGGTTGGGAAGGTAAGAGGAGCTGATGGAGTGGGTGAGGCAGGTGGGCTTTGTCGGTGGGTGGGTGTGGAACCTTGTGGGTGGATGGGTTGTGCGATTGGTGGATGGAGGTCATGGGTGGGTGGGCTTAGTGGCTGGGGTGAGTTGGTGACTGGGTTTTGCAGGTGGATGTGTGGGATCTGTGGGTGAGTGAGTCCATGAAGGAAAAGTCGATCCATGGTGAGAATAGGTCCATGGGGGAAGACGTTCACAAGGAGAACAGATCCATGAGGGAAACTGGATCTGTTGGGGAAGATAGATTGTGGGTAAAATAGGTCAATGGGAAATAGGTCCACGAAAGAAAGTAGTTCCATAGGGGGAAAAATCAGTGGGGAAATAGGTCTGTGGAAGAGATAGGTCCCTGGAATAAATTGGGCTCATGGAAGAAAGTATGGTGAAAAAGGTCTTTGGGGGCAATACACCCAAAAGAAAAATAGGTCCAGGAGGGGGAAACTTGCCCCAAGGGGATAAATAAGTCCACAGAAGAAAATGGGGTCCATGAGTTGAAAAGGTCCATGGAGAGAATAGGTGAGTGTAGAAGTGACTCCTTATGTCCTAGTACTGTCTAAAATTAACTCTCTTCAGTAAATTTCTCCTCCATAATATTCGTATTCTTCTCACTGATCTCACAGTCAAATGGGTGTGTAGACTTAATGAAATTTGAAGAGAAAATAGAAAAATGGAGGTAAGTCTGTGTCAAGGAAACAGGAAGGTGAAGATACGTAATCAGTAAAGAGTACATGAGGAAGGGCGATTTAGAGTGGCAATAGCACGATGAAGGAAAAAAGAGAAACTGGCAGAAATTATGACAGTCAGGTGGAACGTACTGATGGCCAAGTAGAGGAGGAGACGACGGAGCGCTGATTGAGAAAGACGCATAGCAAAACGGGGAAGTTATTTTGGAGTAATTTATTTAGAGGATTATGTCGTGGAGTATATGTCTGAGGAAGGCGTGGAATGGCATTAGTAAGACAGGCTCTGAAAATATGGGAATGAAAGAAATCACTTGCTGGAATAATGAAATGTAATTAAAGTACAAATGTGAAGGTGGCTTAGATTGGTACTAGAAAAATAGGCACACAGAAGACAAAGGAATGTAATAAATGAGCGCACATAAATGAACGATGGAACAGCAATGAATAACTGGTGAAACAAGATGGTGGAAGAGGTCAATATTAAGGAGGAATATAAGGAATCTGGAGGCATACCTGACGAAGACAGCCTTTGAGGGCCCACTGGATAGACAGACAGATAAACAAAGGAAAAATGGACGATGCAAATACGCTGTTATGGAGGAAAATTAGGAAGAGCGAATGCGCACATGAAAGAAAGCCGACAAGGAGGGAAGACAAGAGGATAGAGAAAATCACTAATAAAGCTAATAACAGATAAATGGAAGGGTACATGAAGCAAGGAAGCTTGGAGTGCAATAGACGATAATCAATGTGGAAGCAACAAAGCCGAAAAAAGGCATTATTTGGGAGGAACATAAGGAATTTGGAGAAACACAGGAGACAGGCAGGTCTGGAGTGGCAATGGATAAAAGAGAGAAAACAAGAGTGTGGAAGAAGAATTAGAGAGGAACGAAGGGAATGAACAGGAGCACGTGAGGGAAAGCGGCTTGGAGTGGCAATAGATAACAAATTGTGAAAAACAGGAGAGTGGAGAACGTCATGGATGGATTTGAATATAACAACTTTTTCTTCCCACGGGAAATTGTGCGGCCGAGGTATTTTTCTTCCGTGTGACGCAGGGTGACGTCATCCCCCTGAAGTGATAAACACGTCCCTTGGTCGTACCGTCACCTAGCAACATCATTACTAGCATTAAAACTAGACACGATAACACTGCTTGCTAACATTACTTACAAGAACACTACTGGCTATAACAAAAACAGTACTGGCAATACAAGAACACTACCTACTATAACACTTTGTACACCACTACTTTCGGTAACATTAGCAGCAATAACACCACTTACAATAACACTTTCTACTAATAATTATAACAATAGTACTAGCAATAATACCACTTTCACTAACACTTTCTACACCAGTACTTACAGTAACACTATCAGCAATGCACACTTACAATAACACTTTGTATACCACTGCTTCCAATAGCACTACGAGCATAAACACCACTTACAATAACACTTTGTTTACCACTGCAACCACTAACAACAACACCGGCAGCAACAACACCCAGTACCAAAAACACTAGAGTAAAAATGATCCGTTGCAACAATATCAGTAGCAACAACACAAAAGTAAAGCTACCAGTTGCAATAATACCACTTGCAACTGTGTCAGAGGCAACAACACCAGTGGAAGCATTACCAGTAGCAACAACATCAGCAGCAACATCACAGTAAAGTCACCGGTAGCAACAAACTAGAGGCAGGAACACCAGTAGTAACAAAAGCAGCAGCCCTCGAGCAAAAAAGACGAGTAGCAACAATACCAGATGCAGAAACAGTAACAGCAACATCATAAGCGGAAACAGTAGCAACAACAGTAGCAACACATACTAAAATTACTGCTGCCAACAACAACAGTACCAACAAGTCCTTCCTTAACACCCGTGCAGCCGAATTGTCATTGGCTTAACTTCTGCTACAGTGGGCCATATCTATGTTATAAAAGAAGCTGTTCCTTTCTTCGTGTGTCGGTGGGAACTTGCTGAGCCATTCTGCTGCTGGTGAGACATTGCACTGGGTGGGTGGGGTGATTATTAGTTATTGGGTGGTTTGGTAGATGGGTGGATGAATGGGTGGTCGGTGGGTGAGTGGTAGGAGGGTAGGTTGGTAGACAGGTTGGTGGGTGGGTGGGTGAGATGGTTGGTTGGTGGGTAGATGGGTAGGGTGGAAGGTGAGTGGTTGGGTAGATTGGTGGGTAACTGGATAAGTAGTTAGATGAGTCAGTGAATGGGTGAATGTGTTGGTAGAGTACATTTAGCTTCAACCATTATTTTTTCGGTCAAGGTTAATATAAATGCAGGTACATAAACGCACAGTAATGCTTTTGGAGTACTAGCTCTTCATTACAGGGAAATAAATCGTCTTGGGAGAGTGGATTACAAGGGGAGACTAAGATATCCTGTGTCAATTCTCTCTAAGGGTGGACTGGCTCTCGGGGTGGAGATCCCTTACAGGAGGTATCCGTAGGTATACGTTCTCTCTCTCTCTCTCTCTCTCTCTCTACACATTCTTCACTCATTTCCTTCTTCTTGTGACCCTATCTCTCTCTCCTCCCCCTCCTTCTTTCCATCTTTCCTCTCCTCCTCCCACACACATCAGACTGTATTGACAGCTGGACAGACATTCGATCTCACCCTGTCTCGCCATGACCTACCTTTCCCCTTATCTGCTGTCTCTCTTTCTGACCTGCTTTCCCTTTGGCCTTGACCTTTCTCACCATGACCTATTTACCCCATGATCTGCCCTTACGCTGCTTTTCGTCTGACTTCTGACCTGACCTGACCTTGTCCAGCCTCCTCTCTGACCTAGACCTGCCTTTCGTCTCACTCTCAACCTGACCTAGACCTACCATCCTTCTACCCCTCCTCCTGACCTGCCTTCCCACCCTGACCTGACCCTACCGACCTTGACATGACCCTTGTCTCTTCTGATCGGACTTTTCATAGTGGAATTAAACAGCATGAAGTGTTTGGAAAAAAAAAAATCAGAGCTAACAAAAGAAAACAAATTAAATGGGTAACAATGAAGGCAAACGACGCTGAAAAAAAATATGTAAAAGAAGATGCAAAAATGGCAGCAGAAAAGAACAACAATATAATAATGCGGAAAAACAGTGCCTGAAACTTGAGAACAAATGAATAATTAGCTAATCTGGACGGGAAAAAATACAGAGAACTATTAGCATAAAAATATTGATTCACACCTACACACACATTATGGTGGGGCAAAAATGAAAAATGAAAGCAACCAGTATGCACATTGAAATTGAGAATGACAATGACCTAGAAATGGGGCTACATTCATATTCCATGTTACCGTGTTATATAAAGCAACTAAAAACTTTTGTTTCATAAAGTCAAAGGGAGGGAAGAAAACATGATGGGGATTAATATTGCACAAAACTGGAACATGAAAAATGAAGGGAGACAGTTTAATAAAATAAGAGGTACGAATAAACCTGACTATGCAATTGTTTCACATACACATACCTGTTATATATGCAGTGGAATCAAGGGTGGTGATGGTGTACTGGTTAGCACACTCAACTTGCAACTCGGGAAACCAGAGTTCGACTTTCGTGCCTCACAGATTTATTGGGTATAGTTTGTTTTCACCTTGCTCCTGATAGCTTAGTAGTACAAATCACGGGCTGGAAAATTAACGTCGACCGTTACGTGTCGTGTTCCAGGGAGAGACTGGGATGTTGTAAAAAATGACTGTCTGCTTTACTGACCCTCATGCAGCCGATTGCCGTACAGCTAATTCTTCCTTTTGAGGTGCAATTAGGCCGAGTAGCAAAACTTTTGGGTAAGATCTCTATCCCAGTTGGTTGGCATTTATCTCGACTGTACCCTCGTCTCCCATCGTTTCTGCTCAGTCCCTACCCCCTCCCTCAGCTGAGAGGAACTCGATGAAGAAAAAGATTTAGAAATAGATGAGGCGTCGTCATAGTGAAGGGGATGATATTCACGACGACCGAATGTGGTGGCAAGCAAACAGTTTCATATCATTTCCTTAACTTCCACTGCCATAAATGTGAGAGAACTGTATGGAACTGAAGGGAGGAGAAAATGTAACACGCTAGCAGGTCCTGAATATGGAAGGACAGGTTATATTAGAAGGAATTAGGGTTAAGCTGGTGATAATGATGATGATGATGATTTAGGGTTAACCTGGTGGTGGTGGTGGTGGTGGTGATGATGATGATGTTGATGATAAGTACAGGCTGTGTTAGTGCATTTATTACAGTCGCCATCGTGAAGTCAGAGTGGATGTTATGAATATGTGTGTGTGTGTGTGTGTGTGTGTGTGTGTGTGTGTGTGTGTGTGTGTGTGTATGTTGTGTGTGTGTGTGTGTGTGTGTGTGTGTGTGTGTGTGTGTGTGTGTGTGTGTGTGTGTGTGTGTGTGTGTGTGTGAATAAAAATAGGTCAAATGGCTTACATATGAATTTAACCAAACTTCAGGGCAAGGTTGAGGGTCAGCCAAGGGGTAGATCTATTGTATCCAAGTGTTTGGCGCGGGTCGTGTACACCGAATGCACCTTCTTGTGTTGATTTTGCATTCTTCTGCATTACGTTTCTTCCTAAATTCATGCCTTCTACCCCTACTCATTCTTACTGTCTTCATTATTCCCTAGTATTATTCTTTCTTCTTACTTCCCTTTTATTTCTTTGGTTATGGACATCTTTAATGCAAAACGTCAATCCTGAAATCTGTCGGAGGTAATAATGTGCTCAGGAAAAAATGCTCTCCTGCTCTTCTACTACGGCTACTTCACACTTAGGTCCCGTCCGTCACTTTGCTCCCGGATGCTATACTTGTCCATTAATGAGGTACTTCGAAACACAGAGAAACATACTAACACATCACAATACATATAAGCCAACAGAGGAAAGTGGCAAGTAGAAGAGGTGAGATATAAAGTTTCAGACGTCCACACTCGAGTGCTTAACGCGTTCAAGAGAGCAGGCTTGCTAATATTATTCTTTTAGCTTTTCACCTGTGTGCGGACGTTCACTGTACCTCTCATCATTCCAGAGATACCAATTTTAGTGATAAATTTGGCTCTTCATGGCGTCTATCTGCAATTTGGTGGCCAGGTTTAAAAGAAGCCACTCACTTACATCTTGCAGTTTTCCATAATCATTCCAAAAATGTGCATAGGTCCACGGTAGGTTTAACCAGAAATCACAAGCTGTTTATTGCTGGACCCCTTGGGGTTCTTGGGGTAAAAAGGAACAAAAAGGGTGTAAGACGACCATAAAAAAAGTCAGTTTATGAATCTGACTTTGTATTTACAGAGACTATACAGGTATTTATAAAAGATCTGAAATTAGGAATCTTTTGTGAATGTGACTTAAAGTCCTGGGAGAATCGCCTAGCATCCAGTTAGACACAGGAAAGATTGCTAGAACCGTCTTTGGGGCTCCAGTCTGTCCCAGGTCTCTTCTGGTTACAACGAGTGACTCAGAGTTAATGTGCGAGTGGGTCCTGCAAGAAATTCCGAGATAACCCAGCTGAGGTACACAATTGCCTTTCCATAAGCTTTCCAATGATGGGTGGTAGTCGGCTGTCGCTTAAGTTGCCTCCATAATAAACACGCATTTATTTCTGTGCGTGGCTTGGCGTCGACACTTTACTATTTGTCTCTTACCGCTCACGTAATCTAACCATTTTGCTTCCCTTTCATGCCTTCTGGAGACCTTCACCTCTCCTTCCCACGCTTATCACTCACCCTCAGCTGCCCCTTCATTTCCTCTCTCTTGCTTTCTCCCACCTCTCTTTCTCTCACTCTCTTCTCCCCCATCTTCATCTCTCCCCATGTAATTTTCTTAAACTATGGTCTCTAACATACTCACTCCCCTTCAGTCTCTCTCTCCCTTCTTTCCTCTTCTGCATAACCCCCCACTTCTCTCTCTCTCTCTCTCTCTCTCTCCCTCTCTCTCTCTCTCTCTCTCTCCTTCCCTCCGTCCTTCACCTTGACCAACAACGTAATGCGAATAAATACACACCCGTCCCAGTTACCAGGCCCTCAGTGTTGTTTATGACGAGCGACATTACACATCATTTTTCCCGCCACAAGGTCAAGGTTATGCAACCCAAGTGAGATTATTGTTTTTTTTCCTAATTATCGCTTTGACGGAAGGGAAATATGAGGATTTTATTATCTTCAAAGCGTCGCCTCTATCGTCGGCCCGTGTGTGTGTGTGTGTGTGTGTGTGTGTGTGTGTGTGTGTGTGTGTGTGTGTGTGTGTGTGTGTGTGTGTGTGTGTGTGTGTGTGTGTGTTTCGTCAGATGAATACCGGATCAACTGGTCTGCAGGTTAACGTAATAGCTGAGCCTGACTAACAATGTTCTTAGAAATCACTTTTTTCTGTGCTTGGAATATCCTTTCAACCCTCAGGCTTTCTTTCTTTACCTTAAAAAAAGTGAATGATAGAATGAAAAAAAATAATGATAATAATAATATACCCTTGGAATGAATACATGGTCTAGTCAGGAGTAAAATTCTTCCATGTGCGTATCGACATCAATTCAAAAGTGCCGGCAAATTTTTGATTATTTTAATACCTCCAAAAGTGTACGCCATTTACTAACCTAAAAGTTTTCAGACAATAGTAATCTCAGAATAACTTTGTAGCTTCTTGTAGTGGAGTTTTGTAGGTTAGTTATATATATGTTAGACTTGTGGACGAGCGGTTGTTATACGTGAGTAGTTTGTATGTAGATAATCTTCATTCCCATTTGTCATGCAATGACAGGAGAGGTAAAGAATAGTATGGGACTATTTTTATTTGTCTTGGAAATATTAACAAAGTCTCTCACAAACGAGTGAAGTATAAAGTAGAGTCCCGCTAGCTACCTCCTGTCTCGCTCTCGCTCTCTCTCTCTCTTCCATGTTGCTAGGCCCTTCTCCCTACTACCTGCCGGTTCTATGGCATATCTCCTTCTGAGCTCTGCTTCCTAAATTCTGGTGTAGCAGGGGTCGTGTCACGTGTGTTACACTGTTGTTGGAAAGTTCTAGAAGCCTGTGTGTGAGTATGTGTGTGTATGGTCAGGAGGCGCTGTCGTGTGCCTATAAAGCATTCCTTGAGTTAAGAGTGTGTAAGCATGTTTAGCATTGCTCGATTCTCTATCTATCTATCTATCTATTGCCAGACGCCTCAATCCCGTTTGGGGTGGCCACAAACAAATCGCCTCCAAGTCGCCCTGTCCCCCGCCATTTCACTCCCCTGCTCCCAACTCACACCCCCCTCTCTCATATACCTCTCCACCCCATCTCTCCATCTCATCCTCGGCCTCCCCCTCCCTCTTTCCCCCTCCACCTCACTCACATACACTCTCTTCGTCAGTCTTTGACCCTCCATCCTCTCCACATGGCCAAACCACCTCACAATACCTTCTCATCATCTGACTTGCTGCTTCTATCTGTCTCTCTATCTATCTATTTATCTATTTATCTATTATGATTTGTAATTATAATATGGAGTCCTAACATATGCTCGGCCACGCAGCTGAAGGTCCTCCGACAGCAATTATCATTGACATATGCTAATCTATTAGTACATAATATTGATTATAATATTGTATACATATAATATTCATAGTAAATTGCAATGATCTAGTAATATTACATTTTAAACAAGTTGTATACATATTTGAATAAATGCCATGGTTGTTGTATGACATTTTGTAAGATGTGTATGTATAACAGACATACGCATATAACTGTGCAATGGTAATACTGCTAGGTTATTACATTACATATTGAGTTATCCCTTTAGTAATGTCTAATATTTCACCTAACTTGTATGGTGATACTGGTAATACAGAATTGTGGTATAACTGTATGACTTATAATATTGTTGTAACATTGTGGTAATACATAATTGTAACATTGTGAATTGTTACATAATTATATTGTAATTGTTACATTGTAGTAACATTGTAGTAATACATAACTGTAACATTTTATGAACTGTTACATAATATTGTGGTAATGCATAATTGTGTTGGCCTTATAATTGTAGTTAAAGTTACATAAAAGTTACATCTTGTTAATGCAACTGTTACATAATTGTTACATATTGTTTGTAGTTCCATAATTGTAGTTAAAGTTACATAAAAGTTACATCTTGTTAATGCAACTGTTACATAATTGTTACATATTGTTTGTAGTTACATAATTGTAGTTAAAGTTACTAAAGTTACATCTTGTTAATGCAACTGTTACATAATTGTTACATATTGTTTGTAGTTACATATTTGTAGTTAAAGTTACATGAAAGTTACATCTTGTTAATGCATTCATTCATTGCCAGACGCCAAGTATCCCAAACGGTGTGGCCAAGGGCTTAGAGTTAATTGTTTTACAGGGAGGGGCACTAATCCTCCACCAACCCCACTTGACACGTAGGGATGCCAACAGCATCTGGTGTGCCCAGGCGGTCACCCATCCAAGTACTAACCAGACCCAACGTTGCTTAACTTCGCTGATCGGAGGGGAAGCGGTGTACTCAACGTGGTATGGCCGTTCTGTTACATAATTGTTACATATTGTTTGTAGTTACATAATTGTAGTTAAAGTTACATAAAAGTTACATCTTGTTAATGCAACTGTTACATAATTGTTACATATTGTTTGTAGTTAAATAATTGTAGCAAGTGTAACATAATGCAATCGTTTGTCGTTACATAATTGTTACATATCGTTTGTAGTTACATAATTGTAATAATTGCAGTCCTGACATTGAATCCGGTCATGCTGCGGTCGATGATATGATGTGCCATGCCACTAGCTTGTGGAGACAACAATTTGCTTTTTTGTTTGTAGTTTATGTGGTATTTTGGCATTTGTAGTAACACTTACACTTATATTCATTTGTTTGTTATGTGATCTTACTCTATTTCTTTTTCTTTTATTCTTTTTCTTTTGTATGTATTGATTTTCTATAGTTTGTTTTTCTTCGTTTATCTACGCTTTTTCTGTGTTGTTCATGGTTACATAATTGCTGGCTAATTCCCTTAGGACCCTTCTTTAAGGTTTAGTTTATCTTGCACAGATATTACTGAAAATGATATCATATAGTCCCATATTTTGTTATTTTATATAAAAAATATATATACACTATATACATTATTAACTATATACACTGACTTGTTGTTCACTTGTACCTATCGTGGGTAATATGTGTGTCAGCACTGTGTGGAAATCATTGTCTTCACGATTGCGTTGAAGATGTTCACTCTTGCTAACGTCATTTGTGTTGGCCATTTTTTTTTTCTGGTTTTCCTTGTAACTTAATTTATCTGTTTCCACTAGGTAGCTTTAATTAATAAATGTTTAATACAGTTCTTTTAATCGCTCACTGAGTAACTGTGATGGTATATTTTCTTTATCACTTTGTAGATGTAATAATGTATAGCTGTATGTATGCAACACGTATTTTATGTAGGTATAAATGATAACACTCGGTGGTAGTAAATAAATGCTATAATAAATGAATGAATATATACAGTGTAGAATATTTATTGTTGGTGCAAGTATTTAATGACTGAATTATGAAGATAACTGAAGTAGGTATATGTATGTAAGTTGTAATTATACAGCAGGTTTTATATGTTTGTGCACAAGTTTTTTGTCTATCACTGTGTATCGCATAAATGAAGTAACTATGTAACTCACTAATTTTTACCGTGGTGGAAATGGTGTGAGTGGTGTTGCACGTGGTGATAGCGTTGTTCTTCACGGGTTGATTGACGTGTTGTGGGGTGTCAGACACACGGCTTGTCGTCGTCTCAGCACACGTATGGTGACGTCGACTTCCCACACTGGTAGCTGTGGTGAGTAAATGAGTAGCGATGAGTAACTTGAGTGAAGATGAGTGAGTAAGATGAGTTGTGAATATGGACTTGGTATTTGCTTCGTCGTCTTGACCTCTTCACTCCTGCGTCAGCGGTGGAGGGTGGGGGACGGTAGGAGAGAAAGGAGGGTGAGGTCTGGTGGTTGTGAGTTGAGTCGTATCTTCATTTGTTTTGTTTTTCTTTCTTGATGTATTCTCGGTCCTTTTTTCTTGTGATTTACTCGTTGTGGGATGAAGACTGCCGCTACTTGAAGTGTGTAGAAGATTATACAGACGCATCGTAGAGTTGTTACTTGTACTGTAGTTGATCGTAGATTGTTGTAGTTCGTTGGTTCGTCGTAGAAATTGCAAGATTGTTTGTATCAGTATTTTGTTAAACTACTGGCAAGATGTCCTGTGACCTCTTCACCTCTACATCAGCATGATGATCGGGGAGACGGAGGGGGCTGGTTGGAGAGAATACTGTCAGGAGCTGGTTGTGAGTTGTTGGTTGTGAGAGGTATTTTTTGTTTTCAATCTTGATATTTTGTAGGAATTCACTGTAGATTCGTAGGAGAGGTTCATCCCACCGCTGCCACCATATCTCACAATAACTTTGTAGCTTCTTGTAGTGGAGTTTTGTAGATTAGTTATATATATATATATTAGACTTGTGGACGAGCGGTTGTTATACGTGAGTAGTTTGTATGTAGATAATCTTCGTTCCCATTTGTTATGCAATGACAGGAGAGGTAAAGAATAGTATGGGACTATTTTTATTTGTCTTGGAAATATTAACAAAGTCTCTCACAAACGAGTGAAGTATAAAGTAGAGTCCCGCTAGCTACCTCCTGTCTCGCTCTCTCTCTCTCTCTCTCTCTCTTCCATGTTGCTAGGCCCTTCTCCCTACTACCTGCCGGTTCTATGGCCTGTCTCCTTCTGAGCTCTGCTTCCTAAATTCTGGTGTAGCAGGGGTCGTGTCACGTGTGTTACACTGTTGTTGGAAAGTTCTAGAAGCCTGTGTGTGAGTATGTGTGTGTATGGTCAGGAGGCGCTGTCGTGTGCCTATAAAGCATTCCTTGAGTTAAGAGTGTGTAAGCATGTTTAGCATTGCTCGATTCTCACAGACACAATACCTTCTCATCATCTGACTTGCTGCTTCTATCTGTCTCTCTATCTATCTATTTATCTATTTATCTATTATGATTTGTAATTATAATATGGACTCATAACAGTAATACAGCCTCGGCACTTTTGATTTTTTTTTTTTTAATTGGCTTATATTTTATGAACCGGCAACCAACTGGCGTGATTGTTAAGAAATACAGAATGAATTATCTTTTACACAGCAAAAAGGATGTGAAAATTAGTGTCAACTTTGTATTGAAAACATAATATAACTAAAAAGGACAGTATTTGCCGGACCGCTAGTGGCAGAAGTCCGCCTGATAACCTAATAGTCAGAGTCACTCGTTACAACCAGGAAAGTCACCCAATGTAACCAGA
Organism: Coenobita brevimanus; assembly: GCF_032717465.1. NCBI lineage: Eukaryota > Metazoa > Arthropoda > Malacostraca > Decapoda > Coenobitidae > Coenobita > Coenobita brevimanus. The sequence goes on along the minus strand of NC_137016.1, from coordinate 6,408,516 downwards.
AGAGTCACTCGCTATAACCAGCAGAATCATTCATTGTAACCAGGAGAGTCACTCAATGTAACCAGAAGAATAATTCATTTTATCCTGGAGAGTTATTCATTTTATCCTGGAGAGTTATTCATTGTAATCAGAAGAGTCATTCATTTTAACCAGCAGAGGACAGGGACAGATTGGAGCCGTTGGGGAAGCTCTAGCACTCTTTCTTGTATCTAGATGCTAGGCGATGCTTTCCTGGGACCTGAGCCATATTCATAACGAGTCTGAATTTTGTAATCTATAAATAAATACTCTTTATGAATGCGGAGTCGTCTACATTATATGGTCAATTTAGGTCCGTCTTTGGCTTTTTTTTTTTTTTTTTTTTTTTTTTTTTTTGGTCAATAAACAGCTTGACTTCTAATATTATCAAAGAGGCCGCAATGAAACCAGCTTCATGTGTTTAGTGTAAATGTTATAAAATGGAACACAGTGATTAGCGGCAGTAATCTCTTTTATCCCCCTAAGCGGGTGGTTGTCTCTTGTCTTGTCTCTGCTCAGTTACTTTCTTTCTCTCAAGCAAATTCTACTGTGCACACAGGTATGTCGCGTAGTGTACCTTTGTGGAGATCAAAATGCACTCCTTTGGGAATGTTAACACTTTTTTTTTCTTTCCCTTTATCCTCAGCAAGAGTCTCATTACTGTATTCGACTTAGGAGGCCAACCCTCTCTCTTGTATGTTGTTTTTCTCTTGGATGGAACAGTTATTGCGGGCTCATGGCCTTTGGTTCCTTCTTCCCAGCATAAAAAAAATGTAATGAAGGCGTCACTGAGAGCTGCATGTACTCTTTTCAATCAGGAAGATATCTTTAAAATTCAGTGAGTCTGGCAGGAAACAGCAGAGGTACAGGTAAAATAAAGTAAGTTAGCGTAGTAAAGATATCAGATAAAGTCGACATTAATATAATCTACCTGTGTTACTGAGCAGAACTAAATAAGAATGGTGCCATCGTAATGAAGTTGTTAAGTGTTTGTGTTGTCGTGTATGGTATTCTAGTTAGTGACAGGACGCAACTTTTCTTTGCTTTTTAATTAAGTTTCGTTGAGGTTTAAGATGTTGCCTACTTCTACCCTTGAGCCTCCGTGAGCCAGGAGTCTGAAGGAGAGGTGGGGAAAGTGGGAGAGAAACAAGGGAACGAGGTACAGACGACAGACGAAGGGAAAAGAGGAGGCGAAAGGTGGGAGAGGAAAAAACGGGTGAGAGATATACACAGGGAGAGAGAGAGAAAAAAAAAGGGACGTGAGACAAGAAGAAAGGAAGAGGGAAGGGAAAGGGAAGAGAGAAATACCAAAGAGTGGAAAGGGGGAGAAGGATGGGAGAGAGAGAGAGAGAGAGAGAGAGAGAGAGGTACAAAGGGCGACGGAGATGCGAGAGAGAGGGACGCCGGTGGAAAGGAGGACAAAAGAGGAGGGTAGAGGCTATCAAGGAGGGAGGCAGAGGGAAGTGGGATACTGGAAGAGGGTGAAAGGGGAAGAGGGAGGAGATACAAGGGGGAAGGGTGAGAGAAGGGCGGCGATGGAAGTCTAGAGAGGCAATCGGAGAGGGGAAAGGGACTGTGCAGGAGTAGGCTACAACAAATACTTTCTAGACCAGCAGTATTAGGAGAAGGAGGAGGTAGGACGGGGAGATGAGGGAGGCGCCGGGGACGGGGAGGGGAGAAGTAAGAAGGTAGGGAAGAATTATCTGGGAGCGCCAACAACACTTCCCGGGCCAGCAGTGGTTGGCTAACAGTGCCAGAATATAATACGCAACCAATGAGTCGTTGGTGGGAGATGTTTATCTTGATGACTGAGAAAAACACTATTTGTCTTAAGATACACTGATTCAAGATAAATTTTCTGCTCTACTGTCTGGGGTTGAGTTCTGAGTAGGCTATTCTTTTACCATTTAGTGTCCAGTGTCCGTATTCAAAAATTTGGGTCTATAAGTTTCTTGGTTATAAGCCGATAGGGGTAGGACAGCACACTATGTATCTTCCCACTTGAATCCCACGCATAGTAGTTTCACGCAGTAATGATTTGATGGCAAGGACATGGCTTTTTTTACCCAGCGATTTCAAACCTAATTAATTCTATTGGCTGTTAGGATCAAGAGTGTTAGAAACAGCTTACAAGATTATCTAAATCCTAATCAACCTCAGCCTTAAAGGTTTGTATAATCCCTTTTGTCCAGGCTGTTCGTCGAGGAATCTGCTACTCTACTGAATGCACAATGATCTTAGAAAAACAAGCTTTGCCTGTGAAGCCAGTCCTTATATGCTTGTGATTATCATTATCTTCATTATCATCGACTTCCCACCTAAGGATGACTTCAACCTCCCAAAATGTGCATCCCCCCCCCCCCTTTTTTCTCCGGCTCTATGAAGTACCCAACTGTTAATAGAGCGGTGTGCTGTGGGAAGGGGAGGGTTATTACTGAGTAGAAACAGACTTACCTGCTGGTCCTTTTGCTGAAGTCACTCTTTGTAGGATACGGTGCAGGGCAATAGATATATGAACAGATAGACTGACAAGAAAGATGGACTGATATATTATTAGACAGGTACTCCGGTAGAGACAGATAAATAGATAGGTATAGTGATATATATATATATATATATATATATATATATATATATATATATATATATATATATATATATATATATATATAAAGAGAGAGAAAGAGAGAGAGATAGAGAGAGATCAATAAAATGACAGACTGACATATATTCCAGCCGAGCGAAAATAATCCTAACCAGGAAGGAGTGAATGTAACTCAGTGTAAAGATCAGTCAGCTTATGCTTTTGAAATATGCTCGAATCAAAACGCGACATTTCAGATCAACACACGGATGGCTCAACCAGGCTGAGGTGAACGAACTTTTATCCCTTCACTGCCATGACGTCCTTCTGTTTTACTCTTACAATTACCAGACATTTATATTCACCCTACGAGATTCCACTGGTCGTGTAGGAGTAATGAGAAGTACTAATCCCTCCCGGTCGCAATACTTGTCCTAAGTTTGATAAAATCGTCTGGAACTATGAAAGAATGATTGGACTGAAGAGGCCAACCCCTTCAGTATGATGACGTCTGTCTATCTATAGCCAAGATGCTCTAATCCCGTAAGGGGTGGCCGTTTGTCTTTGAGTTAGTTTTACGGGGAGGGGCACTAGCCCTGCGCCAACCCACTTGTTGACACGTAGGAAACAGGTATGAGTTGGTTATATGGTTATCACTCAGCGTTGTGAATGGTTTCCTGATATACAAGAAACCATTAGGCTTGTCATTCAATGTAAAGCCACCTGAGAAGGAAAGAACACTAACAAAAAGTGACAGGTAAGGTAGGAGAGAGAGAGGAAGAGAGGTGGGCAGACACAGAAAAAGAATGATAAAGGTTAAGGAAGAAGTAGGCAGCAGTACATCAAATGAATGGATGATGGTCGCCGCCACCTACCATCGATGATGACGTGATTTTCATTAAATTTTTGCCACCTGCAGATGATTGTGCGTTGACCTAAAAAAAGACCCTGTAGTGATGGGCAGACTAAAGTTACACGGGTATTTTCTCGTAACAAGAGTACCAGGAATTGTGTCTCTGCTACAGCCAGAATATTGACTCACCTCAGGAAAGGCTCCTCGTCGTTTGAGGATTAACAAGTGCAGCGAGATGTGAAAAATAAAGAGAAGCCTAAGATTTATGCTCATCACCTGCTGGAAGGTTATTAAGGCAGACATTCAGTATTGTTTTACGTCTAAGTCACTACTTGTACTGCTGGGTGAACAGAGACAAAGAGAGAACAGACATAAAACCAAAGAATCGAACTCAACTTTTCCCTGTTGCTGGCTAAATATGCTAAGAAATGCACCAATTACCTTCCAAGATATTTCAGTAACCCTTATTATTATTATTACTATTATTTTTATTTATTTATTTATTTATTTTTTAACTGGGGACCCAAACTCCAACTATGGAAATATTTAACAAGGTCACATTTACTTCCAACTAGGTTCCGAGACGTAAAAAATTATGTATACTGATTCGATATCGTTTAATCACTTCACTACAGCGACGTACTCTTTGCTTTATTATCGCTACCACTGATGATTACGCTCAGCCAATAGTTCCTTCATGATCCGCGTGGTGGTAGCAAGAATATGGTAAGAATAACGTTAACAGAATTCAAGGTGTTACACGGAAAACCTCTAAAACAGAAGGGAGTGAATGAAGAGCTGTGTTACTCAACGTTGTTTACCCCCAAACCGAACTCGTAAATACCGTACCACACACTTGTGGTAAACAAGAGGTAATCTTTCTCCGAGAATCGGTGAATACCGGACGGTTACCGGGACGGTAGGATAAAGACAACTGCATTCTAATTCTCCCTCCCTCTCTCTCTCTCTCTCTCTCTCTCTCTCTCTATCCATCCATCCATCATCCAATCCTCCATTGTCCCATGAGGAGCATAGAAGCCCTGGGCTAGGCAAGTTGGTCTCGACATTTAAGATGAGAGTGATACATATATATATATATATATATATATATATATATATATATATATATTGTTACGGAACAGAGAAAGATAATGTACACTTTAAGTGAGAATACGAAGAGTCACTACTGTCCCGTAAAGTTCCAGGTTCAAAACAAAAGAGTTAGGTAAAATTACAAGTTAAAGTTTAATGCTTAAACTAACAACAAAACATTCAGGACTCATAAGGATAATGTAATGGCAAATAAACAGGTTAAATATATGGTTAACTGCAATAGCCTCTATTAACACAAAATTAGCAAGAGTAAATTTATCTAAGTCATCCCTGATAAAATGAGATACCAGATAATACTCAGTGAATGCCAGATAAATAATTACAGATACAAACTATTATCAAAAATGACTGACACAAAGAACCCCACATGAATTACAAAAACTTCACTAGGCCCAAAAATTAAACCTATGCTACACAGTACAAGAAAAAATGCAACAACAGCAATACTCAAATTACACACAGCTGCTAGATGGTTGGAGACTTCTTGAGCACTCACAATAATAATATCTGTACAGGGGAGGACAGAGATGTGAACAAAATGAGGAGCAGATCTAAGTGGCAATGATGCAGAGACTGAGCTCATTATATAGGGGCCAGCAGAGCCTGATACAACTTGTAATAAGGACGCGCAAATGAAGCCATGGGGACAAAAAGCTGATAATCCCGCTCGGAATAACAGAGAGAACGACTTACTCTACTATAACGGTAGAAGGGGGGGACTGAGGCAGAACACGCTCGTGATCAAACATGCAGCAACTGTGCGTTAAAATTACACAAAGGAGGATGAAATCATAGGCTATGTAACACCTCCCCACAAAGAAAAAGAAATTTACAAAGGAAATTTCTTATTACTCTAAAACAATCTGTCTAAAGTCTAGATAAGCAATCTGCAATAACATTTTCTTTCCCCTTGACATGTTGTATGTCTAATGAATACTCCTGAAGAAGTAGACTCCATCTTGTCAATCTCTGATTTTTATCTTTAAACTTACTAAGGAATTTCAGTGGGTTATGATCGGTATAAATGACTATGGGGTCAAAACCAGAACACAAATAAAATGAAAAATGCTGTAAACCCAAAATCAAGGCCAAAAGCTCTTTCTCAATAGTTGAGTAGTTCTTTTGAGGTGGAGTGAACTTCTTACTGTAATAAGATACAGGATGTTCAATACCCTGATCATCCTCTTGCAGCAAAACAGCCCCAGCTCCTGTATCACTTGCATCAACAGCCATCTTAAAAGGCTTAGCAAAATTTGGAGTAGCGAGCACTGGCTGACTTAATAGAATAGCTTTAAGTTTGTTGAAAGAGGATTCACAGTTATCGGTCCAGACAAATTTAACTCCCTTTTTCAGTAGGTCTGTAAGTGGTGATACAAGAATAGAAAAGTTAAGAACAAATCTCCTGTAATAACCTACCATTCCCAAAAATCTTTGTAGCTCTTTCCTACTTTTAGGACTGGGAAGATCACTTATAACCTGAACCTTAGCTCCTGGTGGTCCAACATGTCCATCACCAATTACATACCCAAGGTACTGAACTTTAGCTTGACCAAACTCACACTTTGATAAATTAGCTACAAGATTAGCCTGAACTAAACGGTCAAGAAATTTACTGACATGGCATAGATGATCTTTCCAGTTGTCACTGAAGATTAATACATCATCAATATAAACAACACACCCTGCCAAACCCTCTGTTACAACATTCATGAGCTTCTGAAATGTGGCTGGTGCATTCTTCATACCATATGGCATTACCGAACATGCAAAAGCCTTTCCTAGTGTTACAAAACATGAGATCTCCCTAGCACGTTCAGTCATAGGTACTTGCCAGTATCCCTTTAACAAATCAAACTTACTTATGTACCTAGCCTTTCCGATCTTGTCTATGCAATCTTCCACACGAGGGAGAGGGTAAGTGTCTGTTTTGGTTATCTGATTAACACGTCTGTAGTCAATGCAAAGCCGCTGTGACCCACCTGGCTTAGGGACCAGAGTGACAGGAGAACTCCACTCGCTCTGACAGGGCTCAATCATCTTGTGGTCCAACAGGTAGCCAAGCTCCTTCTGGATGAGAGAAACATTCACTGGGTTCACACGGTAAGGATGCAATTTAATTGGCTTTGCGTCTCCAACATCGACATCATGCATCAACACAGTGGTTCTTCCTGGAGTGGCACGGAACACTTGCGGGTACTCCTGCAGTAATGCCGAAAACTCCTGCCTTTCCTTGGGTGGTAGATGAGAAAGCTTAGTCTGGAGATCATTCATGATATCAGGATTCTTCCCCAAACTATCACTCAGGCTCATACTGCATGGGAGAGCTTCACTTGCAGACTCGGGTGGAACAGCTACAGTGCAGACTGGATTATTTTCGTCCCGCCTGTGATATAACTTTAGCATGTTGATGTGACATAGTTGCTTGCTCTTTCTACGATCTGGTGTGGCGATGACATAGTTGACATCACTGAGTTTCTTCTCCACGAAATAAGGACCACTAAACTTGGCTTGAAGAGGTTGCCCATGAACTGGTAGCAGAATCAAAACCTGATCTCCTGGCTGAAAGTGGCGTAACCTGGACTTCTTATCATACCAAGTCTTCATCTTCTCCTGAGCAGCTCCTAAATTCTCTCTCGCCAGCTGTAAAGCAGTGGACAGCCGTTCTTTGAAATTCATCACATACTCCAGCAGGTTGACGTCATCTTCCTCCGACAGCCAGCATTCCTTGAGTAACTTAAGGGGTCCTCTTACTTCATGGCCAAACAGTAGTTCAAAAGGTGAGAAGCCCAGTGATTCATTTGGAGATTCTCTTGCAGCAAACACAACGAATGGAAGACCTTTATCCCAGTCTTTCTGATGTTCCAAACAGTATTTCTTGAGCATCGATTTGAGTGTTTGATGATATCTCTCCAACGCTCCTTGGGTCTGGGGATGGTAAGCTGAAGACGTGATCTGGGTGATGCCCAACTCTTTCAGAGACTGCTTGAAAACATTTGACATGAAATTACTTCCTCGGTCTGACTGTACCTCCTTGGGCAGACGAAACTTTGTGAAGAACCCTAGCATTTCCTTAACCACGTTCTTTGCTGAGATGTTTCTAAGTGGAATGGCTTCAGGATAATGAGTAGCCATATCAATCATGGTCAACACATAAGAAAATCCTGAAGAAGTCTTAGGAAGAGGGCCCACAATATCCACCAACACACGGGTGAAAGGCGCCTCAAAAGGAGGAATGGGAACTAGAGGTGCAACCTTTTCGGTCTGATTACACTTCCCCACAACTTGACAGGTGTGACAAGACTTACAATACCAGGAAACATCCCTGAAGATACCTGGCCAGTAGAAGTGTTTCAAAATGCGTGTCACAGTCTTCCTCACTCCAAGGTGTCCTGCCAAACTGGAATCATGAGCCACTCGAATGATATCCTGCCTACAAACACGAGGGATGACAACATGATGTACAACCTCCCATTCACAGTCGGCTGATGCTGCTGGGGGTCTCCACTTCCTCATAAGTACTCCTGACTTTACATAATAACAAGTAGAAGCACCAGCTGACTCTTCCTCACTGCAAGCAGAGTTAGCTAGACCTTTCAACTCAGGGTCAGCAACCTGCAACTCAACCAACTCTTGACGAGACAAATTATCAACACTACGGGGTACTGCCTCATCTGGTGAGTGGTCCAAATTAGCAAGAAAAGTGTCAGCTAGGATAACATCATCATCATCATTATCCTCTAAATCACCAGTAACTTTAGACTTAGCCCTAGTGACAGCACATGCAGGGAACACATCAGGGACATCACAATCCTGGGACGCAGCCACTGGCTCACTAGACAACTGAGGAGCTGGACACACTTGACTTCCACCAATATCATTTCCAAGTAAGAAAGTTACACCTGACATTGGGAGTGTCTCAACCAACCCAACCATAACAGAACCATTAACAAAACCAGACTCTAAATTCACTCTGCACAGAGGAACAGAGAAGTAATTATTCCCTACACCTTGTAAGATTACAGTTTCATCAGAGGAATTAAAATTAGAGCCTAGAACACTGGTCAGCATAAGGGATTGGCAAGCACCTGTATCACGATATATTTTAACTGATTTCCTGTCATTACTGTCCAGAGGACTGACAAAACCATCAGACAGGAAATTAGCACATGAACTCTTGAGAGTGTCACCCACGTTACTGCTCAAAAGAGGAGCTCCATCATGAGAATTTAAGTTACCCCTCAAAGCAGGTTCAGTTAACTCAGTTAAAGAATTCTGGGAACTCTCAAGAGTGGACACTAGACCAATTGACTGAATATTTAAAGACTCCTTTTTGTTCACATCACGCTGTCTCCTGAAACATCTCTCCGTAGTATGACCAAGCTTACTACAATAAGTACATTTACTTTTCTGAAATCTAGAGGTGAAGCTGGTATTTACTTCCAGAGAAACATCATCCTTATTCTCTTTCCTGTTACCTGTACTCTGAGTAGAGGCAACGTACTTACTCTCAGCTTTCCCTTTTTCTCTAGAATATCTCTTGTGAGTGAGAACATATTCATCAGCTAAAACAGCAGCATCAGACAAATTATCTATTCTTTTCTCATCAAGATATAGGCTTACACCTTTACTAATACACCTTTTGAAATCCTCCAGCAAAATCATCTGCTTAAATTTACCAAAATCAGAATCCACATTCTTAGAATTTAACCACTGCTCCAACAAATCTTCTTTGATTTTTGCATACTCAACATGGGATTGCTTATCTTGCTTGTAAGTTGTCCTAAATTTTACTCTATAAGCTTCAGGAACAAGCTCATAGGCCTTAAGAATCAAGCTCTTAACTACATCATAATTATCAGATTGATCCTGAGGCAAAGATGCATAAGTTACTTGAGCTTTACCGGTGAGAACAGTTTGAAGGAGTACTGGCCAATTCTGTTTGGGCCAATTAAAACCTGTAGCTACCCTCTCAAACAACTGAAAATACTTTGTTAAATCAGATTCATTAAAAGGAGGGACAAGTTTAACATTTTTAGCCACATCAAAATCATCAGAGCTAGATGATCCAGTTCCACCTTGTTTCATGCGATACTCATGGTCTGCCTGAATCCTAGCAATTTCAACTTGTGCCTCAACCTCCCTAGCACGGGCCTCCTGCAGGGCTAGCTGTAACTTAGCTAATTCAATCTGCGTTTGCTCATTTGGAGGAGTTACATTAAACAAGCTTTCATTAATCATGTCAACAATCTGATCTTTAGAATGATGAGAGCGAACAACAATTCCCAATTGTTGAGCAACAAGCTTAAGTTCATTCTTTGTTCTGTTTTCGATATCACACACTGTTTGCACATTTGACAAAAAATCTTTGGCTTCATCAAGTGTAGAAATAGTAGCCATCATGAATATATCACAGTCACAAAATATCAAACAATATCCTTATGATAATATCCTGAATATCCTGACATGAGGTCGCCAAATTTATGTTACGGAACAGAGAAAGATAATGTACACTTTAAGTGAGAATACGAAGAGTCACTACTGTCCCGTAAAGTTCCAGGTTCAAAACAAAAGAGTTAGGTAAAATTACAAGTTAAAGTTTAATGCTTAAACTAACAACAAAACATTCAGGACTCATAAGGATAATGTAATGGCAAATAAACAGGTTAAATATATGGTTAACTGCAATAGCCTCTATTAACACAAAATTAGCAAGAGTAAATTTATCTAAGTCATCCCTGATAAAATGAGATACCAGATAATACTCAGTGAATGCCAGATAAATAATTACAGATACAAACTATTATCAAAAATGACTGACACAAAGAACCCCACATGAATTACAAAAACTTCACTAGGCCCACAAATTAAACCTATGCTACACAGTACAAGAAAAAATGCAACAACAGCAATACTCAAATTACACACAGCTGCTAGATGGTTGGAGACTACTTGAGCACTCACAATAATAATATCTGTACAGGGGAGGACAGAGATGTGAACAAAATGAGGAGCAGATCTAAGTGGCAATGATGCAGAGACTGAG
>NC_137016.1:6375405-6395405 GCF_032717465.1 Coenobita brevimanus | reverse complement strand
TATCGCACCAGGTGTATCCTTTCCTCACAGGTGTTAGTTACTCTAGATCTCCTGCCAACCAAGACTGCCCTATCAGATAACCTCATTACCAGCAAGTAGTTCTCTCCCTCGTTATTCTTCCGTTATCATTTCTATGTGGGTTAACTGAGTACCAGGTGTAGGAAAAGAAAAAGGAATATATGAAGCGATTTGCAATTCTGAATCCTATAACGACACAGGAGTTTTCCGTAGATGGATAGATGAAATTAAGGGCTTTAATTGGATATATGGATTACTAATATTTCTTTCTGAACTCCAGTTAGTTTTATAAAGGGTAGCAAGACCACACACACACACACACACACACACACACACACACAGATGCGAACAGGTAGTGATAAGTGATAGCCAGACAGCCTGTGTTTTCATCCCGTCCAAATATCCGTGACATGAGGAAGGATGCGGTAACCTAGTGGGGAAATAAGCAGCCCACCTGTACACTCACCCCCAGCACATGTCTGGCCTCGTGCTGTCCCCGTTGCCTACCCACCTTGCCTCCCCTCACCTCTCCCTCTAACCATACCTCCACCCTCCACTTCCCTCCCCTACCGTCCCTCTTACATTCTCCCCCTAGTCCCCCACCCTTTACGTTCTCCACTTCCCTCATTCCCCTTCCCTCCACCTCACTTCCCCATACCATCCCCTCACCTCACTCCCCAGTCTTCCATCTTACCCTCTACCTCACCTCTTTCCATGTTCCTTCTCTTCCTCATTGCCTTTCCTCTTTCCTTCTCTTTCCTCTATCCCTCTCCCTTTCCCCTCTCTTGCTCCTTTCCCCTTTCCTTCCACTTCATTCGCCTATCCTCATTCCTATCTACTGCTCTACCTCTTCACACATTCCTTGTCCCTTCCCCCTCCCTCTTTCATCCTCTCTCTCTCTCTCTCTCTCTCTTTCTCCACATGTATACACTGTGACACATTTTCACCGTCTCCCTCTTTTTCCCATCCCTCCCTTCTTTTTCTTTCATCACTTCTTGAACTCCCTTTTCCCCCTGTTCCTTTTCTCCCTCCCTTTTCTTTCCTCCTGTCTTTTCCTTTCATGTTCTACCCTCTACCATTTTCCTTCCCACCTATTTCTCCAACGTTTCAATTCCTCTTACTTATTCTTTCTTTTTTCTTCTTTTTTTTTATCCTTTCTCGTCCTTTCTTTCTCTATCCCTTTATGTCTCTCCTCCTCCTCCTCCTCCTCCTTCTCCTCCTCCTCCTCCTCCTCCTCCCTCCCTCCCTCCCTCCTTCCTTACCTTACTTCTTCCCGTCAATATTCCTCTCCACACTATCCTTGTGACTCTCCTTCCTCTCCTCTCTCCCATAATTCTATCCAATTCCTTCTCTCCCCTACATCCTTTTCTCTCTGAGGTGAGATGTGGTGTGTGTGTGTGTGTGTGTGTGTGTGTGTGTGTGTGTGTGTGTGTGTGTGTGTGTGTGTGTGTGTGTGTGTGTGTCTATCTCTCTGTCTCTGTCTGTCTGTCTGTCTGTCTCTCTCTCTCTCTCTCTCTCTGTCTGTCTGTCTCTGTCTGTCTCTCTCTCTCTCTCATACACACAGTCGCACCTCGGTCAATAGAGTCAGTTGGAGCTAGCCCACCCCGGTTCCTATTTACCTCGCCCCGCCACACCCCAGGCAGCGTCGGTGCTGGACTGGATGTAACCTGTACTGAGTTGAGGGGAAGCTGGATTGAGGCTAATGAGGGGAATATGCCTGACTCAATCTCTTCTTCGCGCCTCTCTTGCATGCTACATAGGGCACAGAGGATGAGGTGGACGTGGGACTACAAAGGGAACACGTTTTAGCCTGACTGCAAAAGGGGGTGTATTACTCCTGACACTACATAAAGGGCAGTGGACAATGTGGATGATGAAACATAAAGGGATCAATGAGTGAATGGAAGGGGAAATGGGGATGATGTGTTAATAAGTGCATACCCTACACAGGCCACTGATGTGCAAAGGGTGGATGGGGGACTGTAAAGGGAACACAGCGTTTATGGATGATCAAAAAAGGGGCGTATGTATCAAAGGGCACGTGCTACATAGACCTGAGTGCTTAGGATGAACGGTGGATTATAAAGTGAACATATGATGGATGGAAACCTAAGAAGGAGGATGAATTATAAAGGAAAAAAGTTTAATACACAGGTCTGAATGGATAGGAACAATGGGAAACTATTTTGGCCACATCATTATCTGTTTTAAGTCTATGTGATCAGCTTTATCTGTTCTGGGGTTAAGGTGAAAGACATTACCATTCTTTTAGGCATCTATCGGTCCTCCTACTTGCCACACACACTTGTCACCTCTTCGGGACTAACACCGACTGTCCATGGGCTACTGAATTATACTCTTATATTTCAGATTCGTTAAACCTTGTCTTCGTTCATTCGGTATATTCCCTCAGTCACGGCATACTTCTCCTCCACAGTATATAGCATCACTAGATATTACCCCTCTCACCGCATATTCCCTCTTCCGAAGTACATTATCACAGCATATTCTTATTACAGTGTAATAATATCCACACACATTCAAAACCACAGTGAACTCTCAAACACAGTATATTCACGGGTATAACATATTCCTAACCAAAATAAATTATTAACTACAAATTCCTACCAGCCATAGGATAATCACAGTCAAAGTGTATTTCCTCTTCCATAGTAAAAAACGAACGCAAAGAAGTCTAAAGCAAAGCAAACAACGATAGACTTACTGGTCATTTTGGAACTGTCTGTTACAAAGAAGATTATGACTGTCATATCCAATTCTATGGGCTGAAATAAGAATAGTACAGCAAGAAGGCTCCCCTGACGCCCACCAAACCCTTCAGCCGAGGCCAACAAGAAAAGGGAAGAAGGAGCACCAAACACCATAGAAAAACTACAGTACCATGACAACTTCACTGACATAATAAACTGTATTCCACACCAACTTAATATAAAACGGAAACGTACCTTTACACGTTAATCTGCTGCTGTTGCATTCTCTACGATCTGAAAGAGAGCAAAAATCAGTTAGTCAGATTTCTGTATTTTTCAACAATGATCACTTACAATTAGGGATTCAAAGCCTGATACTTATCTAAGCGACTTTCAGCTGTTATTTCTGTATTGCAATTTATCACATTTCGAAGCAATCTGTTCCATAAGCTGACAACTCTATATCAGTATATTCCCCCGACAACAATACATTTCCTCAATCACCGTAAATTCCCTCTATCATAATATTTCCCCTCGCACGGTACATACCTTCTATGGCACTACACTCACTATCACTATTTTCCTCCTGCTATAGTATATTCCCTCTATTTAAGTATATTTTTTTGTCGCACCACATTGTATTTATCACAGTATATGCCCTTTATCAGTAATTTCCCTCCATGCAGTATATTTAATCTTTTACAGTATAATCACACCTTCACAGTAAATTTCATCGGTCCCAGTAACAGTATATTCCCTAGATCCCTATCAGTAATAAACCCAGAAATATACCCAGATCTTCACCCAGCTCATCCTCTCCTGCTTCCATACACCCTCGATCCCTTCCTTTGTCGATCTCCCCTTTGTCTCCCTACAACTTCAATCCTTACCCTGTCTCCGCGTTAACATTTTTTTTGTTGACTTTTTCTGCAATTGCCCAACACAGTAGGTAATAAACTCGCAAGGCATTCGAAGTATTTCATTTAAACGCAGATGCTGTGTCTAGCGGGAGGACTGTCGTTGGCTTGTGAGGTTTTCTTGCATTTCTTCCTTGGCGATTTATTTTAAGAAGGATGCAACTAACACTGGTAAAAACGACAATAATTCTACTTTACATACGAAAAAGTAAGTTTTTGAAGAAGAGGTGCTAGATACCCTCCTAATTTAATCTGGGTACTGGCCGAGGAAGTTGTGTCGTTGAGGAGACGAGAATAAGAATGGAATTGCGGCAGGAAGAAAAACGGGAATAATCTGTGAGGAAATGGTATGGACAAATTTATGGAAGAACTGCCCTAAGAATGACATTTTGCCCGAAACACACACACACACACACACACACACACACACACACACACACACATACACACACACACACACACACACACACACACACACACACACACACACACACACACGGAGGGAGGAAGAATCTAGTAGAGTGCAGCCAAGTGCGAAGTTGGTGGTATTACATACAACCCCTTCCCCTGCACCCTCTTCCTCCTTTCCTCCCTCCTCCTCCTCACCTGTTCTGGTCGACAGGGGTAAACAAGAGGGATTTTTCTACACAGCCTTTTGGCTCTGGTTTAACAATACCTTATCCCTAAGCCTTTTTTACCTCTTCTCTTTTTCCTCATATCCTTTCTTAATTTCCCTCTTTCTAGTTTCTATTCAATTTTCCTTTTCCTTACCTCCACCCCTTTCTTTCCTCATTTTTTTATCTCTCTCACCATCTTATCTTCCCCTTCATTTCTCTCATTCTTTTTTCTCCCAATCGTTACCTCTCCCCCCCCCCTCCGTATTTTCCTTTTTCCCTTGACATCTGTACATCCTATGCCTTTCCACCATTTCCCATCACTTCCTCAGCTGTTCATATGCTTCTTTCCTTTCATTCCCTTTTAATCTCCCTCCCTTTTCAACAATTTCTCATTTCCCCTTACCTCCCCCTTCCTCATTCACATCGCCTACCCTTCTGCTCTGTTCTCCCCCTTCTCCTACAATCCTATTATCTTCTATTCCCCTACCTCTCCTTAGTCCCCAGTTCCCTCTCTATCCAAACCTCCTTTATTCGAATCGTCTTCCTCTTTTATTTTTTACCCCATCTTCCCTCACCTTCACCCTCTTTGCCCCTCTCTTTCATCCTATTCTCCTTCACTTTTTTCTCCTTGTTCTCTCCTGCTCCTTTCTCCTCTTCATACTTCCTTCTCCCTCCCTCTCATTCCACGTTACGGTTCATGGCTGAGATCTCGAAAATTATAGTCCCTCAATGTCAAAACAACCTCAGTAAAAAAAGATAAAAAGCAGCTATTATATGATGCTTCGGCTCTTGTCTGTGGAGGAGTTTGACACACACACACACACACACACACACACACACACACACACACACACACACACACACACACACACACACACACAAGCTTAAGTAATTTTTTTTATCCTCACTAACTCACTCATTGCTTCGAGTATTCACTGACTAACTTATTTACCTATTCAAGTAAATCACTTCAGGCACACCAATCTACTTCTTCAGTCACTAGGCCACTAACTCACTAACCATACAGTTTTTTCTCACACAACAGTTATTAAAAAATTTACTCACGAATCACTTATCAGCTCATTCACTTTTTATAACGTCCCTACTCACTCGTGGGTCACTCTCATTAGCTTCCTCATACTTGGGCTCCATCCTCATGAATCAGTATATTCATCAATTCACATCATTCACACCTTTCTTGCAACTCACTCTGTCACACAGTTTGCTCCTGCACACTCATTCAGTTACTCTCTCATCCACTTTCCAACCAGGCCTACCTCTTGTTCGTGTGTAAGTGAGGTATGCTACTCACTTATTCATTCATTCACTCACTCACTACCCTTGTACCCATTGTATTTGTCGTGCGCAGGGGGTTAATGTTGATTCATTTATGTACTCTCTCTCATCCACTCCATCTCTGCCTGCCATTTGACTCATCAATTGGCTCATCTACTCATCCCCACCCGTACCTGCATGCCATTAGACTCACTGACTCACCCAGCCCCCCCTCCCCCTCACTTACCCATGTAAATGTTGTGTGCAAATAACTCACGTTTCCTACTGACACACAATCACTCACTCACCCCCACTACATTTCAGCCTGTCTCTTGACTCATTCACTCATTCACTTACTTCCCACGTACCCACGAATGTGACTTGTGTAGCTGACTCACTCACTCATTTATCCCCCGTGTGTGTCTTGTGCAGGTGAGGGATGATGTTTAGTGTGTTAATTGCATTACCTGGGTCTTCCTTGCCGTATACCACCATCACCCTCAAGACACGTGTCATACGCACGCGGCCCTTGCCCACCTCATACACCCCACAGCGTCGTACACCTACCGTTTCATACACCCTCAAACAACACATACACCTCACACACCTAAATAGCCACCTCACAAACCTTCACACACAGCAACAAACACCTCACAAACTCTCACGCACATCACAACTCTCACCTACTCGTACCTCACAGCTTCATACACCTCATACACACATACTTATATCACGTCACGCCCTATGTACCACAAAGCCTCATATGCCTCAGCCTCACACACCCCACACATATCACCCCCTCCCCCGACAGCCTCTCACACACCTCACACACATCACAGTTCACACATATCACAAACCTCATACATATCACATACCTCATTGCCTGACACACCCTACACACCCTACACAGTGTTTCCCCATTTTTTTTTGGCCGCGACCCTGAACACACAATTTTTTTATTTTTTTTTGGCCTGGCGACCCTCAGGGCGGAAACATAATTTCAGTGTTTCTTCATTTAGTTTTAGCCAGTTAAATTTATTGGATAAAATGCAACTGACAGTTTAAAGTAAAATCCAGCAAAATTTATTGGATAAATTTTATTGAATTTTTCTTTAAGTTGATAATTAATAAATTTTGCTCTAACATCCTGTATATTTTTGAATATATTCTTAACAAGAAAATTTTAATGCACCTTTCCAATCACAACCTACTGTCCGATCGTCAGTGTGAGTTTCGCCAAGGATTTTCCACTGGCAATCTTCTCACCTACGTTTCAGACTCCTGATCAGCTTCCTTTCGGGACTTTGGCGAAAGCATTTCCTTTAGAAGTACCATCTCAAAGGCTTTCAATCAAGTCTGGCATAAATCTTTAATTTCCAAACTGCCCTCATATAGATTCTATCTTTCTATCAGTGCCTTCATCTCTAGCATCCTTTCTGGTCGTTCTACAGCTGCTGTTACAGACGGCTACAGTTCTTGTAGAGCTCTCAATAGCGTTGTTCCTCAGTGCTCTGTGCTATCACAAGCTCCCTTCCTTATATTTTTTATATAGACCTTCTAAGCTGTACATCTAACCCTATCCACTCATACACTGATGATTCCACGCTTCACCTTTCCATTCGCTTCTCGCAGCGTCCATCTCAGCAATTACTTCAACAAACAAGGGATGAGGCTAAGGCCCACATAACGTCAGACTTGGCTCATATCTTTGGTTGGGGTAAAAGCAATCTTGTTGTTTTTAATACATAAAAAACTCAGTTCCTACAGCTTTCAACCCACCAAAATCTTCTGCAGGAGTATCCACTAATCTTTAATAATGTCCAACTCAATCCTGCATCATCTTTGAACGTAACTGGGGTTTCATTCTCTCGGGATTTATCTTGGAAAAATATTAAATCTCTTCCAAAATCTGTTTCCAAAAGATTAGGTGTGCTAAGCTGACTCCGTGACTTCTTTACTCCTGCACAGATGTTGACTTTATAAACGGACGGTATTCGCCCCCCTGTGTAGAGTACAACTCTCATGTGTGGGAAGGCTCCCCACATACAGCTCTTCTCAACAACGTAAAGTCAAAGGCTTTTCTTCTCAGTAACTCTTCTCCTCTTACTGGCCCGCCTTCAACCTCCGTCTCTTTGCCGCATTGTTGCATCATTATCTCTTTTCTGTCGCTTCTGGTCTTTGGTTCCTTCTTCCTTGCATTAAAAAAACGCACACCGAACAGTTTGACACACCTCAGCCTCACACACCTCACAGCCTTATTACCTTGGCCCTTCACTGCCTGTTACTGATGTATTGTGTGACCTCAATGGAACACTTTGGCTTTATTACTCGCATGATGTCGCAACTTGTCACCCTTAGTGGTAGGTAGTGGCGACTATCATCCACTCACTTGATGCAGTGTTGCCTACTTCTTCCCTCACCTTTATCACTGTGTGTGTGTGTGTGTGTGTGTGTGTGTGTGTGTGTGTGTGTGTGTGTGTGTGTGTGTGTGTGTGTGTGTGTGTGTGTGTGTCTGCCCTCCTCTCCATTTCAATCAATTTTCTTGTCAATTGATATTTCTCTTTTTTCAGCTTCAGGTGGCAGTGCACTGAGTGACAAGTCCAAAAGTTTCCTTTAACACAGGAAATCATTTGTAACGGTGGGAGGTAACCATATAATCAAATAACTCTTGATGTGGAGCCTTCTATGTCGCCCTTGTTAACTGCGTGGAGACGTAAATGCAGCGTCCATCCGGGAACCAAACCTCCACACTCTTCCCCGCGCTTGTCGTGGCGTGGCGCTGTCTACAGAGAAGGAGTATCGGTTCACTGGACAGGATGGCCTTGCAGGGGTGGTTGCTTGCCTGGGGTAGATGGGTCCGCCTGGCCAGAAAGACTGGGGTTACGCAACGTCAACAACTTGTCGCCCTGGTCTTGAATGTACGGACCGGGGAGCCTAGTTTTGCGTTCCTTTGCTCCTGATGCGATGATAAAGGATTGCATAATGGGTGGATTCTTTTTGCCGACAGCTGATGTTACTGAATTTAGGGGAGACCTCTCATGAGGAATGAGTATAAACGAAGGAGAAAAAATCTGACCCCGATGTTTTGGTCATTACTGAACCTAATAGATTCATTCATTTCATAATCATTTATTGGTTTAGCTTGATGAACTTGCTCACATAATGATCCTCAGTTTCATCAAACATAGCGACATAATGTTGAACACTGTAAAGTTTCCACACATTTTTTGAGGGGAAAAATCGGGTCAAATGGTTTATACGACTCGTGGTTACATGTGCTGGATGATTACAGTCGCTCGCTGTTTATTCACGATTAGATGGCTGCGGAGATAATCCATGAATAAGAAAACAATGGAAAGGCTGGGCACTTTCATCCTTTTTTTCCATTATGTAACATTCTGCCACCACAATTACTGTCGCATACAACTGCAAACATTACATAATAATAATCACTCATTGTTTTAGCGTGACCCACTATCAAGTAATCCACATATATACCGGCAATAATGGTGAATGATATATGATTTTCCTACAGCCCACAGCCATGTAGCTATCGGGTTTCATGTGTAAAACCAGACGCAAATACAATCAGTGTTTTACCATGAACCCCTGTGCGAGAATGCATGAATAAAATGTCAACAATAATGGCGTTATCTTGTTCCATATTTTTTCTATCACGCAACAGTCTGGCTTCATGACAAAAAAGCAATTAATGAAACCCACCGTCAATGAAAAATAAATGTGTATGTAATAGTTGCACAAATGATTTACAGAATAACTCCAGCATACCACTAGCAGTCAGAGGCTACCCTTTTCCCCTTTTATGTGTACGGGTTCTGTGTTAAATAAATCAAAGTTATTGGAGTATATAATCTCATCACCTTTGTAGCCATTATCACACCTTCCCTTTGATTTGCTATTCTATTAGCTATGTGTATTGTGCACCTAATTTTGCTCTTATATGTTATGTCTTCTGAATATGAGTTAGTTTCCATAAATAACACACAATATGAAGGTTTACATAAGCTCCTGTCGACCGCACGAGAGGTAACAAGACAGGCAGTCAGTTATGCCATTTCTCCCCCCCCCCTCTCTCTCTCTCTCTCTCTCTCTCTCTCTCTCTCTCTCTCATGTATTTATTCATTCAATGTTTTAGAAAAGGATCGCAATAGTTAGTGTTACATCCTCCTCAGTTTTACTGCTGGGCGAACACCAACAAGGGTACACAACGTACTGTACCCAACAACGTGCCCGTCCCGAGAACACAAAATATCAAGGTACCATACGCAGAAGTTCACCTGTAAGGAGGATGCGTTTGGAGGCCTCTAAGACCCTCCTTAAGTCGCCTTGGTTTCGAATTCTCTTCAGCTTTGAGGGCTCATCTTAACTGCTGGGAGAAGCGATGGGTTTGATCTTGATAAAATCGTCTTTCTCTGGCCTGAATAAAATACGAAGGTAATTTTTGGGGAGGACGATACTTAATACGGATTTTAGGCTTCTGGTTGTGCGGAGTTTACACGAGCCAAATAAATCCGTCTTTAGCTAGTAAAAAATCGTACAAAGTTCATAGATAGTGGCCGATTGACAGCTATAAAATTCATCTCTGCCATCAATTTACTTTCCTCAGCTTAGGAGAGACGTGCAAAAGCAGCTGAACTGAACGCAAACTCCATCAAATCCATTGCTACGAGAGATGACCAGTGTTAAGTTTCATAATATGCCTAATACGAAGTCTCTCTCTCTCTCTCTCTCTCTCTCTCACACACACACACACACACACACACACATAAAACCCCAACCTCCTCCCCCCGTTCCAGTCACATACACACAAGTACAGTTTATACATAAAACTTTAAATTGGTGACATCTTCCCAGGCTGGAGGGGTCGTTGTCCCCACACACAGGTCAACAGGTAGCTCACAAAAGCGGCAGATCACTCCCATAATAACCCGCCTCAAATGAAAAGAGACTCAAAATAAACCTCTCATGGCACTCACGTAAATCTGGACTCACCTTAAGCAGGGGACTACCTGGTTGAAATAAAGCAGACAGCACACTCGTATTAACCTCTTCCTTACAACTAATCCTTCTGCTTATGCTGTTAGTCTTTCCTATCCGTTGGGCTCCTCCAGTCACACTTTTTTCCCTACCCTACTCTCAGCCTTCCTCCTCTTTCCAGTTACTCCAATACACTCGTGAACACTCTGCCCAAGTTAGCTAGGCGTAAAATTGCTATGTCTCTCTCTCAAGATCTGAGCAAAATATGGAGATTAACGCAAGCATACAGTGTTAATCATGAAGTGTTATGGAAACACTGTAAAGCCGTAGTATGTTTTTCTGCCATGTAGCTATGGAAAAGTGGTTGCAAACAGTCAAAAACCTCCGCCAAGTTAAGGTGAATGAGGTATAGTCATGGAAAGTGAAGGAAGCAACTGAAGGATCGTACAGTATTCTTGTCGATTAAGACGCTCCGCAACACATCGTCCTTACCAGTGTAATTCTGTCTGTCATGTTAATATCATACCGAGGATGAGGTGGAGGGATGGAGTTGAGAGGTATATGAGGGAGGGGGGGGGGTGAGTTGGGGGGAGGGGAGTCAAATGGTGGGTGACAGAGTGACTTGGAGGCGTTTTGTCTGCGGCCACCCTTTGCGGGATTAGGGCGTCGGGCTTTAGATAGATAGATAGATAGATGTTATTGATGCTACCTAGGTCGATCCTGAAAAAATATATATATAAAATAGAAGACAGGAGAAGAGTAAAGAATGGTAGGCAAAACAAACCAATATTAAAGAAATCTTCCTAAGCCGCAAAGAATACGTACAATCGCCTCCCCTTCTGATTACTAACAGGTGATGGTGGGTTTGGGGTCTTACATGACACCAGAGTGTCTTGTGTCTACTGTGGTCAGAGAGAGAGAGAGAGAGAGAGAGAGAGAATGGTGGACCTAGATGGTACATACACGATACGTGTGAGGTTCTGCGAAAGGTGCCGTAATACTGCCGTAATATGCACGAAATACGGATGTATTACGTGTGGGATTCTTCCTTTACGTACGAGGTGCGTACAAGCAGGACCGATGTCCTGCGTACAAGGTTCGTACGTGCAATACGTACAACATTCGTCCGCTGTGTGTGCGGGTGATTTTCCCCTGAATTCTCCCGTATTGCACACGTAATGCCCACGTACCCTACACGTATTTGCCGAACCACGGACGTATAGTGTACTTATGCTGCATGCATAAGATTTTTCGTGAGAGTTCGCCAAAAAAATAAAAGCCTCACAATTGTTTCGGAGGTCTCGCCGTACTCTCAAGAAGACACCCGAAGTTTCAGGGACTGAATAATTTCGCACGTACTGCAAGTCGTGGGAATACGGGAACGAATTCGGCTAGTGTGAGAGGAGCTTTAGCCGGGTAGTCCCATAACAGGCTCCATGCAGGGCACGGCTGTAATCTTCTAGTCAAGGATAAAGCAGCAAAAACGTTTCTGGACTTTGGGCATAACTTTTTTGACTTAACAGTGTATACCCATAAAATACGTAAATACCAATAAAACCACTTATAAAATGTTTGTAATGAACAAATCATCATAAACCACTTACACTGGATAAGGGTTATAAAGGGACTGGGATGGGAAAGGGAGTGGGAGTGAGGGTGGGAGTGAGCATGGGAGTGGAAACTGTGGGAATAAAGACGTGCAGCGGGTGAAAGAACAGATTCAGCGTGTGTGTGTGTGTGTGTGTGTGTGTGTGTGTGTGTGTGTGTGTGTGTGTGTGTGTGTGTAGAAAGGGGTGAGGGTACGGGGAAGGATGTGGGTGTGAGTAAGAATGAGGGTGGGAGAGAGTTTGATGCAAGTATGCGGGTGAGAGTGAGAGATATATTAGCAGAAAATGTGAATGTGGGAGTGTTAAGAGAGGGGGTGAGAGTGTGTTTGGGAATGAGGGAGGGTAGTGCAGGGGTATGATGGGGGAGAGGTAGCTTATGTAAGTACGAGAGTTGGGTTGGAGTGGAGGAAGGAGGAAGGACAAGTGTGGGTGAGGAAGAGGAGTGGATATAATTAGAAATGAATAGAAATAAGACTAGACCACCGGAGTAAGGGTGAGAGTGGAGTGAGGATGTGAGGTGGGTCGGTGGAAAGAGGGTGGAGACTGAAGCTTGGGTGGGAAAAGATGGGTGAGAGAGTGAACAGCGAGGGAGTGGAGTGAAAGTGATGGAAAAGTGGCGTGAGTGAGATGAGGAATAGAGAAAGGGTGGATGTGGAGGGGATAGAATGGAGGGTGGACAGCAGGAGAGAGAGAGAGAGAGAGAGATGAGGGGTGGGAGAGGAGGGAGGGTGAGGGAGTAAAGATGGGATCGAGGAGAGTGAAATATGGGTGGGAGAAGGTGAGGGAGAATGAGAGGAGATGGTGAAGAGAGGAGGGGGGGATGGTGGAGTAAGGTATGGATGATGATAGGTGAGTGCGGTAGGGAGTGGGGTGCGAATTGGCTATGACGAAAGCAGTGAGGAGGGAGGGGGATGTGACAGATTGATGTAAGGGGTGGGGTAGAGCAGTGAAGGTAGGGATGACAGAATGGGGAGAGAAATTAACGGGGTGGGGGGTTGCAGAGTCGAGTAAACGATGGTGAGTGAGGAGAAAAGCGAAGAGTTGGAGGGGGTAACAGAGTGGGGTGAGGAAAAAGGTAGGGATAGAGGTATGGAGGGGTGGTAGAGTGGAGTGAGGGAGAGGGTAGGTGGGAGGGGGAGAGGGAGAAGCGGAGAGGGAGGGGGTGTTGCTGGTCACGTTGCAGAGCCGGCCCCTCATCTCTGTGCAAACCACCTTAGAACGTAATCCCTCCTATTACCCTGCTCCACTTCCAGGTATGTTCTTGTCGTCAATGATTCCCTGCATTCTTATTCTGCATAATTCCTGGTGTTTTTCTTTGCTTGGCTAGTGTTCTTCTTGCGCTTATGTTGTGCTCTTTTGTACTGTGCTGGTCCTGTAGCTACTGTGCTGGTGTAATTGCCTTTAGTTTGCTGGTTTCTTATTTTCTTCACCTTTACGTCTCGTGTTCCTCCACATGCCTGACTGGTGCATTCTTCTTTGGATTCTGGTGATGTTGTTTCTGTACAGGGACACTTTTAATGTCAATGTCTTGGTGATATATGTAGCTTTTTGCCTCTGTTCCTGTTCTTGCTTGTGTTCTTGTATTCCCTGACTTCTCTTAAAAACTCATTCCTGGCTGGTGTGTTCTTTTTGTGGTTGTAGTGTTCTAGCTGTACTGGTGCTGTAATTGCTGTATTAGTGTAGTTGCTTTTCTGCTAGTGTGCTTGTAATATGCCCAGTCGTGTTATTTCTCTCCTTGTTATTCCTGATTGGTGTTCTTGTAGCTGTGGTGTTGTAGCTGTGTTATAATTATTGCACTGGTGTAGTTGTTACTCTCCACCTGCCAAAGTCAGAGGAGGATGTTGTTATCCTGGGATCAATAGGTGTCCGTCCGTAGAGTTGGGCGGCAGGGCGGCTGGCCGGGCGTAGGGATTTCGTTGAGGGTCAAAACTCAGAAAGTATTTAGTACAGAGTCATGAAATTTTATGTGTCTTATAGTGAACTAGTGCCTTTTGGTAGGTAGAATGTTGTGTCTTAAGTAGGTTTTTTTTTTTTTTTTTTTTTTTTTTAAATAATGAAAAAGTAAGAAAAAAACTTTTTCGTTTCCGCGCTAGTACTCAGAAGCTAATACAGGTACAAGCTTCAAGCTCTCCAGAAATATGTGTTAATATGCCTCCTGGTGTGTTTTGGTAGTTAGAATGCCATGAGACTATGAATTGCAAATATACATAAAACTGATTATTTTAATGTATTTTTCTATTTAAACGTTGCAACTATTACACCTATGAGGCAGAAATTGTACATGATAAATGAGTATATCATTATCTAATTATATATGAAGTTTCATGACCGTACCTATCATAAAAGAATAAAAAATAGCTGCCTAAATAAAAATAAAAAGCACGAGCCACAATTTCATTAAATCTGCTCATAACTTCATTATTACCAGGCATAAACCACTGATTTTTTTTTTTTTTTTTTTTTTTTTTTAAGTCCCTGTGTCATACAGAGAAGGTGGGGTGTGTGTGGCTATGTGCTTGGTTAGGTGTGCAGGGAGGTGGGGGGTATGTGCTTGGTTAGGTGTGCAGGGAGGTGGGGGGTATGTGCTTGGTTGGATGGAAGGTTGCAACAGCGTAGCAGTGACAGTGTTTTTTGTATTAGCGTAGTTGTTATTGTGGCCCCAGGCTCATATGACGTAAATCCGGTGAAGTACAGGCTGAAGTTGCAGCTTTCATGCAATTTACCACCCTTCTTTCAGGCGACAGGGAGAGAGATGAGGGACGTCTGAATAAAGAGGTAACAGAGCCGCCCAGTTATATCAGTGGCATTGTATGAAAGGGTCGTCCTCCATTAATGTGTCTGCGATATGTGCTTGATTGTGTTCTACTGTGACTTCACTTTCTATTCTTGTTGGTTTTGTTTTATTGTTATTATTTCGTTGCTGTAATTGTCTCTGTTTTATTATTGGTTTAGTGGGTTTGTGATACGGTTAATGTGTTATGCCTTTTCGTCCGTGACTTCTGTTCTTGTTCTTGCCTAGTTAAATTTCTCGTGGTTTTGGTGTTGTAGCTGTGGTATATATATATATATATATATATATATATATATATATATATATATATATATATATATATATATATATATATATGCAGTGACTGGTACTCTTGCGTTGTTTCTGTTCATCTGTGACTTTGTCTCTGGTCTTTGTCTGCCCGGTGTTTTTGTTTGTGGTTTTGTGATTGTGATGTCGCAGTTGTCCTTGCATTACGCCTGTGTTTAGCGTCGTTTCTGTGATTTTGCTGTTTTAAGATCACTGTTATTAGCTGTGATGCTGTATTTGTGGCTGTGTAACTATTTTTGTACTGTGCATGTGTTAGTACGGTTCTGATGTTTATACAATACTGTGACCATTTTCTTATGTACCGCTAGAGGTCCAGTGATCTATTGATGCCAGTCGGGGAGACGATCATATTATGCTACACACAGCCAGGCACACACAAGTTTTCGATCATGTAATGGTCACT
The DNA here is from genome assembly GCF_032717465.1 of Coenobita brevimanus. NCBI lineage: Eukaryota > Metazoa > Arthropoda > Malacostraca > Decapoda > Coenobitidae > Coenobita > Coenobita brevimanus. The sequence goes on along the minus strand of NC_137016.1, from coordinate 6,379,759 downwards.
AAGGATGAAGACCAGTTACCAACCCTTAAAAGATCCAGTCTATTTTAGCCTTATTTTGGACCTCTGCACTATACAACGAGTGAAAAGATTATATGGGAACATTATTTTTTCTCAAATATGCTGAGGTTCTACTAGTGATACTGTTGCCCTAAAATAAGAGGAAAAAGATGGAAGGCTTTACTAACGTGTCTGTTAATTCCTTGCCCACCAGCGTTTGGGTCTGACAGCTTGGTGGTTTGTTTACATGTACGATGGGGACGTAGACTCACAAACTCACCACCGATTTCGTCATAACCAAGACTAGTTTATTTTTATTTCCTTTTATTTACTTAACATATTTATTTATCTATCTCTTTATTCTTATTCTTATTATTTTTTTTTTTTTTTTGGGGGGACAAGCGAGAAAGAAGGGGGTGCAGAATCCTCACATGTATTTTGTTGTTTCTACAGATCAAAACTTAATTATACCAGCCATCTGATAGCAAGTGTGTGAATGCATGTGCTTGGGTGTATGGATGAGTTGTGGTAGTGGAAACTGTGTCACCCGCTTCAAGATCTAGGACTATATTCAGACTTTTTAAAACTTGACTATACTTTTATCTTCAAACCTACCAAATGTTTCACAGTCACATGAGATGAATTACAGAAGGAAAATATAAGACCAAATAATATCGTGTCAAATGATAATAAGTCACTGCTATGGCGACCTGTATGTGGAAGAATCTTAGTAAGGACTCTTCATGAACACTTCCCATGGTCACAGTATTCATAGCCTTCCTTCAGTCCGGTAACTCTTTGATTATTCTTCCTCTCTGCAGGTACGTGTCATAAAAGACTTTGTACTAAATTGTAGAGAAGTTTTGTTGTTTAGTTGTCACTCTCGATTTCTTGTAGTAGGAATTAAAGATGAATACAGTGAGTTGATCTTAATTTATTATCTTCAGAGAAAATCTAAGTTGAGCAGGGTATGTCTTACACAGACAATATAATAAGTAAGTTTAGTTGGGCCTCTCTTTCTTGTTCACTCTCTCCACTACCTGTCGGTTCTATGGCCTGTCTCCTTCTGAGCTCTGCTTCCTAAATTCTGGTGAAACAGGGGTCGTGTCACGTGTGTTACACTGTGGTTGTTCCACAAATCCAGGAATCCCTCTGGTAGGAACGGGGGTTAATGCACGCTATATCTAATCCATCTATCTATCTATCTATTGCCAGACGCCTCAATCCCATTCGGGTTGGCCACAAACAAATCGCCTCCACGTCGCCCTGTCCCCCGCCATTTTACTACCCTGCTCCCAACTCACACATCCCTTTCTCATATACCTCTCCAACCCATCCCTCCATCTCATCCTCGGCCTCCCCCTCCCTCTCCCCCCCTCCACCTCACTCACATACATTCTCTTCGTCAGTCTTTCATGCCCTCCAGGTCTAAAATTGTCTCCCCAGCGTAAAGCAGCCAGAAGACAAAAAGAATCCAGAAGATCGCAGTAATAACCAAGAGAAATGTTGAATCAAAACTGTCATAAAATTGACACACATTTAGTTCTTTTATACCTTCTAAAACACTTATCACAGCCTAACGGAACTTGGCTAAGCTAAACTAGAGAGAGAGAGAGAGAGAGAGAGAGAGAAATTACAGTTGTTTTCTTTACGGTGGTGCACACAATCATTTAACAACAGGGCGATAATCTGATGCGTTTTCTGAGCTCAGCGGCAGATTCACCTACGGCCGCAATCAGTCGTCCTCTCTTGTACCACTTGCTGTCTCCTAAATGTCCATCTTCATTCTTCATTACCCTAGGTCAGGTCTCACACCCTAAGTCACCCCACCATCCTCTGTTCCAGGACGTACGTAACACCCTGAACCAGGTGACCTATCCTGTTAGTAAATTCTTTCCACCACCATGCGATTTTGTTCATCACAGGGGAGACGTTTTATTGTGATGAGGTCAGTGAAAGTTACATGTAGCCTTGTATATCATGAAGCGTATATATATATATATATATATATATATGTGTGTGTGTGTGTGTGTGTGTGTGTGTGTGTGTGTGTGTGTGTACGTCATCAGTTTTAATGAACACTACAGGGTGACTCACTGCTCTTATGCCCCATAATAATTTTATCATTATTAATGAACCGACTGAAGTCAAATTCTTTACCTAACTTCTTTAAATAATTCACAATATATCCACAGTTCCACACAGTTTTGAATCCTGTCTTGTTCAGTGTTTAAGCATAATTTACCCTTGTTCCAAACTAGCAAATTTTCGGTCCGACTTATCCACTGGCACTACTGTATTCTACCATATAATGTGTTCCTTTCGATAATCATGTGGACGAAGCCAGTTTTTAAATAATCTTCCCTTATGGTGACTCCACAATCAGAAAAAGTCATGAAATTTAAGGTTGCGCGGTAAGTTATCGAGTGCGGTATGATCTTTGACTTATTGACGCTGACCGACTGACACGCTGGTGGAGGAACAGCATTTCATTTGCAGCTCTTGTCTTTTTCAGTTTAAATATCAAAGAGCCCTCAAATGCAGCATGGGATTGTTGCAGGCTGGATAACAATGAAGTCAATTACGTCCTTAGGGCCTAAGAGTAGCGCATCGGCCTATTCCTTACTTATACTTTCTCCCAAATCAATTCTCGTACTCACTTGATAATATTCCCATCACACATTCACTGCATAACCTATTCACTTATTCACTAACTCAGTTTCAGACCCACCGTCGCAGACACTAGGTAACTTCATTCCCGGCACACGCAATCACTTAGCTGCATTGCACTCGCGCGTTATCCAATTTCTTCTCCTGCTCAGATTTACTCATACTTCTGTTACCAAATCGCCACCTACCTTATTCATTATCTTATTCATCTGCTTCTCCTCATCGCCAACACTAACTTACTCACGCCTCTGTTACGGTGCCAGCTACTTTATTTATCCTCTTATCAGTTTCTTTTCTCATAACACTGCCTCTTCACTCTATAGGACACTGTACCTCAGCCTACATTCTTCCTTCCTACCTTCCTTCGTTGTCTGCAGTGTTAATTACAGTTACTGACTTAAAGCATCTCTCATATTTACTCCACCACTGCCCTACAAACTCAGTAACTCTCTTAATTCCTCACTGAGTAGTCTGTAGCGCAACAAATAATTTCACCCCTGTTTTCTTCTCTGACTAATTTCCTTACTCCATCCTTTCCTCCTTCATTGCTTTTTCCATTTTCTCTATTAATTCGTACTCTCCTTCCTCTTTCTCTCTCTCACTCTCATTTCCTTCATTCCTTTCCACCTCCATACGCTTACTCATTCCCTCTCTCCCACTCTTCTCCTTTTCTGAATCTCTCTCTCTCTAAATTCTTCCCTCCTCCACATGCTTACTCACACCCTCCCACATTATATGCCTCTTTTCCTCCTTCTCTCTCTCTCTCTCTCTCTCACACACACACACACACACACACACACACACACACACACACACACACACACACACACACACATCCCTTTCTCCTCCACCTCATCTCTATAGTTTCTTGTATCACTCAATTTTTTTTCCTACTTTAAGTTCATGTACCACTAATTCACTTATATTTTTTTTAACGAAAGCCTACATTACTAATATTCTCATCCACAACTTTCCTCACCTGATCTATTTTGTTCATGCCTCTGTAGAGTAAGTGTCAGCTAAGTTATCAGTTCCCTTTCTCACCAATTTCTCTTCATCTTCGTCATTACTACCTTACTCATTTTTCTCCTCTTCGGCAGCACTAACTCATGCCACTTCAACTAAGATGCCAACTACAGTACTCATTCTTTTACAAGCTTCTCTTCTCATGTCTTCATTCTTTCGTATTCTAACTCATGGCCTACTTCCTTGCTTTCTCCCTAGCTTGCCTACTGTACCATTCACAATCTCTGACCTAATGCAACTCTCATATTTACTCAGTAATTGCCTGACTCATATTTCAGCAACCCTCAGTTCCTCATTCATTCACCCAATCACTCACCCACCCATAAGGTAACTCATACTCTCCTTCACCCTTTCTCCTTCCTTCACTAAGCTTCCTACTTCATCCCTCTTCCCATTCTAGTTTTTTTCAGTTTCTTTCCTTCCCTCCTCGCCTCTCTCATTTTCCTTTCTTCATTCTCTCGCTCTCTCTTCCTCTCTCTCTCTCTCTCTCTCTCTCTCTCTCTCTCTCTCTCTCTCTCTCTCTCACACACACACACACCTACCCTTCCTCCTTATTTCTCTCCGTTTCGTGTCAATCATTGTCACACTCTCCTTCCCTTGCTCCATTCCCATTTTCCCTTGATGCTACCCTTCTTTCATCTTCGGTCACCTTTCCTCCCTC
>NC_137016.1:6302905-6365405 GCF_032717465.1 Coenobita brevimanus | reverse complement strand
TACTAGGTCATAGGCTGGTCATTGTGTCCAAGTTTAGTGGTTAATTCTTGAGGGTAGAAGTGTCTGCCACAATTAAACATTAACGAATACAAGAAAAAAAGAAACAAAGAAAGAAAACATGACTAACAATAAGCGGAGCACGAAGCTGGCCAGTAATGGAGCACAAAGTGCAAATTAGGAAGGGTAGAAAATAGTTAATTTATTAATTACAAAGAAAAGTGAACCATGTACAGCAATGAAACTTAAATCAACATACTTCACTCACGCACATGATCTAGTCTAACGGAAACCTTAACCCAAAACATGAAATCGTGATACTGTATACACATATACCGGAAGCAGTAGAGGTTGGTGAATTCTGTGTCGATCACTGGTCAGTGTCGGCTGCAGTATTCACTTACATCAGGCTTCTCTCCAAAGGCCAACGTTCGTCCCCGGGGACACACGCAACAGAACCTCACCCAGCGGGATTAAACAATGTCACGTAGCAGCAATGTGGAGAGGGGAGAAAAAAAGGGACGGAAGCGTTGCTCCCTTCCTCCATTGTACAGGGTCATCCCTCCCTTGATAGAGCAGGGAATGAATGAAACACTGGCCATCTTTCGTTTGTTTACGGAATTACTGTTGTCCTTTCTTAATACGGTTCTAGGAAGAGAGCTGGTGAACATATGACAATAATGGTTCTCGGTTTGAACGAAATACATCAGTAAGTCTTGCTTAAAGAAATGGTTTAGTGTGGTCTTATGCAATGCCATTTTGAAATAAACTTTTCAATTTGTGACATTCTTGTACTGACCGAGACGCTAACGCAAGTGCCTTAAAGAATCACCAGAATATTTCACCAGTATTATTCAGCTTCAGTATTGTTTTTTCACGTTAATCTCGAGTCAAAAAGTTTTAGTTATTTCTGCTCATACACACAGACGCATGGATAGAATTTTGACCTTGTCCTGCAACCTTCGCCTTTGTCTGACTAATCTCAAAATTGACTAATATTTCTTTGTTACTCTCTACCCCTGCACTAAGTCTAGGAAAAATCAAATGAAAATACTTGCTACTCCTACCTGGGTCAGACTTTGCCTTACACTATGACTTTGATCTTTGACCTATTGTTTTTAAAAAATGGCTCAGCTCCTTTGTTGACCATAAATCCTTCCACCAAATTTAGTTAAAAATAGTGCCAAAAAGATTCCCGTTATTTTGCACACACACACACACACACACACACACACACACACACACACACACACACACACCAAAGAAAGCAATATCCAGCTTTGGCATCGCGAGGGCGGGTGTAGTAATGATGATGATGATGATTATAACAACAACAATAACAAGGAGCACCCAGAGGACGCAACACCCAGGCCAACCAATAGGTCCGCCTAAACATTTCATTTTGCCTTGTGACCTTGACCTTCGAACGATTGCTCTCAAAACTGAATTACTTCATTTTGCCTAAGCCTTAACCCTTCAACTAAGTTTAGTCCAAACTAGATTAACACTATATCTACCCTGTGATTTTGACACTAATCTTTTCCCTGTAACCTTGAGCTTTAAGTGATTATTCTTAACATGAAATCTTTGCCACTGCGTTTGCTCCAAATCAGACAGACTGTTTTAGTTAACACTAGCATTAACCTAAACCTTTGACTGATTGTTGTGATAAAAAAGGGGGGGGGGGACCCATTGGCTGACATGAAGCCCTTACAATAAGCTGTGTTAAAATAGAACAAAAACATATTTGTGATATTCTCTTCCCACACAGATACAGTCGTCGAAATTTGTCCTTGTCCTGTGACCTTGATTTCTGACTGTTTGTTCTCAAAACTGAACTCCCATGTTCAACCTTAACCCTTGACTTTTCCACCAATTTTGGTTCAAAAAATATCAAAATAGACTTGTCCTTGTACTATGACTTTGGCCTTTGACCTTGCTGTGTGACCTTGACTTTTGACTGATTGTGCTAAAATAATTTGTTTTATTCTTGCCTTACCCTCAAGTCTCCCACAAAGTTTACTCTAAATCGGATATAAATTATTTACATGACCTCATGTGAAGTTTGATCTTTGACTGTTGTGGCTGACCCACAACGGTCCCACCAAGTTTGATTAAAATCTGAAAAAATAAATTGGTTAAGTTATTTTGCTAAAACACACACACACGGGTCGAAACTTGGCCATGCCTTCTGACCTTGATCTTTCACTGATTGTTCCAAAAACTGAATAGCCTCATTCTTGCTTTAATTCCATTCACCAAGTGTTTGAGGTAAAAGTTGTTTAATATGATTTTTACTGGGTCAGCGTTTGATCCTTAGTCATTCCTTAGACCTATTGTTCTAAAAAACAATAGGTTCCCTCACGGTGGTCCTTTAACCCTTCCAACAAGTTTGCTTAATAACAAAAAAAAATGAAGTCTGAGTAATTTTGTTCAGAGAGAGAGAGAGAGAGAGAGAGAGAGAGAGAGAGGGAGAGATGGTCCCAACAGAGTGATCACAGACAGATGAAAGACAGATGGAAACAGGGCGTGGTATAGAGCCAACAGAGGGATAACAGATAAAAGGCAAACAGAGAAAGATGGACTGTAACAGCCAAGGAGAGATATGGAATGAAAGGCAGACAGAGGGAGTGGAATAAGGTGCTGAAAGTCATAGTAGGAGGAACAACAGCGTCAGAGACAGGGAGTAATGAAACACTGGTTGACAGAGAGAGACAGAGGGGTGAATAAAGGTGCCAACAAAGATAATACACAAAACGACATACACACGTAGAGTGATGGTGGATGGAAGGACTGAGAAATGAAGAGAGAAGTTGATCACATATAGAAAGGAGAGAGAGAGAGAGAGAGAGAGGGGGGAGGAGAAGGGATTGGGGAGATGAAGGGAGGAAGGAAGGGATAGGGGTGATCGAGGGAGGAAGGGACAGGGGTGATGGAGGGAGGAAGGGACAGGGGTGATGAAGGAAGGAAAAAGGGTTGATGGAGGAAGGAAGGAAAAAGGGTGATGGAGGGAGGAAGGGAGAGAGGTGATGGAGGGAGGAAGGGAGAGAGGTGATGAAGGGAGGAAGGGAGAGAGGTGATGGAGGGAGGAAGGGAGAGAGGTGATGCAGAGAGGAAGGGACAGGGGTGATGAAGGGAAGAAGGAAAGGCAACAACTAACATAAAAGACAAAGAGGGAAGTGAAAGAAAGTGATTATCCCAAACACAAAGGGTCGTATTCCAACTGGCACTGGATATCGTAATACCTCTTCCTTAACAACTTATTCAGCACATTGTGCCTAAACATCGTTTAATATATTACTGATGCAAACTACAGTATGTCGATATCAGTTTGGGATAAGATACAAGAGCTTGCCAATGTTTTTGTTTGTTTGTTTGTCGTGGTCTCAGGGTCATCTGACGCTAATACGGTGGAGTGCAGGCTGAAATTATCATTCGCCAGCAGTTCACCACCCTGATTTGGGGAGATAGGGTGTTGAGGGATTCTCATATAATCTGGCAATAGATCCGTCCGGTTATATTGGTGCCACCACATGAAGGTATCACTTCAACGCCGTGTTAAGATATACAGTACAACGTAAGTAGCCAAAGAAGAGTGCCGAAGCCTGTTATACCAACTAGAACAAACAGAAACAGAGTGACAAAAACAGAGTTTGACAACACATAGGACAGTATTGGGGGAGGCGGTGGCTCAATCGGTAGAGAGGTGGCCTGCAGTCCTAACGGACCCAGGTTCGAATCCCGGCTGGGGCAGGGAACAGTTTAAGGATTTGAATTTCATTAAATCAGGCTTTACTGATCTACCAGAAGACCAGCCGGGATGTCGTAAAAATACCCCCGCTAATACTAATACACCAGTCCTGTATGAGACAGCCCTAGCATGTATTCAATATGGACGGTGGGTGTTAGCGCCATAGTGTGACATGTAGAGGTGTATGGTATGTAGGAGGACTGCTGGGCCTTGATAGCAGGCTGTGAAGCCTATGCCCAGAGTCGGACACATTTAAAAAAAAAAAAAAAAAAAAAAAAAAAAAGGAATGAGTGATAACAGACGGAATGACAGGCGGAGGAAGTGAAAGAACTTGCCGCCTCCCAAACACAGACGACTGATGGCGTCGTGGTGAGTGTGACTGCCATGCTCGGAACTGCCAACAGGGTCAGTGGATCCTGAGTGTTTGGTTGTGGCACACTTCCCCAACCCCCACACCCCCTGCCATCACAATGACTCACCTTCCCTCACCCAGACAAGCTTATCATCACCACCACACATCCTCTCTCACACCCACACCCCTACCTTTACCACCACACGCAACACACCTCTTCCTTGATTCCGATACATCCTTATCCTAATTCATAACCCCTTCAATGTGGCACCCTCATAACCTCCCCCTGACATTCTTATCCTCATGCACACAACTTTAACATCAACTCATCCCTCATCCCCACATTCCTACACCCCAACCCACACACCTCAACCCACATACCCACACCTCTCTACCCCTCCAAACCTTCACCTCAATACAGTACCCCTACCCTCATCCTGACAAAACCCTGCACCTCTACCATCACCCCCTACCCCACACCCTTCTACCCTGTTTGCCTAGTTCCCCAGATAGGCTCTAGAGGTCAAGGCACTGGCACAACTCAGGTCAGATCCAGCTCAACATTATTTTTTACTCGGTGTGTTTGGCTTTTTGGCTCGGTATGCTCTTGAAACGTCCTCCTCATATACTTTATCTTTCCATCTTTTCACTCCTGTCTCAATCCATCTGAAGGGTGGATAAAAGTCACACTAATGAGAATGATAATGATGATGGTGTCTGTGAAAATGATGCTGATGTGTAGGAGCATAAGAAATGATAACTGCAGCAGGATAGCTAAGCAGTTCCTAAGAGAGTGACGGGCTGCATTACAAAGTCTCTCTCTCTCTCTCTCTCTCTCCCCTTGTGACAGAGAAAACTAGTGAAAGATCGTGATATAAAATTCGGGGCATGATCCTAATGATGCGAATGGTTGTATGCTAGTGCCGGGGTTGAAGCAATTAACTTATGGTGACAGTATGACAAAAATTAACAATGCCACTCTTAGGCTATTAGTAAATATGAAATCAGTGCATTTCAGGTCGACTCTAGACACTGATATCGGCATCCATATAGTTTTATAATGCGTCGACCTGAAACACCATCTATGAACTAGTCTGTATGGCAAGGGTATGTAGGGACTCTGCTGATTTACCTGCCAGGTGTGTGTGTGTGTGTGTGTGTGTGTGTGTGTGTGTGTGTGTGTGTGTGAGAGAGAGAGAGAGAGAGAGAGAGAGAGAGAGAGAGAGAGTTGATCTGGATGTAAACTAGGGAAACGACACCCTCACGAGATCCAGTGGTTCACCTAAGGACCACCAGAGGACTCCATAGATGTACATGGATTCAACTCTTGTCAGAGGGATGTCCTGCGTAAGCATCCCTCTCTTCATTATAAACCTAGGTACCTACAGATTAATATTTACACTGGAAAGTCATTTATTTCAAAGACAGGAAAGTTGAAGCTGTAGGAAGTATTAAAACGTCAGAAAATATAAATTGATCCGGTGTAAAACGAGCGGCAGATGTGGCTACAAATAATGAATGGTTCTGCATGTCATGTCCTTGTACTACCTAATTTGACTTTTTGCCTGCCTTAAAATTTATATTCAAGAAGCTGTATCTGCTCACAGACGTCATCACTCTCTGAAGTCAGAATAAATCTAGGCCAGTGGAAGTACACCACAAGCTACCAAGATATAAGAACACCGTAAAAAAAAAAAAAAAAAAAAAAAAAACAGTAATTCCCACTTTGCCAATATAGGTTAGGTTGTATGCTTACCCTCAAAGCAACCAGACTTTAATATATCACGCACACTACATACTAACACCAAACCAGAGGACCATATTTTGTAAATAAAATCCTCATTTTCTATATAACGATGAAAGGAAAGGGGGGGAGGGTAGTCTTGAGAGGGTAGGATCCACTCAGCACCCTCAGTGCAACCAAATACCAACATGTCACGTACACCACACACCAACTCCATATCAAAACACCATATATTGAAGATAAAGTTCACAATTTCCATAAAAGCACTGTAGGTAGTGATGCGGTATGGTGAGGCAATGGGTCTGCTACTGACCCTTAATACAGCCATACACAAAAACATTTCGTACACCATACACTTAGACAATACCATATAGCATGTTTTGAATGCTATGTCTGAAGTTTCCATTCAAGTAAGAAAGGTAGGCAGGTGAATAATGAGGCTATGTTGTCCTTCTGATCACCTCTACATGCAAACAGTGATATCTCAATTACTGTACGCCAAATACTAAGACCATACCAGAACGTAACTGAAATATAAACCCTGGTGTGCCCTCCCATACTTAGTAGATTCACCTGGCACAGCAAGAGTATAATCAGACTACGTTCTATGGAAACACTGTGATGTTACTCTACCAGCGGTGCCACTCACGACACGCTTTTATTCCCTTAAGCGATGAACTAGATTTTCCATCATCGCTTTATAACTTCTCACGGCCACCAAACTTTACACAAACAGAAGCTTGCCTAACACGCACGTAATACTTCTCCTTTTTCGTAATATTGAGGCATGGATGGTGTGTAAATGAAGGTGTGACCCAGTTTCAGTGAGCACTTCGTTGTTACTTCTTTTGCACTCGTTTTACTTTTTCTTCTGCCTCTGAATATTACCCGGCCAACGCACTGTACAGTATATGGGATGGTGAAAGAAAAAAAAATGTTATGTAGGACTAACGATGTAAATATGAATTATCTGCCCTCTCTCTCTCTCTCTCTCTCTCTCTCTCTCTCTCTCTCTCTCTCGCCGACCAACAGCATCCTCCTCCCACTTAAGTAAGGGTATTTACGCGTTGTGTCACATCTCACCCTTCTCTCTCTCTCTCTCTGACCTTAGAGACACCAAATGTCATGTTCACTGGCTCAAGATCGTCATAACAACGGTTACACACACACACACACACACACACACACACACACACACACACACACACACGTTATAAATCTGCTTTTAACTGTCTGTCTGTCAGTTTCGTGGCTCAGAATAGTAATGAAAAGTGTGTGGCTTTTGTATAAACATCTTCCCTCGAGTTAAACAGATGAGTGAAGGCATTCTTGGCTCAGTGACCATGACTGCATCTGAGGCTGATTCATAGGTCATCCGTCCATTCATTCGTCCATCTAGCCAGCTCTTTCCCTTTTTCTTTCTGTCTGTCTCCCTGTCTGTCATTCTCTCTCTTTCTCTCTCTCTCTCATTCTCTCTTCGTCCGTCCATTCATACGTCCATCTAGCCAGCTCTTTTCCCTTTTCTTTCTGTCTGTATGTCTCCTTGTCTATCATTCTCTCTCTCTCTCTCTCTCTCTCTCTATGTCTGTCTATTTCTATGTATATCAATCTATCAATCAATCAGTCAGCCAATCAGTCAGTCAACTAGTCAATCAATCAGCTCATTAGTCATTCAGTCATTCAGTCTATCCATTTATCCATCCATCTATCTGTCTATCTATCTATCTATCTATCTCTGTATAAACACTGTCCCCTAATAGCTCAGTTGCGTCAGGCCATTCTTGGCTAAGTGAGCATGGCTACTCCTGCCTCTGATTCACTCACCATCTGCTGTAGTGGACCTCCAGTGTAGTTTAATTCCATCAGTACGGTCACGAGTTTTTATGTTTACATCTTAATAATAACGTTTTTATTCATGTTAGGAGAGACGTTTTTGACTGGATGATTTAGACACCTACTCACTTTACCCCATCACCACTAGGAGACGCTAAAAAACTGAATGATATAAAGTCACGTTGTAGACAGGAAAACCTTTTGTCATCCCCTAAATGGGAGTGTAAAATAAATAAATATGCAAATATATAAATGAATGAATATGCTTATGACAGAGGGAATCATGTTTACATACTGGAATAGGCGCCTTTTCAGTATGTAAATAATATTCTTCTCTCTGATTTCTTCGCGGCAAACTGCGGAGCAAAGACCCGTATTCTCGTCGGTTAAGGAAGCTCCCTAACACCTCACCCTAAGCGATTTGTTTTGCTTTCTGCTCCTTACTCTCCTCTTCTGTGTCATTTTAATCACTTAAATACCACCATACTCGGCATGAATAACATACAGATTGATAATAACCAGCCGTAGTTAAAAACAGGTTGCTAAGGAGAGAGGTGCTAGGGGGCTTCTGACGATAATCCGGACCAAAAACACAAACTGTGCACTCATGATATTCATCTGCTACCTAGTATGAGGAGTAGTCTGAGGTTTGTGTAATGGGCCATGTTTCAGAGGTTTGGATGGGATTTCGCTGTAGTCGCTCGAGGGAATCCTAGAGAATGGATGCTCGATGTTGATGCTGAGAAACACTTTCATAACATAGGACACACTGGCGGGAGGATTAGGAGAGCTGAGTATAAACATCTAAGACAAGAACGCAAGTAGCAATCTCTTCATCCATTGTCCCCCACCTCTTACCTAACAGACAAATAGCGCGTCAACTGTGACATGAAGGAGTTTGACTTGGATGAGACGTTGTAGTGGCCACCCAGGAGAAACTCTTGGGATCTGGTGCTAGACAGGATATGACTTTATGATGCAGCCAACAAGCTATTTTAGAACATAAGAACACTAGAATAAAATTATTGAGAAAGCTGGGTGTGCAGAACCATTTCTTGCATCCTTGGGACATTAATGCTAAAAGTAGGCCTCTGTCAGTTCAATGTCTCCAACCCGTTTCCTGGCAGATATTATAGCACGTAGCATCCAATAGAAAGGAGAGCTCGAAAATAGATGGTTTGGATTGGGAGGATGTGTAAGTGATGGGGAATGGCAAGAAATTGGGATATCGTACCAGCCTTACTGAATGAACTCTGGGATTTGGTGTCAGGACAGGAAGTAGAGAGACATACAAACAGGTGTGCAGATACGAAGAAAGATCGATTAATATATAACTAAAAAAAACACTTGGGGAACGCATAGAAGCTCCAACTCTAATTAAATTTATGGCTTTCTGTTGTACTTCCTCTTTCGTCAGACGAATACTTATACGGCCTCTTAGTTAATCAATTTTACGGTCTTAGTCAGCCCTATGACACAATCTCTGAGTGCGCATACCTACTCGAATGCCAGTAAAATTTATTATCTATTCCAGCATCCGGATCCGGATCCACCTCAAACTCTAATAAACTCTACCTTGACCCACTGTCCACCTATTGACCAACTTTCACTGAAATCCGGTAGCAACTTTTTGAGTCATCCTGTGCAAAGACAGATAGACAAACAAACAGACTGACGCGGATGAATACACTACCTCCGCTTCCGTGACCCACCGCCCAACCACCCACCAGATTACAATGAAATCATACAGACGGGGGTGAATATGTAGCCTCCCGTAAATATGTACATGGACTGACTGAGGTAGATAGCTACGTAAACTGAAACACTGATAAAAATGAACAGACAAAAATGACAGACAGGTAATTAAATAGCGAGATGGATTTGTTGATGAATGAACATTAGAAAATATATCAGCAAAGGGGAAGCAGCGAATAGATGAACACAAGTAAACAAGGGTAAGTGACTGTTACATGAATCAAAGCAAACTGGTGACAAACTTTATAGACGTTGCTATAAAAAAAAAAAAAAAAAAAAAAAAAAAAAAAAAATTAATCCCACCTCCTGACTCTGGTTACGCATTAAGTCGAAAATCTAAATATAAATGTGTGAAAATCATATGAATTTTTAACTCATATCCGCACTCCACCTGTCACCCACATCCGGCCGTCTTACACACCTTCCCCTCCCCCCCTCGTCTCTTTAATTAATCCTCCTCTCCAGCTTAATCCCCCATATACCTCCTCCCGGTACTGTGCCAAACCCTGACCCTCTAACCTCTAATCTTCCAACTCTGGCGTCATTAACTCACCTTCAGATCCCCCCACCTGTTTCCCTGGCACCACCACACGTCTTCAGTCCCTCCTCTCTGTGACACCAAGCCCCTCTCACCTCATCACACTTTATCTCCTCCCTTCCCTGGCACCAACTCCTCCCTCTCACCTCCACATCTCATCAAACTCTCTCACCCCTGGCATCATCCCCTACCCTCACCCCCACCGGCACCAACCCTCTAACCTCACTCCCACTGGCACCAATCCCTCTTCCCCCCCCCCTCCAACATCCACACCTAACCCAATCCTCTCCCTGGCACCAACCCCTTTCCCCAACCTTCACATCTAACCCCTACACTCACCTGCACCAACCTCCCCTCACCACCTGCATCTCTTCCTTTCCTCGCCATTCACGTTAGCAACCGCTTTCACCCAGTTCGTGGCGGATATAGCCCAAACATAGGGGAGGCAGGGCGCAATACTGGCAATAGAAGGGCTAATACGCTGTTTGGGAAGACGAACTTTGCAACTGACATTTATTATAAGCATTAAAAGAATCACATAATTTATAAAGGAAGGTAGATTCACATTTAACAGTTCATGCATTTGAATAAACGTAAAAATGGCAATGAAGGATGCCGGGAACAACTAATCGCCACGTTCAACCACCAGAATATGAAGTGTTTTAAAAATTTTGGTGCGACATGACGAAAACTTCATTAGGCTACTCGTGTGTTACTGGACATAAACGATACTTTAATCTGGTAAGGAAGGGAGGTGCAAATACTTAGGCTAAGGGCATGGGGGGGTGAGGCCGCCACACTCCACAGCGCCATAGAGTAGGAAGCCCCGCCCTCTCGGAACTGCCTAGTACCTAAGCCCCCTCACCCTCCCCTCCTCGATAGTAATGTAACTCTCACCCCAACACCTCCACACAGACACAACTTTGCATGTCGACGCCAGGGGAGGTAGCTTCCGGCGCCACACCTTTTATTGCTCACGCTGAAAGAAAACACACACACACACACACACACACACACACACACACACACACACACACACACACACACACACCTCCCCTTGCGCTTCCCTTGCGTCATCAAATTGGCATCTGCTTTCGAGGTCGGTGTTACGTTCACGGCCAGAACCATGTGTTAGGCTCAGTCGAATGTGAAACACCTCTCTCTCATGCACGCTATCTGTATACCTGTCTGTCTGTCATCATCTCTCTCTCTATCTATGTATCTGTATTTTACTCCACGTATCTAGCGGCCGCGTCAAATAAATACCTCCAAGGCTCTCTATCACAGTTCGTCACAATTTCGACAATATATTTTGCCTTCATGTGTAAATGAGCCACTGGAACGTATATGAGTTTTGTGGAAGAGAAAAAAAATACTCTATTTATCTTTTAATTCATACATTGCCAAGCATCTAATCCAATATATAATTTAGGGCGAGCACGAACAAAACCTTTGAATCTATTTATTGGTTAATCAATTCCCATTCAGTGAGGGGGTTTCCTCGATCCAAGACTGTCCATCATTTTTTTATCCTACTCATTAACGACCCCTTTCTCCCACCACTCTCCTATCCTTTTTTCCCACCCTGCTCGTGGTCTTGCTCTTCTCCTTCCAGCCATCTCCTAGGTTCTCCGTCTCCATCTTCAACACTTGCTATCAACGCCTTACCAGAGACAACATGATTCAGTTTCTGGTGTGACTGAAGCACTGCCGTAGACACTGAAGTTTGTGGAGAAGAATAAGAGAGTAAAACGGGAGATCTACTATAACTAACCTCTGATAGCGCTTTATCCTCCTTCTCCTCCTCATACCCATATTTCCCACAAATATAAATAATGTAAGCAGGAAGACACCCAAGTAACAGAAGCTATCGTCAGAGCACATGTGAAAGGAGTTCTTGTGTACATCTGCCCATCCATCGATTATTCCTTCGAAACAGGGTACAGAAGAAAAATATGTGCAAGTTAGGAAAACGACTCTAAATTACTCTGTACAACTCATCGCTGCATTCAATAAGGGGTGACTTCTCAACCAAAAGCCTCCAGGAATTTCTGTCCCTGTTCAGTAACGATCCTTCCTGCCACAAGAGACCACCATCCCTTCTATCCTCCCGTACTTGGTGGTCCAATGGTTACACTGCCCCAGGTGGAATGATAGCCATGCATAGGTTCGATCCCTAAGAGCTGACTGGAGGTTTGTCAATCATGTAATGCCATCACGGTAAAATAGCTCGTTAGCTGTCCTTAATAATAAAATGGACTAAGTTAGCATGACCTCGAGCCCCTACATCTCTAAGGATTTCATATATTAGCTGGTAATAATTATCTTTCACTTGATCAGCCTCTCCTTCCTCGAACTCTCCCACGCTTATCTGCCCTCGTTGTCACCCGCCAGCATGAAATTCAACTACACTGGTTTAAAGACTAAAAAAATAATTATGTACACCACATATATAATAACAGAAATCATACTTGTACGTTCGATTAACTTCGTGCAAGGTTTCTGTGTGAGTTGAGCTAGTGGATTTAGATGATTTGAATCATACGTGAATGGAAACAGGCCCACAAGGATCTTTGTTGATAGGTTCTAATTTAATTCATTCCTTATCCTGCTTCCAGATCCTGACAACATTATTCGATAAAGTGAAGTCGGGTTAAAGTTCTTACGGATTCATTTTCGAAACGTGTACCATTCAGACTCCCGGTTTCCTCTACAAGGTAAATAAATAGCCTTGTGGTGGCCAAAGTAACATGCAGTATATCCTACGAAGCCGAATGGGTATAGCTATCTGAACACCGTAACGTAACAACATAAACAAACCCCAACCAGGACTGTGACGCACATCATTACTGCGACTGAAAACCGTATGACGTCAGAGGTGTGGCCCCGGGGGAGTCTGCCTCGCGTCACTCTATCCCTCCCTACAGCCCCTATCCATCACCCAAACTCATCCACTTCACCCTCATTCCCTCCTCCATTCTGAGACACAAGTTGGGGTACCAGTGAAATTTTATAGCGTCTCTCTCTCTCTCTCTGTTTACCCACATTTTCTTCCCATCCTTCATCCTTTTCTTCCCTTTTTCCCTTCTCCTAATCTACTCTTATTCCCATCACATTTTCTCCAGTCCTACCTTACTACCCGCTAGTACACAATCCACTTATGCCTTTCTCACCTTTCCAAACACTAACCTCCTATTCCCTCCCTTTCTTCCGTGTCTTGCTCTCTCGTCTCCTCCTCTTCCCTGCCTCCTCCTTGTCCTCCTCGTCTCTTCTGAATCTTCCCTTCCCCCCTTCCCTACACCATGAGCCTCCCCAAAAGCCCACACTGACTTACTGGTGGGCATCTGGGGAGGGCGGGGGCTTTGAGGTGTGTGTGGACGGTGTTGAGATAGATCGCCAACGTACAGTACTTACGGTCTGCACACAAGGAGGGAGACCATACTGTGTTAGCTCAGTTTCTTCTTTGTTCCTTTTTCAGTTTGGTGCAATTCCTTCATTTCCTCACGAATTCGTTTCAAACTTGGAGGAAGTGATCCTTGGGCAAATACCCTCACACATCAGTTTTATTTTTGGATATGCAGTATTCGCTCCGCTCAATATCAAAAGGCCAGAAATGAATTTTACCTCGGTAACCGGTGGCCCGACTGGACTGGAAATTCTTTTATTCTTCAAGTTAGAGCGTTTTAAGGGTACCTTGCTCTAACACAAATTGCACTACGTTGCGCCGTTTTTGATGTATTACGATAACAAACAAACCAAAAAACATACCGAAACAGGATCATTATAACGTAGATTATGGCTCTGAAATTGCATTATGGGGTCAAAACTCTAGCCTTACGAAAACTCTACCTTGGGGATCCTGTGTTTATACAAAATGTCGTGGTAGGAAGGGTCAAAACTTTGGAATTGACAGATGAGGGAATTCTAAGCAAAAAAACGTTACATGAACATTTACCCAAATCTCGACCGTTAGAGAGATACGGTTACTGATGACTTTGTCTGTGAAAATGGTCTCCTTCATAATTTGCCCATGTCATCAATAACTGTAGCTCTGTAACGGTTGAGATTTGGACACATGTTCATAAGATATTTTTTGCTCAGAATTCCCTCATCTGTCAATTCCCAAAACTTTGATCCTTCCTCCCGGGACACCCTGTATATGTTCAATAACCATCATGGTAATTTGTACAACTGGATATCAGCATATTGTAGGTGTGTGGAAATCATTCTGCATTCCCAATAAAGACGTTTACATTGTTTTCCTGTATTCTCCACCTCCATTTTTCACAATTTTGTACTTTTCTCCCATGTACACTCTCCTCTTCCTCCTCACTACCCTACTATATAAGTTCTCTCCCTTCCAGGTCTTCTTTCCCATCCCCTCTTCTTCCCCTCTCCTCTTTCCCATCCCCCATCCATCGCCTCACAATAAGCCACCCGAGTGCCCCCACTGGCCTGCTGTTAGCGTCGTGGGAGGGCGGGGTATTTGAAGTGTGTGTTTAGAAGATTTTGTGACAGATTACCTAAATTACTCTGTATTTCCCTTTCCTCCCTCTCCATTCCCATTCTTCCCTCTCCTCTTCCTTCCCTTCTGTTTTCTCTTTCTCCCTCTTACCTCTATACCATCGTTCTCCCTTTTCCTCCTCTCTTCTCTTCCCCTGTCCCTCTTGTCCTTCTCTCTACCATTGAATACCTCCTCCTCTCACTTTCTTCTGTATCTCTTCCTCTACTTCTCCCCATCCCTCCCCCTCTCTTTCCCGCACCATGAGTCCCTACAGAGTCCCATCTTGCCAGCTTGGGATGTCTAGGGAGGGCGGTGTCTTTGAGGTATGTGTAGACGGTGCTGTGACAGATTACTACATGCAGTACTATTATTTTCGTCTGGCGGACTGGCTGGATGTAAGGTTATCAAGAATGTCTATTTAGTTATGTTGTGTGTATCCCTTTAATCTTCTACACATGAACTATAAAGCGGGTGGGCAGGATCCAGAGATTAGCAAATTAGGTAATAAATGACGACCATTAATTGAACGCCCAGTGAAGTACGTGATTATTCCATTCACTCATTATTCCATCCTTCAAAACTGTCGGTTCCACTCCATCGACATGTGTCCACCAAACAAAGTGCTGTTGAAGACATCAATATAGATCCACTTCCATGCATACAGTACCGAGGCAGTGACTACTTAACTTTCGAAATTTACTGTTTCCTGTGACTGAACACACCGAGCGTCTGACATTATATACTGTGTATGAATTTCATAACCGTCTGACTAAAAAGTGGAAGATATTGCTGTCCGCAATAGTACTTCATAATATTATGTAGCTCCCGTAATATCTGAGGTGTTGACACCATTCCTTTGATTGCCAAGATGAAATGAAGATGCAGTCTTAAAGACTATTCGATCTCTTCTGAGAAGAGATGAGCCTTAAGGCGAAATTTTCAAGGCTGGCACCTTGAATGGTTGTATGATTGTATTCATTAG
Source organism: Coenobita brevimanus (assembly GCF_032717465.1). Taxonomy (NCBI): domain Eukaryota; kingdom Metazoa; phylum Arthropoda; class Malacostraca; order Decapoda; family Coenobitidae; genus Coenobita; species Coenobita brevimanus. The sequence continues at coordinate 6,349,949 of NC_137016.1, read as the reverse complement.
AAACGATATATTTTAAATAAATCTCATTCAGAGGATTACAATAACCATTTCTCATAAGATTGCTCAAGCAAAAAATAAATAAAAATTATATATATATATATATATATATATCATTAAATCACTTAATAACACGTGATTAAGAGATATACTGATATCCACAAGGAAAAGAAACACATCGCCAGGTGTGAGCAAAGTGAGGGAGCTGGAGTACACCTGTCATTTTTACATGATCTTGAACAGAAATTATCTCTAACCAGTAGAACTGGGAAACTATGGACAGAGTACATGAAAATAATGTGCATTAAGCTGTTATTCATCTGTGCTGAACGCACTGGTGATTGGAAACTACATCTGTTTTGCATCTCAAAGATGATCTCTGTCCTTCATTCTGGGGGACATACTGCATACGCAAAGTGTACTAGACTTTATCTAGACCAGATGAAGCAGCTATCTAACCTGACGGACAAGGAGCAGTATGAGAGGTACACAATCTGTTGGTACTGGACCATAAGAAGAACCCACTGGTTCTGGTGTGGAGGCTTCACTGACCAGACAGTTGTGCAGGTGTTGATGTGAACGCTGAAGACACATGGAAGTCTAGCACATGGTCGTGGAATTATTGGCAGTACACAACCCAAGATCGTCCATGTCCTGCCACAAACAGTTTCAATTCACACACTGAAACTACGATGCAGCACATGTTCACAAATATGCTCAGGTACTACTTATTAGTGCTGGCAATTTTACGCATCTTTTCAGGACCGTGATTAAACGTATCTTATTCCTGGTAATGCTAGACGGCTTCACCTAGATGTTTATCTGTCTATCTGTCCACCTACCCATCCTACTGGATTTAATGTGCTTGCATACCCTAAACCCCCAAGACATTCCCTTCCATCCCCATGCTCGTATGAAGAATAATGGTATATTATTCTCCATCCTGTCTCTGGCAGGAGTCTATTTATAGCTCGCAGACAAAACACACAAAAGTCAGTGGAGGTGGAGGAGGGAGGGGGTGAGTGGGGATCTCATGTTTTAGAAGTGCGAGGCCCAGGGGAGAAGTGGATGAGAGAGGGAGAGAAGACAGGGAAGGAGGAACTCGACTGCAGCTGTGAGATTGGTATATACGTGTTTTGGAGAGGAGGGTGTTGTATTTGTTAGCAAAGAAAATAAGATCTGATCTTGGTAATACAAATACAAGGAGAAAAAAATCAATAAATGCATATATAAATGTGCTGTACATCATATACATCTCTCTCTCTCTCTCTCTCTCTTTCTCTCTCTCTCTCTCCACACACACACACACAGAGTATATATATATTTGTCTATATCTATCAATCTATCTATCTATATATATATATATATATATATCAATCTATCTATCTATCTATCTATATATAGTCCCGTCTATGGCTACACAGTGAGTAGGGTTCAGTATCGAACCCACAATTTTTCCCTCAGGAGGCCAATCCCCTTCCTGGACCTACTTTACCCCATGGACTTATTTTTTCCTCCTTGGACCTGTTTTGCATCTTGGACATATTATTTCCATGGGCAGTTTTCCTAAATGAGATATTTCCATATGCTCCTAATTTTCCTCATACACCTATCCTTCTAATGGCCTCATTTTCCACACTGGCATATTTTCCCCATGAACCTACTTTCTCCATGTACCTGTTTTTCCCATGATTCTACTTTCCAACGTGGACTTATTTTCTCCATGAACCTGTTGTCCACCGTGGGCCTGTTATCCACATTAACCTTCTGCCTCTCCATGGACAAAAGGGGAATTGTCCTTTGGTTGATTTTATCGCTTCAACATGCTATTCCTTTGGACCTACTTTCACTCATAGAACAATTTTCTCCCCATGCTGTAACGCCGAATCTGCAGGTGGATTTCTTTTACACCCACGGACCTTCTCCCCCAAGGATCTGTTACTACATACTGGACCTAATTTTCCACATGGACTTATTCACCAGTAATCCCAATAAATCTACAGTTACCCACACGTGAAGAGAATGGAGAATGAAAGACTGACTAAGAGGGTGTATGTGGGTGAGGTGGGGGGAGGGAGAGGGAGGGGTAGACCGAGGATGAGGTGGAGGGATGGAGTTGAGAGGTATATGAGGGAGGGGGGGTTGAGCTGGGTGGAGGGTAGTCATATGGTAGGTGACAGAGCGACTTGGAGGCGTTTTGTCTGCGGCCACCCTTTGCGGGATTAGGGCGTCGGGCTATAGATAGATAGATAGATAGATAGACCCACCCGCCCAGCAGTTCATCCACTTACCCCACCTACCTACTAACATCCTTTCCATTCCCACCCATTATTTCCGTCTACCCACCCACCTGACCACCAACTCCATTCACCCACGTTACCTCGTCCATTCATCCAGCCATCCAAAATCTCTCACCCAACTCGTCTGCCCATCCACACACCACACCCTATTTCTTTCTCATCTACCCACCCACTACACACTACCCAGCGGCCTATTTCACCTCACCCACCTACCCATTCTGCCCTACTCACCCACCTCGTTCATATTTAGCCCAGCACACCTCCCATCCACCAAACAACCCCACCCATCAGCCCATCAACCTACCCACCCTGCCACCAACCATGCAAGTGTATGGAGAGAGAGCGAGAGAAGGCACTGATATATATATATATATATATATATATATATATATATATCTATATATATATATATATATATATATATCATAACATAGCCTATGATTTCATCATCCTTTGTATAATTCTAACGTACAGTTTGCTGCATGTTTGATCACGATTCGCCTCGTGGCTTCCATGGTGACCAGGCTTGCGTGTTCTACCTCACTTCCCCCTTCTCCCCCTTACAGTAGAGTAAGTCGTTGTTTCTGTTGTTCAGAGCAGGATTGTCAACTCTTTGTCCCCTATGGCTTCATTTGCGCGTCCTTCTTACAAGTTGTATCAAGCTCTGCCGGCCCCTATATAATGAGCTCAGTCTCTGCATTAATTGCCACTTAGATCTACTCCTCATTTTGTTCACATCTCTGTCCTCCCCTGTATAGTGTATTATTATTTTTGTGAGTGCTCAGGAAGTCTCCAACCATCTAGCTGCTGTATAATTTGAGTATATGTGTTGTTACCATTTTTCTTGTACTGTATGGCCTAAGGTGTTAATTCGTGGGCCTGGTAAGGTTTTTGTGATTCGTGTAGAGTTTTAGTGTCAGCCAGAGTTTGTAATATTTTGTATCCGTAATAATATTATATCTTGCATTAACTGAGCATTATCCGGTTTTCTCATTTTATCAGGGCTGACTTAGATAAATTTACTTTTGCTAATTTCGTGTTAATAGGGGCTATTGCAGTTAACCATATATGTAACCTGTTTTGCCATTACATTATCCTTATGAGTCCTGAATGTTCAGTTGTTAGTTTGAGCATTAAACTTTAACTTGTAATTTTACGTAACTCTTTTGTTTTGAACCTGGAACTTTGCGGGACAGTAGTGATTTTAGTATTCTCACTTGAAGTGTTCATTATCTCTCTCTGTTCCGTGACAATATATATATATATATATATATATATATATATATATATATACTGAAGTCACTGCGGTATATCAAGGGTACTGTGCCCTCAAGCGAACTGATTTACTAAAATTTCATCTCGTGTGTTCAGGTACCTTGATGTGAATAGATATTAACCTCTTCTCTACGCTCACATGTTTTTATTGTTTGAGCAAGTGACAGCACTGTCAGCCACCTAACAGGGCGTGGACGCCTACATCATGTATCACTCTAAACTTTCGCTACCATATTGCTAAAAGGAAAAAAAAAAAAAAAAAGTCAAAGATAGCATCAAACCGAGTACCAATCTTAGGTTATCTTAGAAATTATCAAACCTACAGTGAACCTACGCACATCTTTAGAATGCTAATGGAAAGGCGGTAGACGTTCCTAAAATTACTTCTCATTATTCGTCATCTTTTTGCTGAAAGATGCCCCAAAATGCCATATTGACTCCTAAACCTGGGTTATCTGGAAACATTAAAACTACAGTGGACCTACACACATCACTGGAAAGTTTATGGAAATGTAGGAGGTGCTGTTTCATCCGCCTTTCCAGAAATTTGCCACTATGCTGCTCAAAAAAGATCAAGTGTGCCAAAAAGAGCACAAAAAATAGGTTACCTGGGAAATTATTAAAGCTACAGCAGACTTTCGTAATTCACTGGAAGAGGAAGAAGACAACTTCAGCAAGACTGTTCGCTCGAACACTCAACATTCTTGCGGCGAAGCACATACTCGTAACTTCATAATAATATTTTTGAGACCTCCAGATACTTGCACAGAGAGGACTTTTAAAGAGGAGGAATCAGATACTTTATTCATTAATCCCTTCAATACGAAAGGACTTTTCGAAACTAATGAGCCATCTGAAGGCCGCAAGAAAAATATATAAGTAAATTAAGACATCATCGTAGTGAGAAAAAAAAAAAAAAAAAAAGGAAAAAGGTTGTAAGAGCTCTACATTGGTTAGTCTGCACTGTAACGTATAGGTTTTCTCGGATATTTACCTTTTGGCTAAAGTGAGTTACTGTGGGCTAAATACAATATAATCGTCGCTCGTAAACTGCAGTAAAACACAAAGTTCTTTATTCTCGCCCACAACGTGAATGGTAAGAGTCTGTAACAGTTTTGTTCTCCAAGTTTAAGCTTAGAGCAGTATAACAGTCTTCATTTAGTCGAATTAAATGTTAAGTAGGTAAATAAGGTAGTAGTTAAAGGGTCCGATGGTGGAATTATCGTATGGGACATCATCATGCGTTAACGCGCTGCGGTTCAAATCCAAGGCTTTTGAATCATATAAAACACTACAATGTCGTAGGATGGCCTTCTACGGTTCAAATGATCTGTATTACGGCAGACTGGCCTTGGATTCTTCTACTCCGCCTGTCTTGCTGGAACCGAAAGGATTAATATGACACTAAAAGTAACAGCTGTCATTAATGCTGGTTTGTTGTCTGCATAAACAATACACACACACACACACACACACACACACACACACACACACACACACACACACAGATCAAAACGAACAGGAACTTTGTAAATTTGCTTTGGAAGATTTTTTTTTACCTTTCAAGTCTTGGTTTCTTTTTTTTTAAACAACACACACACACACACACACACACACACACACACACACACACACGCAAACAAACATATCAATAAAACTCGAACAAACTTTCCTCGTCAGTATTGCCGCCTTCCTCATCACGTAACCAGGTCCATCGATACACCAACATCCCGGCCGCCTGGCAATACCTAACCTTTGCGTGTGTGGGCCGAGCAGCGGGCCACGGAGTCCACACTGGCGCCATCAACGGCACACCCAAGGACGGCGAATGCGATGTTTGGATGAGCCTCTTCTCGGTTTATGAGGCTTGGCTGTTCAGGTGTGTATTTTTGGCAAGTCTTCAATTAACCAGTATATCATCTTATGTTTACCGTCTAATCATTTATTACCCCAACAACCTCGGGCTCCAGGTCCATTGTGTTTTGTCGACACATTCATAGAGATGGTGATCAGTCATTAACCCATGAGCAGTATGATGTAATTTTCAGATCCTAATATCCCATCTGATACATATTTTTAAAAAGGTGTCTGTCTGTTTGTTCACTCTAGAGGGTTCCAAACGGGCCTAGCAGGGGTAACTTTTACGAGGAAGTTGATGGGGTGATTTAAAGACGTTAAAATGGTGCCTCTGATGACCAAAAGTAGAACTAATCAAATTTACATGTTGGAGCTTGGTAGACAGTTGCCACGGAATTTTTAACCTTCTTACAACAGTGTCAATATTATAACTTAAGAATCACTGTGTCAGGTCATCATGGTAGAGGCTGGTGGCCGGGTGAGTAGCGTGGTGGGAGGGATGGTCGGGTGGATGATTGTCACTCCCATTTCATTTACTGTCTCCCTCTGACGGTTTCATGACACGACGCAGGCCAAGTGGTCGCCGAAAGGGCTGGTTAGAATATACCTCGACATTAGTTTTCTTTTTCTGACAGGGGATGATCATCACAATTACCTTATCGGAAGTACATTAGTCTTTTATGTATTACATGTCATAGTGATTTCTGCTATATATACTGAAACTCAAGACAAAATACATATAAAGTGTTTAAGGGTAATCGTCACACACACACACACACACACACACACACACACACACACACACACACACACACACACACACACACACAGAGGCAGGCAGGCAAAAACATTATCGCTCCGTCTTCTAAAGGCGGGCGATAATAACAGGAATTAGAAATAATTCCGAGACGGTGTCGGTCATCCATTTGTAGTAAAATTCTTACCATTCTTGTGATCTTTACCTTTGACTCATGGAATTTATATCTGACCCTGAGCGAGATGAATTCAGTAACTACTAACCTACGAAAATTGAAGTTTCTAGATTAAGGCTTTTAAAAGTTAGATCTCAAAATAAGCAGACTCTCTCTCTCTCTCTCTCTCTCTCTCTCTCTCTCTCTTGCACACACACACACACACACACACACACACACACACATAAAAAGACAAATGCAACCACTAAAACTGCCCTCTTGCTACAAATAAGATACCGGGTATGATAAAGACTATATGTTAATGGGCTTGTTAATATAATAAAGGTAGGAATGAGGTCACCGAACTGTGGAGGTGTATATTATCGTCTCTCTGCATGTCCATTTAAGGTTCGGTGACGCCTACTACTGTTTTTCTTGCTATCTCTAGACGATTTTATTCAGTGTAGGTGACGCTTTTCAAACTGGGGATGTTAGCTACTGCCTTTACCAACTGTCTTTAATAGAGTGCCCTAACGAATTGAATCTATGGTCTTGTTTTGATATGAAATCCAATGACTGTTGAAGAAATATATGGGGAGAGTGAGAGACTGACGAGGAGAGGGTATATGAGTGAGGTGGAAGGGGGGGGGAGAGGGACAGGGAGGCCAAGGATGAGATGGATGGATGGAGTGGAGAGGTATATGAGAGAGGGGAGTGTGAGCTGGGAGCAGGGCAATGAAATGGTGGGGGACAGGGTGACATGGAGGCGATTTGTTTGTGGCCACCTCTTACGGGATAAAGGCGTTTGGTAATAGATAGTTACAGATTATTTCCCCTCCTGTGACACTCGGGGCTGTATTCTCGTGGACTTAGCAGGTTGTTTTCCCCCTTTCTTCACGATTTATTTTAAGTATTACGTCGTTAAAAGATCTTGGAAGTTTTTATGGAATTTCACGTTTTCACTACGATGGTGTCTTCTTGTATTCTTCTTGCGGCCTCTAAACAATTTTACTTAACTCTGGGAAACCTCTCACAGTAAAGGGATCAGGAGCAATCTCCATTCACTTCCTTTACTAAGAGAAGTGCTCCTAAGGTTAAGAGGAAAAAAAGTTAGTAGCACGACTAACACACGGAAGGCATTCTCGGGATGAATGGTTAACATCAACATGAATAAAGAACATGCAACATCCCGCCTGAAAATAATAATAATAAAAAAAAAAACAGTGAAAGGAGCATCTTCTCACCTTTCCAGACGACCCTTGATGCTCGCAGGGGTCATACACTTACAGAAGAGCATCAATTTGGAAAATAAACACGTCTTACCATCACTGATTATACTGTATTTTTCATATTTTCCACTTTACCATTCACTTTTTTTTTTTTTACTTGTGGGGATTCTTGTAGCTCAGGAAAGCTAATTAATACTGCCGCAGGTTAATCTTATGAATAAATCTAACTTCACCGATGCTTTGTTTTAGCTGCCATCAGACATTTTATTAATTTCTTTCATATGGTGACGTTTTTTACACATATTTCTTGCTACCATCAAGCGATTTTCATCAGTTCCTTCTATACAGCGGCTTCATTTGTACTTAGATCTTGCTACTAAAAACGAAATCGTTTTCATCATCTCTTGTAATTGGTGATGCCTTTTATATTTCCTGCCACCACCTGTAATGATCCCAATTTCTATGCTGACATCTTTTATACCAAGTCCTTGCCATTACCAGTTGATTATGTTTGCTTCTAATACGATATACATACTCTTGCTAACACTAGATGCCCATTACAAAACCCCTTCTACCTAGAATTTCCAATATATGATGACCTCTTTTATATTTCGCTCTGGTTACTTTTTAAAATTCATGGTGGTAGAGTTATAATCTTCACCAGACCCTTCTGTGCCACGTAGTCATTTTCTTTTCTTTCTTAATATTGCCAAACAGTGTCGCTCAGCTCGTGAGATACCATTCATGGTGAAAGGGCTGACCATATCCTGCAGTAACCTCATGCATTCCATAACGTATTTTATACCATATTCTTGGTACTCATGGTCGGTATTATTTGAACCTGAGAGGTTATATACAGACTTTTCGAGTCCAGGGGGTTGGATAAAGCTTTCAGTAAGCCCTTCAGTATCACAAGACTATCCATGAAAAGTTGGATGAAATCTTCCGTAGGACGCAAGAATAAAATACCAAATACTTCACCGTAATAAAGAGACTAAACACACCATAAATAAAGCATAAGCAGTTCATAAACACACACATCACACAAGCAATGCAATCAAAGCAATTAACACACACCACACAGACGACAGGCAAACAAACCACAAACACACAAACCCTGCGTAACAAAAGCACAAGCAAGCACCAGTGTAGACAACACTCACAGATAACACACAGACAGGTAACAAAACACGCATCACACAGACAACACACAAAAGAGCACAAACAAACATCTCACAAAGTCCAAAATCACCCTCCTCAGTGACACTGGCCAAATTAGCTCCAACACAACAGAAACTACTCAAAGAATGCACAGACACCACACTTCACAAACAGACCACGAAAACACACCGCACAGACACCGAAATAACAGATAACAAGCACACATCACACAAACAATTCACAAGTAAAATCCATACAGCATACAGACAACACACAGGCAAACCACAAGACCGCACCACAAAATATAAACGAAAGCCACAACCACACAGATAAAACACAGACAAAAAACTAGCCACAGTAGCACTATCAAGAAGCACTCAGAATGTGAAACACTCGCGCCATGCCATCCGTCTCAAGGCTCGTACACAGTATCAGTGGGCATCTGTGGATATGGAGTACGGTAAAGAAAAAAAATTATATTAAAAAAAAAATCACGTAGACAATGAGTAGTTATCATTCATCGAAACTGAAGATCATCGTGCTTGGACACAACATGTACCCTATGATTACTGAAAGACCCTTAATGCTGATCATTTGACCCTTCCCTGTGCTTTTGACCTTTAATTGATTGCTTTAAAAAAACGAATTACTTCATCCATATCTTACCCTTAGCGAATCCACCAAGTTAGGTGTAAATCGGATCAAAAGTGTTTAAGGTAACTCTGTCTTGTAACCTTGACCTTTGCTTTGTTGTGATGAAAATAGAATAATCTCATCCTAGGCTAACCCCAGAACCTTCCACGACGCTTGATCTACTCCAAATGGAACCTATTTGAGGTAAAATGCCGAAATTTTAACCTTGCCTGTGACAGATTGTTTCAGAACTCAGTCACTTCGTCCATTCCTATCCCGCAATCTTTCCACCAAGTTTGGTCAGATCTCACCAAAACTGTCTGAGCTTACCTTACCCTGGATCTATAGCCCATGAAGTTTGTAGGCCATACACTGACCACCTCTGCTTCTGGTGTCCTCGGTCATCAAACAAAACTAGATTCAAATTCATTCAATAATTTCTCCCTAATCTTGACGACCGACAGATAAAAGGACTGACAAAAAAAAAAAAAAAAAGAAAAAGAAAAAAAGAGAGAGCCACATAGTGTTTTCACGTGCGAGTGTAAAAATGCACAAACAAAATACAAAAACACCCCCCCCCAATGACACAAAGCAAACAAACAGCAAGCACAGCAAGCACAAAAGCACGAAATACCAAAAAGACAACACACAAACTCGGGCAGCACAAACACATATCACACAGAAAACACATAAACACGTCACACAGACTGCACACAAACACATACCACACAAACACATTGCACAGACAATACACAAACACCCACTACACAAACAAGCAACAAGCACACAGTACAAACGCGGCACAAAGGCACGTAACATGGACACCACACTATCTTGCATGCTAAACAGCTGAACAGAGCTTCGTGGTGAGGCCATCGTAGCCACAAAACTGACGCAGACTACGTAAAGCCAGGCACATGGGTATTCACACGTAGGCTCTTCCACACACACACACACACACACACACACACACACACACACACACACACACACACACACACGTGCACACCAGCCAAGCACCTCCACACTAATGCATACTAATGTGAAAGTAAACACATTCATGAAAGTCTACACGCACATGCATACGATAAGTTTATATTAGGAAAGAAAGTTTAGACAAAAATTAAAATTCTTCCTCACGCGTGTAACTTGATACTGTACAGTATTTGCAAAAAATTTAACATATTCACCTTCATGTATATGCGCAGGAAAAATTTGTCATTACAAGAGGGTTCGATGAGTTTCATGAGCAAAAGTCCCACTGTTTTGCTAAGGGTTGGCAAACATGAATGTAGGCGACTTGCAAAATAAAACTGTGGTACCGGTAGTCTTGTGTCCTGGGGAATCATGATGATGATGAAGCTAGAGATGAAGGCATAGACAGAAGGATAGAAACCGTACGAGGGCTGTTTGGATATTAATGATTTATGACAGACTCGATCGAAAGTCTTTCAGATGTCAAGTGCAATGGCAAAGTTTTCGCCAAAGTCCCGAAATATTCCAGAGTCCAGGACCAGGCTTGCTTTTTTTTTTTTTTTTTTTTTAATGAGCCTTTTTCAGTTAAAGTGCCTGCTTTAGCGTGGCAGTGCCCACCTTTATGCTATCATTTCAGTGCCGATCATCTGATTCAAGAAGGAACTAACTATGTGCCTGAGACACTCAGGGATGCCAGTGCGAAGAGGGCTTCATTGGGTTTTTTATCAGTCCTTCCCTTCTGTCTTTTTTTTTTTTTTTTCCCCCTTGGCGTTAGAGTTGTAAAAAGTGTTCGTTTTGAATGTATACATTATACAGAACCGATGAAAATTTTTAAACATTCAACACCAAATGTCAGTGAAATTATAAGTAATTGAAGAAATACGAAAACAGATGGACAGAGAGAACGAGGGATAAATAGGTAACGAAAGCAGATTAATACATAGGTTACTTGCGCCCATAACAAACTTCCGTAAGGCACTAACGTGTATGAGGATGCTGAAACTAGGTAATCAGGAGCTATGTATTTGTATTAATCACACACACACACACACACACACACACACACACACACATGCAGAGAGAGAGAGAGAGAGAGAGAGAGAGAGAGAGAGAGAGAGAGAGAGATCAAAGAGATGGTAAGCCACTTCAAAGAACTTGCAGGTAAATAAGATGTTAGGCTGAAATATAAAATTCATTCGCAACCCTGACCTCATAATCAGTGGGTTTGCTTGCAGCCTCTGTCTCGCACACAGACATTCAACTCTCCCTCCGTACAAATACACTGACAGTCGTAAACAGAAGCGTGTATAGTCATGAATGAAGGGTGGGTCCCGTAGTGTTTATGTGTCAGGGTCGGTCAGCTGGTTCGGGGGGAGAGCACGTGGCTTTGTTTATTTACTTTGCCAGTCATTCACAAGAGAGGTATTGTGGCGCCCTCTCCTCCTGCCCTTGGTCGCCGCCTCTACGGTCATCTCACAGAGAGGACACTTACTCATTCACTCAATAAGCCATTCTTCCCGGGGATGACAGTGGTCCTGATAGTTTCGTGCCTTGCTCTGGTATTCAGGACAGCATAATAGGTTTGAATCCAACTGTGTCCAGGGACTTTTCAGCAAACGCCACACCCACCCTCACGTTAGCTGCTCACTGTCACGTCATTAATCCCTAGAGCCCAGAGACTTTTTTTTTTCTTTTTTGTTACCTCCAGACGATTTCATTTAATGCAGGTGAGACCATTCGAACTGACAGTGTTAGATATAGTCTTCATTTAGTCCCCCCTTACCAGCGGTTCACTTAAGGTAAATAATATTGGCTGGTGGCCGAAAGGATGGTATATCAAAAGACGCCATTGGCAGGAGGGACTTAATAACATTTTCTCTTTTTCCTTGCCTTGATTATGTTGCACTGAGCGTTAAATCACATAGAAAAAAAATATCGAAAAAGAAGAAAAGGAAGGAGAAGAAGAAAGTGGGATTAACTTGCTCAGTGACATTCTTACTCTGCCCGTTCATTCCTTCATGCTGTCACTTCTCTTTGTCTGTGGAGCACTCCTTCTTCCCTCATTCATTCACTCAGGTCGGTGCTCCTCTTTTGTGCTTCCAGTCATTCATCAGACTCTCGTTTAAGGGTAATGCTTCACTCATCCACTCATTCAAATCATGTTCTATTGTCATCCTCCTCACTCTGCCAAATATTCACCACTTTCTTTAACAGGACACATTCATCACTTAACCATATCATCATCGTCAGAAGGATTCATTCAGTCAGTCACTCAGTCATCTCAGGAAGACTCATTAGCTCATTCACTCAATCACTCACCTAATCTAGACTTATTCAATCGTTCCCATTTCCCTCGCCCATTTCTGTTCACCAGGAGGACTCATTCACCTATTCATTCACTCATATCCCATTGTCTGGCTGACTCATTTACACATTCACTAATAGGACTCATTTACTCATTCATTCACCAGTTTCTGTTCATTAGCTCTCATTCACTCTCCATCAATCAATCACTTTTCTTCGAAAGCCGCTTACCCATCTACTTCATGAGCTCACTCCTTCTCACCTGGAGGATTCACCCAGGTACTCATTACGCATACATAACGCAGCATTAGTTTCCTTCATTTACCTTTTCATTAGCGTAACTTATTCTTAATTTCACTCTTCCTGAATCATATCAATTTTCCTGGTCTGAGGATTGACTTCTAGACTGGAGGTGTTAGATCTAGCACTCATTAGCTTCTCTAGTACTGGGATCTAAGCTAAATGAAATCTTTTAGAGGTAGGAAGAATAAAATATAAGATACGCCATCAGAACGAAGGAGTTAAAGAATACTTCGATCACATTTCTAAACACTTTATTTCTTGACTCACACATTCCATTCCTTGACACACATACTTCATTCCTTGACTCACACACTTCATTCCTTGACACACACTTCATTCCTTGACACACACTTCATTCCTTGACACACACTTCATTCCTTTATTCACCCACTTCATTCCTTGACTCGCACACTTCATTCCTTGACTCACACACTTCATTACATGAGGCATACACTTCATTCCTTTATTCACCCACTTCATTCCTTGGCTCACACACTTCATTCCTTTATTCACCCACCCCTCCCAAAAACAAATACCATCACAAGTGGAGGGATGGAGTTGAGAGGTATATGAGGGAGGGGGGGGGTGAGTTGGGGGGAGGGTAGTCAAATGGTGGATGACAGAGCGACTTGGTTTGTCTGCGGCCACCCTTTGCGGGATATGGGCGTCGGGCTATAGATAGGTAGATAGATAGATAGACAAGTAACTGAAAGTGAGCACATATAGATTTTAACAAAACTTCTTAGGTCAGTTCTTCTAATTCCTTGATAATGTAGTCCACTATGTAACATTTTCCTGCATTATTTTCAGAGGAGTCAGTTACGCTCCAAAACATACAGTATAGAGGACACAATATAAGGGAAGGAGGGCAGGTATGGATTTGAAAGCTTAATGCGTGTTGCACAACAGACTCTCATCCGTATTGCGATATTTGGGGAGCGTGAGCCCCCCACTGATTCTAGAGAGGCAGCCCCCTTTCCAAAAATAAAGACGATCAGAAATACAGGAAAGACTTGAATGAAACTTCCCAGGGCAGCACGTGTAGTTACTCCGATGCTTCACTATTTACAATTTCCCAGCAATAATTTTAGGTGGGATCAGCCCTGCTCACATCAGTAACACTTCTTAGAAATTGAGAAAGGAGGACAGATAAGGCTTTGATATCTTGTTACATTTTGTACAGTGGACTCTCATCCTTAATGTGATATTTGGGGAGTTTGGCCCCCCAGTGATTCTTGGGGGAACAGCCTCCCTCCCAAAATTAAAACTGCTACAAAATAGCAAAAGTGAGCATTTGGATATCAACGAAATTGGCATACATACCGTAGGACTGAGTGTGCTGTTCCCATGTTTTCTTGAATGCACAGGAAGAAACTGCACATCTACCTTATGGGCCCTAATTAATGTGGATATTTTTAGGTACTGTTTTCAGAGAGGGCTTTCTCTGAACTGGCTCCAACCAAATTGTTCCTATCTTTGGGATGGACGATTTTACCTATTATTGTACTTTTGCCACCTGTAGACGGTCTATCTTTGTTGAAGGGAAACCATCTGCTGTGAGTTAGTAAATGAATTTATACTTTACCACTTTTAGCTCTAGCAATCCATCTTAAGCATGGTAAAATCGTTTCACGGTAGCAAGACTACAGTATAAAGACGCCATTGTGTTAAGGGGTGAAAAGGTCTCTACAGCACATCCTATAAATACCTTATTTTTCGCACTGATGGGACTTTCTTATTGCCACAAGTAACTGTGTATACTAATGCCATCATAGTAAACATTTCATTACGATGACTTTAATCTCGTTTATGCTTCAGCCAAACAGTATTATTCTGAGTATAAGAAACTTTTCGACCTGAAGGAGTTAAGCAGCCACCATTAACTCCGAGCAGTATGTGGGATCTTTTCTAAGCTGAATAAAATAGTCTCGTGGCAGAAAGAAACATAAAGACATCCTCGACCTGACAAAGGTAAAAAGACATCACTAGCTTACGAGGGAATATTTACCATTTCCTGCGATGACCTGTTATGCATAGTCTAAGGCATATTTTATTACCGTTACTACTATTTATTTTTAGCTTTGGAGATACTTCAGTTTGGAGGGATTAAATACAGCATTCATTAATCAAGTCATTACAAAGGATCTCACTTAAGACGGATAAAACTGAGTAAAAATAAACAAAATTAATCACTTTACTGGGACAACGTGCTTTACTTGCGTCATTTTTCTCCTACAGACGATTATGTTCAGCTCAGGCGACGTCATGAGTGAAGGGATTAATAAATGAAATCTCTGGAGAAAGCATAAATAAAAGGTAAATGAAAGACCACACCGACAAGGATAAGATCGCAGAGAAGGGGTTAAGATGTAATGTTAAAAAATAAGATAAATCAGAGAAGGAATGTGGGGAGGCTCCTAATGCTGGAAGAAGGATACCCCCTCACTCCCTCTCCCTCCCTCTCCCCTACCCAATACTCCCTCATCTTAATTCCCTCCCACCTCCACTCCCCCTCTCCCCAGTTCTCCCAGGCTCCACCCACCTTTGGAGGCAGAGGGAGAGTATGGGTGTGAAGGCTGTAATGCAGTCGATAGTTTACACAATCCTTGTCCTTCACACGTACGCACACACACACACACACACACACACACACACACACACACACACACACACACACACACACTGTCTGTCTGTTTGTCTGTCTGTCTGTCTGTCTCTCATACCCACATCCCTTACACCCACCCACACCCACACACACCACACACACAATACTCTCTCTCTCTCTCTCTCACACACACACACACACACACACGCACTACCATGGCCACACAGTCACTTCCTTATTTTCATCCACATGTTCATTTTCTTAAAAGTTTCCCAGAAGTGCGTCTTTAGCACCAAGACGTAATAGTTGTGCCTTGTTCTCTATATCACCTGGCGATTTCGTGTGTGTGTGTGTGTGTGTGTGTGTGTGTGTGTGTGTGTGTGTGTGTGTGTGTGTGTGTGTGTGTGTGTGTGTGTGGATATTTCGATTCAAGAAACTAGATCTATGAATTAATTTAGTTCTTTGATGCCCTGTATATATTTGCTTTAGGAGATTTTATTGAACGTCGGATTGAAATAGCGTAGAAAAAAAGTCAATAGTACCTTATCATCATCATCATCATCATAGTTGTCATCATCACCATCAACGTCGTCATGATCGTCGTCGTCATCATCATCGTTGTTATCACCATCAACGTCATCATTATTATCACCATCATTATCATTATTATTACCTTCACTATGCATACCAGCGTCATCATTATCATCAGCACCAACAGCATCAGCACCATTAATCCACCCCCAGTGCTACGGTTATGTGTTTAGGTTCCGATGCAAGAAAAAGAAAACTAAAAAACTGTCGCACTGTCACTGGTTGAATATGGGCCACACAGCCAGGATTTAGAAGTAAGAGAGAGAGAGAGAGAGAGAGAGAAAGAGAGAGAGAGAAAGAGAGAGAGAGAGAGAGACACCATAGTGAGTTGCTAGTTATCAACCCTTGCTTCTGGATGGTCGTGAACGTGGGAGAGTTATGTCAACTTTCAACACACACACACACACACACACACACAGGTAAACAGGACACCGACATACTAGGTCACATCTAATCCCCTCCCCCTCATACATACATATAGACAACACGCCCCCACAAAGGAGCACACGGATGCTTCAGTAATCCTATACAGTCTGTCCATTCGTGTCGGTGGATATACAGCAGGCATTTGGGATTGTCTGTGTTCTCTGTGCGGCAAAGTAAAAGACAAATACCCTTTCCGTTTCTGTGAGAGGGCTCCTTGCTTTGGAACATCTTTGCCTATCTCAGCACCATGACTTCTTATATTTTATTTTATTTTTGTTTCCTCCAGAGCATTCTATTCACCTTGTACTGGAGAAATTAACACCTCTTCGCATTCATCTCTTCACTATGTATGGTCTCCCCAAATATTAATATAGTCGTTCTTCATGTTGGAGTAGTTAATCACTTCAGTTAAATGACAGCTTTACATTATTCTTGTTCCCGAAGAGACAATTTTATGTAGCTAACGGGAGGTATTTGGCAGGAATAGTATTAAGAGAGTTGGTTCAAACATCCTTCACTACCAGACGTCTCTCTTATCCTCAGAACCTGGTGACATATTCCTTAGTATGCTATCTTCAGACGAGTTTATTCGCTTCAGGATTGACTTTTCGACATAAAGCGTTTGGTTATAGTCTTCCTAAATTCCTCCCTACAAGGTGACTCTCCTAAGTTGAATAAAGTCGCCTGGTGGGTGTATGACCGGAGTGTAGGGGTTAAGCTGAAGATAACTGCTAAGTGGTAGGAAGAAAACATAAAAGTATGCCACCATACTGAAAAGATAATCAAGTTCACTACGATAACTTCTTTAGCTTAATTTTGCTACTTCGAGACGATTTCGCTCAGCTCAGGAGAGACTTTTCAAGCTGGAGAGGATAGATAAAGACATCATTTCCCGCTTCATTACAAGGGGATCTAAACTAAGTAAAATATTCAAGCGTTAGTTGTATTAAAGTAAAAGAAAATGTCTTGCGGTGAAGGGATCAACCAGTTCACTAAAATAACGTCTTCCTTATCTCATTCCTCTACCTCCAAAGAGATTTATCTAGAAGAGAGTTACCTAGAAATGAAGGGATTAAGTGGAGTCCACCCATCCAGGTGGAAATAATCTCTCTGTTTAATTAGATAATCTGGAAGCACCAATACGAAAAAGATGTCCTCAGCCAGAAGTTATTAATTACATTGTTTCTCGGAGCTTAACACAGTCTCCTCGAAACTATGAACAAATTGTGCTGCAAAAATAAGCTTATCTTACAGCCAAGTAATGTCGTTTTTCCCACTTCGCTCAGGTGATTTTATTCAGCTTAAATGACACTGGTGGAATTTCAGTAGCTAGATGCTGCCTTCATAAACCCTTTCAGTTTAGTGCTCCCCTAAACTGAATGTCATCTGGTAATTGCAGGAATAAATCTCAGAGCAAATCGTCCCAGTGTAGTGACAGTCTATCAAGATTTCATGGTTTTGGTGCTCTCTTACGCTGCTTAAATCGAATGGCCGTAGCAAGAACATCAACGCAGAAAACGTCATTGATGTGAAGTGCAATAATCATGGGACTTTCTCTACTATGCTGCCGTCCTAAGCTGAACTAATGACTCCAATGGTTGTAAGAACGAAACACAGAGGCCATCATAACACTGTGATCTCTGACCCTGAGCAGGCAACACACCATCCTTCATGCACTGTACAACTCATTCTCTCCTCCCCTCTGAGACTTGGGTTGGGTGAGTAGGCGTCGGGAGAATGAAGTAAATGTTACAAGTGTGTGTGTGTGTGTGTGTGTGTGTGTGTGTGTGTGTGTGTGTGTGTGTGTGTGTGTGTGTGTGTGTGTGTGTGTGTGTGTGTGTGTGTGTGTGTGTGTGTGTGTGTGTGTGTGTGTGTGTGTGTGTGTGTGTGTGTGTGTGTGTGTGTGTGTGTGTGTGTGTGTGTGTGTGTGTGTGTGTGTGTGTGTGTGTGTGTGTGTGTGTGTGTGTGTGTGTGTGTGTGTGTGTGTGTGTGTGTGTGTGTGTGTGTGTGTGTGTGTGTGTGTGTGTGTGTGTGTGTGTGTGTGTGTGTGTGTGTGTGTGTGTGTGTGTGTGTGTGTGTGTGTGTGTGTGTGTGTGTGTGTGTGTGTGTGTGTGTGTGTGTGTGTGTGTGTGTGTGTGTGTGTGTGTGTGTGTGTGTGTGTGTGTGTGTGTGTGTGTGTGTGTGTGTGTGTGTGTGTGTGTGTGTGTGTGTGTGTGTGTGTGTGTGTGTGTGTAATCCTCTTTTGTGCATCTGGGAGAGAATTTGAAGCGAAATTAAAACTTTTGTCTCTATGTCAAATGAGACTGAATGGTGAGATGGAGATCAAGAACACTGCTATAGTCTCCCCGCCTTTCCCTCCCCCTCATTTATCACAATACTCCTCAACCTCCCTTCAGTCGTCACAACACCACTCGCTCTCTCTCTCTCTCTCCCTCTCTCTCTCTCTCTCTCTCTCTCTCTCTCACAGTAACTACAGGTCGTCCTCACTACAAATAAGGGAGGGTTTGTAAAGTATCACACAATTTCCTATGCAACTGTACAGCAGATTTGGAGAAACTGGTAAATCAGCTTAATAAACAGCACTAGGCTTTACTAGACACCCAGTTAACAATGATGATGATGATGATGATGATGATGACCTGCAGTGACAAAGGGACACAAATGATGATACTAATGATGATAATAACAAATGATACAACTCTATCTATCTATCTATTGCCAGACGCCTTAATCCCACAAAGGGTGGCCACAAACATATCGCCTCCACGTCGCCCTGTTGCCCGCCATTTCATTGCCCTGCTCCCAGCTCACCCCCCCCCCTCTATCATATACCTCTCCACTCCATCCCTCCATCTCAACCTTGGCCTCCCCCTCCTTCTCCCCCCCTCCACCTCACTCACATACACTCTCCTCGTTAGTCTCTCACTCTCCATCCTCAGCTCATTGAAGTGAAAAACATAAATTACCAGTTGCCTGTGGTTTTGACAGTGATAATGATAATGAAAATGATGATGATGATGATGATGATGATGATGATATGGTTACTCAATGAAATAATGGACACACAACGAAAGAATTAATGATTAGTGAACAGAATCGCATCGCTCATTCCCTTGTTGTGTCGGTGCAGGGCAAGAAGAAGCATGGGCACTATGCGAGAGACAGAAGAGGATTGTTTGCAGGAGTCAGAGCCTAATGAGGAAGTGAAATTGGGGAGGACACATGAAGGGTCGGAGGGCCAGGGAGAAAGGGAGGTGTGAGGGGAAGGGGGACATCAAGAAGGGCAGAGGTGGGGCAGGGGAGGAGGGAAGGGATAGGAGTTACTGGTGGGGGTAGAGGGACCAAAGCGTGGGAAGGGGAGGGGAGAGCAACAAAGGGAGTAGAGGAGAGGCACTGTGAAAGGAAGGGGACATTCAAAGGAAACTTAGGGAGCAAAGAGGGGCGTGAGGAAGGTAAGGGACATGAAGAAGAGAGCACGTGGAGTGGAGGAAGGATAGGGGTGAGGGTGTGGGGTACGTGACGGATGGGAATCGACACAGGAAGGGAAGGGGAAAATAAGGAAGGGAAAGAAGGGGCATGAGTATGAGGAAGGGAGGCACTGGTAGAGGAAGGAGAAAAATGAGAGAGGGACAAAGGGGGCATGAGGAAGGTTAGCAGTATACGAAGGGGGGAGGGACTATGAGGGGAGGAGACATGCGGAGAGGGAAGGTGGACCTAAGGAAGGAGGGGTGACATGAGGCAAAGGGAAAGGGACATGCGGCAGGGTGAGAGGGACATGAAGGAGGAAAGGAGAGACACGAGGGAGAAGAGAAGACATTAGGGAGGGTGGGGGGGGGCATGAGACAGAAAGGGGGAACTGTGAGGGTGGGAGAGACACGGGAGAATGGGACGAGGCCAGGAGGGGGAGGACGAGGGACATGAGGAAAGGGAGGAAGACATGAATTAGGGTAGAAGGGGGTAATAAAGAGGGAGGAGGGGGTGACGTGCAAGGATGGGAGGCGGCATGGAGGGGAGGGAGCATGAAGGAGGGAAGGGAATATGGAAGAGGAGGGGTATGAAAGAGGGGAAAGGTATCATAGACGGGAGAGGATATGAAAGAAGAGGGGGATGTAAAAGAGGGAAGGGGACATGCAGGAGAGAATGGAAATATAAAGGAGGGGAGAGGAGAATGAGTGAGGGGAGGGCATGGGGGAAAAGTAGAGGTGAGATATACAAAGTAGTAAAAGAAAACATTTATTTGTGGACGATTCATATAAACAAAAAATTACACACACACACAAACACATATCTATTTATCTATCTATCTATCTATCTATCTAATCTATCTATCTATCTATCTATAAATATATGCATCAGAAAATGCACCTGCAGATTTAAAAGTAAAGTCCCAGATTTAGCGAAGTCAATGGGAGGGGAGAAGGTAAAGAGTAATCGTGATGCTGGAGAGTGCCAGAAGGAAGGTTGGGAGACTGGGCTGGCATGGAAATGGGGAGGGGCGAGGGGGACAGCATCACAAGGGACCAGCCAACACCACTCCTTCATTAAGCAACTCCCGGAGTGTAAACAGATTCTGACAAACCTTCAAGACTCCTGTTGATCTAGTGGCCCCAGTGCCTGTCGGAGTAAGACACA
The DNA here is from genome assembly GCF_032717465.1 of Coenobita brevimanus. Taxonomy (NCBI): domain Eukaryota; kingdom Metazoa; phylum Arthropoda; class Malacostraca; order Decapoda; family Coenobitidae; genus Coenobita; species Coenobita brevimanus. Next base: position 6,328,750 of record NC_137016.1, on the reverse strand, counting down.
TGTGATTTCCCAAAAGAAAGTCGGTTTATGTCGCAAACAAGTAAAGCAGCAGAGGAAGCACTTTAGTTACTATTATCTGGTGTATGAGGAAATTATTTAACCTCTCCGTCATATACACTGTAGGCTTTAACTCTAACATTCCATTAAGGAATTCAGTGTTGCATCGGACCGTTTCTTCGACGAGAGAGTATTTATTGGAATTTGCCCATATTGTTGCTGGTAAAGTAGGAATGGAAAATTTGTGTTAGCAGTGAGAGTGATGTATGTGCAAAGCGAAGTGTTGGAATGACTGTGTTTATGTTACAGTCTTTATATGTCACTGGCATCAACTGACAGGGAGCCAACATACACAAACTGCATGCAATCACTTCAAACGTCCACCACGGCCTGGGTTTCGAACCGTAGAAAGGACTGAACACGTAAAAGGATACAGTCACGCTACCACGCTTCATAGTGACTCTGAAAATACACTAAACAGGAGTAACTTTCCGTGTGTTCTGGTTTGGGAATAAATTAATGTTGCCGCTGCTATATGGAGAACGGTTATTACCTCGGGATAAGTTAATGCGTTTGTCTGACTCAGAATAACTTAGGGTAAGAGAAAGGTAAAATTCTTGAGTGGCAGTGTGGTCGAAGATGAAGAACTTTGTTATTCCAGTCAGCAACAGAGGAAGTACTCAACTGAAGAGAATCCACTAACGACAAAGAGTACCCCTTCATTTGCAGCGGCCATTTCTAAAGTGACTAAAATCGTCTGATGGAGGCGAGAACGCAACAAGGAAGACGTGTTTGTAGTGAAGGGGAAAATGTAAGTAAGATGACTGAAGTTGCTTGATGGGAGAAAGAATATAATGAAAAGGATGTCAACGTTCTGATAGAGATGAAGGATAAAACAGCGAGTCCTCTTCAGGGAGATGTTAGTTCCTGCAGTAAAGTGAAATGTGTGATGCAGAATTATTACGACAGTCAGTCATATTAAATTCAACCCCGTCAGTACAGTGGCGTGTTTTTGATATTTTATTGCCACTTTTGTAAGATCACATGCAACACATGGGGGAGACTATCAGAAATCAAGACAAATGCAATCTTCCTATACCCCTTCACTACCGGGACTCTCTAAGCCGAATGAAATCGTCTGGATAGTAGTTTGAACATAATATTTTAATCTCCTCGGGCTGAAGAGATTAAGAGAGCCTCGCAGTAGTGAATGTACACGTGTTTTGTAGTTAATCGCTCCAGTTTGAAAATCACCCTAAAACAACACAATATTTCTGGTGGTAGGAAGAAAATGAAATACAGAAAACGCATTATATTGAAATTGTTGATTCACTTTATGTTTGTAAACCTTCCCTAACTTTATATTATTACAAGTCACTATATATAAGTCAAGTGAAAGTCAAGGTATCCCACACAACGAAAGAAAATCAATACAACATGAAAGCATAGGAAAAATAGCGAAGGGAGCGAGCGTGTTGGATGAATTTCTTTCTTTATGCATCCTTCTCCCGGAGTAGATTTGGTAATTTAATCCCTGAGGCTCTGTGATCCTCTTATATATAAACACATGCCACAGCTTAATTTCAGGTGTTTTATTTAAGACAAAAAGAAGGAACTACATGTATAGATGCATTTTTACACCAGGGCTGGCGAAGTGAGAGGGGATTACTTTTCATTCGAGTGTGTGTGTGTGTGTGTGTGTGTGTGTGTGTGTGTGTGTGTGTGTGTGTGTGTGTGTGTGTTCAGAGTAAATAGAGCATTTTTAAATAAGATTTTTAACAAACTTAGTGGAGGGGTTGACGTTTAGCCAAGGTGTTGACCTATTGTTTTTAAGAACAATAAGTCAAAGGTCAGGTCACAGGGCAAGGTCAGAATTTTGCCTATGAAGGTCAACTTTAGCATATTTTATCCAATTTAGATCAAACTTGGAGGAAAGGCTGAAAGCAAGGCAAGAACGAAGGGCTTCGATTTTGAGAAAGATCGTTCAAAGGTCAAGGTTAAAGTGAAAGGTCAAAAGCCAAGGTAACAGGGCAAGGTCAGCTCAGTTTTGGTCTGATACCGACCAATTCTGGGAGGGTTGAGAGTCAGGCAAGGATGAAGTAATTCGATTTTCGGGGTAGCCGATCTAGAGTTAATGTCACAGGGCAGTGTAAAATGTCCGGCCCTTTTGGTAGGCGTGGGTCTTGCAGTCCAAGTCCTTCTTTTTTTCATTATAAAAAAAATAGCAGGAAGTCTTCATACATGCGTCCTAATACCGAAGCGTGTGTAGCCAGCTATGTGACGTTTCTCATTTAGGTCTGGTGTGGTCGTGTATGAGGGGGATGAAGTCATGATGTACTGGTTGGTCTCGTGGAAAATTATAAGAATCTCAAACTGTTCTCTGTCACAGCCGGGATCAATTTCGCCATATTCTGGTCAGCTGTCTGTTTCTTTACCACTTTAATGTTGGAACGTTCTTCGTCCTATATTACAGCAACCAGTCTCAAGAATTTTACCGTGTAGTAGACTGTGACGCCATATAGAAAATTAGGGACCACTCTCCGTCATTAACTTCAAATAACTCGCAACAGAAATAAATTATCTGACGTTAGCTGGAATGAAGCACTAGCGTTGTTCAGGTCATGAAAGGATTAATGGTAGTAGTATCAACGTTCACTCTCTCTCATTCTCTGTTAAAGAACTTTGTCCTGGGGTAGCTGAAAGTAATCGTGACCATGAAAGGAATAAGCAGCTTTTCTAGATTTATTAACATTTATATAAACTCCTTAAGTCAAAGTTGTAGACCACTCGCAAAACACTAAAACAACAAAATGAGCATGCGTTCTGCTCATTTTCCTGGGCTTTTGATGCAGGTAGAAATGTTAAAGGCTGAGGAAGAACTAAGGTCATCAAGGGAATGAGAGCCGTAGATGAGGAAATATGAAATATGCATAAGGAAGGGTGTTAAGAGTGACACATGGGTGAGGAAGTGAGAGGAAGGATGATGTATAGGGTGATGGGAGAGAGGGGAGCAATGACAGGTCGGGGACAAAGGATCAGGTAAGGCATGACCTTTGAGACAAGAGGGGAAAGGGAGAAACGTAAGATGAGGCGGAGATTTGTGGGATGGCTTTGTTTCCAACTGTTGATTTTTCACACTCTGTCACACAATTGCAGCAGCAACTCTGTTAATGACAAACTTATCACCATTAACTAGTCTGAAATGAAAAATGGAAGTTTAATAGAAAAAAAAAATTAACACTGATTAACCTAAGTAACAAATCTCTACCCAACACCGCCTCAAGATACCAATAGCTAAAGCTAACTAAACAGTCATGTCATGTTCACACTAATGGGCAAAATACCTCTACCAACAGAACACTAACGAGTCCAAATATGTAATGCCTCTCTACATTACACACCTGCACTCATCACCTGTTGACTGTCAGGCAAGGCACATGAATTAATACATGGGACATCAATATATGAAAGAGAACCAGATGATTCAAGAGCTGTTCCATATACGGCAACTGTCTACCTTGAAGATAACTTAAACAGATACAAAGCATTTACATATGTAAAAAAAGTGATATACTTCGCCCAACACATCGCCATCGACTGGAGTAATGACGCCTTTGAATTTGAATACTTAAAACCCAAAGATATAATGGCTTTCAGGGACATGGTCTCTTCATAAAGGTGTTAATGTAGGCTATACTTAACCTCTCATGTTTGAAAAAGGTTTCCCTCATCTGGATAAATTCGGGTACTGGTTGTCGTTGCTGTTGTTGAGTAGCCCCGTTCTGTCTGGCCGTGCAGACCCACGAACTGCAAGCAGGCAATCTTCCTTGCAGGGCCGTCCTTTGTTACTGAACTGATGCTTCCCTGCTGTAGACAGTGCACTGCCACAGAGAGGTACTGGGAAGAATGTGGAGGTTTGGTTCTTGAATGGATGCCGTATTTGCATCTCTCCACTCAGCTAACACGGGCACCATAATAGACCACATTTCCTCGTTACTTGGTTATATGGTTACCACCCTGCTTTGCAAATGATTTGTGGTACAGTGGTAAAGTGTGCGTTTTCGTACACTGAAGAACGAGGGTTCGCTCCCCGCCAGGGTAATAAACTTTGGGAGCGTTCTTCCGACCATGTACTGCTTTGGCAGACACAAGGGGTGCTGTGGTTGAACCAGTGTCGCATACTATAAAGTATGCTTGCACCCAGTCGGCTTGCGAGGCCGATTATACTTGGTTCACAGACTACACACACATCCAAAGCCACTCCAACCTACAAGCACTTCTCACCTTACATACAATCCCTACCAGACAGCCTAAGCCACTTGGTAGAGATACATAGGCTGTATCGTCCCCATTTCGGTCGGGATAGGCCGGTCCTGCAGTGGACACTCAAACGGCTGATGATGATAATTTTATATATATATATATATATATATATATATATATATATATATATATATATACATATATATATATATATCTCCCATAGGATATATATATATATATATATATATATATATATATATATATATATATATATATATATATAAAGCCCATAGGAAGAGTTGGTCCATAGCATGATTGGATTCATGGGAATAATAGGTTCATATGGGAAAACATCACAATAAACAAAAATGGGTCCGTGCGTAAGATAGGTTCATTGGGCAAACCTGGTCCAGCAAGGGAAGTAAGTCCATAGTTAAAACTGGTTCAAGGGAAATTGGGTTCAAGGATGAAAAGAGGTCCATGGGTGAATAATTCTGAGTGTAAGAACAAGTCACTGGGGAAAAGAGATGGCTAAGGAGTCGAAACCTATGGGGTAGAGCCAGGCACAGGGCCAGGGGCTAGTTTTCTTAAGATTTGCTGTTTGTTTTATGCCAAAAAAAGAAAATCCTTCCTAGGTGTGCACATGTGTCTTTTAGTGTATTTTCTTTTCACACTTATGTCATTATACAAATGTGGGTGAGTGTGTCAGTGTCAAGTGCCGTGACACACACACACACACACACACACACACACACACACACACACACAAATAGATAGATAGATAGATAGATAGATAGATAGAGAGAGAGAGAGAGAGAGAGAGAGAGGAGCGATTTTGTGCCTCTGTATGGAATGTGTGTGTGTGTGTGTGTGTGTGTGTGTGTGTGTGTGTGTGTGTGTGTGTGTGTGTGTGTGTGTGTGTGTGTGTGTGTGTGTGTGTGTGTGTGTGTTCAACCGGATGGAGCCTTGAAAGTTGTGTATCTGTGAAGGAAGGGGAAAAGGACCTTACTCTCAGTTGTCGCCTCAAGTGGGTCGTCTGATCAATGTTCCTACTCGATCGTCTCTATGTCTTTATTGACTCCTTCTGCAAATCAGTGGCAGTTCTCACGGTCATGCCTTTAGTCCTTCGTTCCTGACAACCCTGGGCTACTTTATCCAGATGAGAGTAAGTAACAAGAGCCTCAACGCCTTGATATTAACACCATTTACCCTCCCATGGTCAGGACAACTTTAGTGCCCTCTTCCAGCCGACACCAGATAATTTTATTCAACTGAGTGTGGTATAGGACCCTTCAGCTGCATTACGCATTTCGTATTCTGTTCTCGCAGCCTCCAGATGATTTTACTCAGCTCCAAACAGGCTTGCCATACTGTAGGGGTTTTTGTAGATACAGTTTTATATTAATACTCGTACATTCACAAGCAAAGGCCTCCTCTTAACCAACCTATATTTTCCTACAGCACACACACACACACACACACACACACAAATGAGCTAAAAGAATAATTCCTCTGGTTGAAGGGCTTTACTTTCTCTTGATTACGACTTTCTTTCTTTTCTATGCATCTCTCCCCAGACGATTTTATTCAACGGAGAGCGAGTCACATGGTCCTGAGAATGTTGGTATGGTCACCGTTAGCCTTTTTATGGTCAGTACAGCTCTATTATTCTATCCCATTTAACACAAGACTTTTTTTTCGTTGGGATTAGGGACAGGAGTTTGAAAGTGTTAATGATGTATTTTTTTTTTCATTTCCTGGAATTAATCCCTTGAATCCAGTAACGTGTTCTTATGTTTGTTCTAGTTATCTATGGACGATTTTGTGACATTACTGTTCCCTTGGTGACTGGGAAATCAATCAATATCTGACGTACATATCAGGTCTCTTTTGTTTATGCCAACTTCATTCTATAATGTGGGATGCAGTTTGAGTACATTACGGGTAGCACTGTAGGTGTGTTTAGAGAGTTCAGCACACCTCTTCCTTAGCACCATATCCTGCACCTCACACCTCAGTATCTTAATGTGTGTTTGTGGTGCAAAGTTGGTCACTATTTAAACGATATAGAAAAAAACACAAGAATAATGTGACGGTTCAATAATTATGCAGCGTATGTCGCCTTGGAAGAGCTGCTACGAAGCCTCCTACGCCACCTAGAATAAGGCCCTGAATCATAGGGGTTCCAAACATGATCAACGACGTCAGGTTTTAAGTATTCAGTACCATGATTGATTGTTGCTTCTTACTAACTCCAATTTAGTTCAACTCTGCAGGGCGCTTTAGGAGTTAATGGAGGGCAAATCTGACTCACCTAGTCTGAGTGTGGTCGCCTTATGGTAGCAATAATAAAACGAAATTTACATCCTTGGGCTGAAGGAATATATAATACGATCGTGCGTAATGAAAGATTTAGCACGGCATCCTGGTAAACTTGGGAGGCTTTTTAGCACTTCTCCCTAAACCAGATAATGTGTGGATTGTGCTATGTTGTTCTGCTGTATGTTACTGAGAGATGTTTAATATTGACATGAGTTGCATAAGTAACCTATGTACAGATATTTTGAAACAATATACAGTAAGAATCTGATGATGGAGAGGTGATAGGAAGCCTGCTTATCTCAGTCTAATACCATATCATTTTTGGGCAGTATTCTACATGGTGGTTTGGGAATTCGTAGCAACTTCTTCTCAGCGATTTAGTTTGCATATTACACTGGTTTTTCTGTTGGTGTTACTTATATTGTTGACATATTTTGCTTCAGAAACATATAAAATGATAAAGTTTTGTAATATGCAAAATAACTCGCCGAGAAAGAGGCGCTGCGAAACCAGCAATACGACCGCAGCACCAGTGAGTGACAGACCAAAACACATGACATGGTGATGGAGGCAGGAGTGTTTGTCTTGTGTGTCAGACGTAAATCCGTTCTCTTTGATAATTTGGTGGTGGGTGGTGGCGACCATCATCCACGAACTTGGTTAAGAGGTCCTATTTCTTCATTCATCTTTACCTCTCTTTTTTTCTTCTCCCATTGTTCCTGTTGTTATTATTACCTCTCTACTTCTGCTGACTTTGCACTGAGTGACAAGCCTAATGGTTTCCTGTAACCCAGGAAACCATTTATAACGCATCGGGGTAACCATTTAACGAAATAGCAAAGTGATGTGGAGCCTATTATCTGGTTGGAGACATACAAATGCTGGATCCATTCAGAACCCAACCCTCCACAGGCTTCCCCACGCCCCACCCTTGCGATGCATTGTATGTCGCAAGGGAACACTGATTCCCTGCACGGGACGGCCACGATTGTTTGCCTGCGATTGATGGATCTGCTCGGCCAAATAGATTGTGGTTGCGCAACTGTAACAACAACTTTTATGACGTTTTTATTTATTCTAGCCACCTACAGACGATTTTATTCATCCTAAGAAAAAGACTATTTAAGAACAGATGAAGGCTGTACAATATACCCTTTGAGTTCGAAAAGCCTCTCCAGAATTGCATAAAACTGTCTGGGGATGGAAAGAATGAAATACCAGTTACGTCCTTGGGCTGAAAAGTATATGCAACATGAGTATTAAAACTTAAGTGTTGTTTATGTCTCAGTTGTTGATTTTACACTGAATTTCACACTGATGATCCCAGTATAATGACGTTTGATCTGGGCTAATCCTTGCTGCCTCCGGACGAGTCTATTCAGCACAAAGTCCTGTAGTATAGAAGGAGTAAACGAAGGCCCTATTTACCCTCTTCCTTTCGAAACGTTTCTCCTTAACCGTATAAAATCTTTTGGCGGTAGCAGGAGGACCGTAATCGCACACTCTATGAAACACCGTCATAGCGAAGGGTTTACTGTTCCAGATGGTTATGTATTGAAGTGCGGTCGGTTACTGAAAGAGGGTTTTGTTAGACTATGTTCTTTTTTTTTTCATTGTTGTATTCAGGTGAAAATTAATAGGAAAAAAGTGGGGGTTAATCCATACTGGTTGCGGCGTGGTACTGGGTTGCAAATGCGAGTATAGATAACAGTTTCCCCTCACACACACACACACACACACACACACACACACACACACACACACACACACACACACACACACACACACATTAGCACTGCAAGTGACAAGAGAGAGGAGACAAGGATTATCTCTTTTGAAAGTGGATTTTTTCCCTTTCACAATAATACCCATTCGTTTTGTGGTAATTCGGTAAGCATAATGATAGTGGTGATTAAAATGATAAAAGGAAAATGGGTGATAAAAGAATGAAAATAATAGACCAGTGCTGAAATCTACTGAGATCAAAATTAATAGGTCTAATCTGTTTACTAATCTCAATACAGCCTCAACATCTGAATCAAGTTAACTGACCTCAAGAGTAAAATAAATAATACTGTACCGAAGAATTCAGTGGAGGGCTTTCACCTACATGATGCTTTTTAGTACCCTCAGTCAAGGAAGGTTTTCTTAATCTGAATAACATTACCTTAAAGGAGAGAAATACAGGGAGTGCAGAGTAGAGATCCAGTGTACTCAAGGCTTCTCCAAAGATGACTATTTGTGAGGATGGCAGCCTTGGCGAATAAATTAATAGACCGACCCCCTCGTCTGCACTTCGTGTCATCCTCTTCTGATCGTCACAACTAACGCTGGAGTCAACACAGTATCGTTTGATGTTAGCTATGGTATAGTATGAAATGACATTATCGTAGTAAAAACACTAAAATTATGCAACGCGTGTTTTATTTTTTGTCCGGTGGGTTTCGAAGGCTATTTAACAATCCTTCTTTGGCAATTTACGGTATACTTAGTCCTCTTTGTAACAGTCCCTTGTCCGTAGTTATACTTTTAAAATTTTGATATATTTTACATAAATAAAAGCATTAGAACAATAGCGTGCCATATGCTGAAATTTACTAGTAACGAGGAGGTGTCATGCAGCCTCAAAGCCAGTGAGAATACTACGTCGGATGTATGTCACTGTCTCTGTCAGGCCATTATACTGAACACGGTCACTCATCTGTATCAGTATTTGTCAGGCCACAATACTGAAGACGGTCACTGGTATCTGCATTCGTATAAGACCTCTAGTAAGGTGAATAACATCGCTCAGTAGTAGCATTTTACCGTACCAAGCGGGAGTACCTTTAGCCCTGTATATATATCGCTCCGTGACCTTCTTGATAAAAAACAAGGCCAGACTGAGTGACCTCCTCTGTATTATCTAGAGAGCCAGGGAAGGAGGACAGACGGAGAAAATGAGGGGGGAAAGAGGCAAACGAGAGAGAGTTAGGTGGGAAAGGAGAGAGAGTTAAAGGAGAAAGGAGAGAATAGAGAAAGTGGAGAGGACAGGAAGGTGAAGGTTGAGGGAGGGAAGGTAAGGGAAGAAGAAGTTATTGGAGAGAGGATGGGGAAGGGGAAAAAGGAGGGGGAGGGGGAGAAGGAAAGAATATGTAAGGATATGTAAAGGAAAGAAAACGGAGAGAGAGAGAGAGAGAGAGAGAGAGAGAGAGAGAGAGAGAGAGAGAGGAGCAGGTTGGGAACTGGAAAATGAAGAGGGAGAAATCGGAAGATGACGGGGGAAGGGGGGAGGAGAGGGGGACGGGGCTAGGGAAGGGATGAAACGACGAAGAAAAATGGGAGTGAAGGGGACAGGAGAGGAATGATATAGGGAAAGAAAAAAGCTGATGGGACAGGAGAGGAGGTGAACAGGGAATGGTATAACAGTGAGGGAGAGAGAGAGGATGTGATCGAGCGGAGAAGCAGAGGTAAGAAAGACAGAACGGGAGGGTGAGAGATGAGGAAGAGAATGAGAAGACAGGGAGGGGACAGAAGTGGACAGAGGGAAGAGGAGGTGGAGGTGAGGAAGAGAGAGAGAGAGGAGGCATGTGTGAGACAGGGAAAGAACGAGAAAGGGTAAGGGGAAGAGGAAAAGAAAAGAAGAGAGGGGAGGGAGGGGGCAATAATAAGAGAGAAAAACAGGGTAGGGGAGGGGACGGGAGGGGACAATAATAAGAGAGAAAAAGCAGGGTAGGGGTGGAGGCGGGAGGGGTGGGAGGGAGGGTAGCAGGAGTAGATGTGAAAAGAGGCATATATAAGACTGTGTGGAGATTAGGAGGAGAAAGGGGAACTGTGTGGATGGAGAGGAAGAGAACGACAGAAGCGGGGATTAGAGGAAGGAAGAGAGCTAAGAGAAGTAATGAAAAAGAGGAGGAGAGGAAAGGGAGGCAAGGTGGTCGAGGGTAGAGATGATTGGGTTACGAGTGATGGGGAGAGAAGAGTACTGGGCTGGGGGGAGATAATTAGGGGATGAGGGTGAGAAAAGGACGGGGAGTGGATAGATGGTACTGAACAGAGTAGGGGAAGGAGGTGGAGGAAGGTAAAGGATGGGGAGAGAGAGAGAGAGAGAGAGAGAGAGAGAGAGAGAGAGAGAGAGAGAGAGAGAGAGAGAGAGAGAGAGAGAGAGAGAGAGAGAGCCACGTGATAAACTCGTGCAAGGCAAGAGTGATAATTCATTTATGTAAAGAGATGTAAAAAAGACGGGAGTTAATAGCATGACAATGAACATCTCATTATAACTGGGGATACGCCCTCAGAAAATCTCTCTCTGTCTCTCTGTCTGTCTCTCTCTCTCACACACACGCACACACACACACACACACTGGATTCTATGTCCTTCATCTCCCTCCTTGTCCCTCTGCTCCCTCTTTATTGCCTCCTTCATTTTTTCCGGGTCTCCCATTCTCTCGTCCCCCACCGTCCTCCTCTTTCCTCTTTCTCTCTTCCTTGCCCCTTCCCCTCCCTTTCCTTTGGCTTCTATGTTCTATTTTTTCCACTCTTTTTACTCCATTCTTCCATCCTCTCCTCCTCCCTCCATTTATTCTAGTTTACACTCACCTCTTCTGTTTCGTTTCCCTTTCCCCTCACACAAACTTTCCACTGAATTTTAGGTCCTTCGCTCCCCACCTCTTTTTCTGGCCCCTTCGAGCTCTGGCCTTTCCCGAACTTCCATTCCTTTAGCATTTATCCCTCCCTTTCCTCCCCATCCCAATAATTATAAAGGATGATAAGAAAGAAATATTAACCCCCCAGTTCACATTTTCACCGTTTCACACACAAATACTTTTTTACCACATGACTGCAAAATTGTAAATGTAACTAACTACTGAAGAAAAAGGTAGTAAATCACAACTCAAAAATTAAAATCCAGTTAGTCTCGTGTCAGCGACATGGAAGTTGCTGGAGACTATATTCAGAGCCGAGAATTGTATCAACATTTAGAACATACTAATGTCCGTAAAACCCTCAGCGTATATTCCTGAACAACTGATGATGTCTTACTATTTGTCGACTTTTTAATGATATATATATTTTTTTTTAATGTACGACAAAACTCAATCCGTCGATGTGATCTATCTCATTACCAGTTACCAAAGTTTCTATAAGACCCACTGAGAAACTTACACGCTATGAAATCAGCGGTGATGTACAAATGTGGATTCGAAATAGGCCTACGGACGTAAACAAAGACCTGAAATAAAAGGTAAGGAATAAAAATGGATGAATGTTATAAGTGGAGTGCCACAAGGTTCAGTATGAGGTCCCATACAGATTCTACGTCATATCTTTGACAGACTGAGGGTTGTGTTGTAAGTGTTAAATTTTACCGGTGATACAAAAATCAGTAAGAGTTGATACATCCGATTAAAGACGATAATTCAGAGAGATCTTGACAAATTTCAACCGGACTCAAACACGCAAAATTATGGATTTTAATACCAGCAAATGGATTACAATAATGAAAAATGAAAAGGCCTCAGTACTGGGAGAATAAGTGGGAAAAGTTACCTACGATATGAATAATACTGAACTCTTGAATGTAAGCCAACACTCCTCCCCCCCCCCAAAGAAAAAAAAAAAAAAACATTCATAACACACGTTTTCAAACCCAGGTTACCGTGCACAAAAACCATAGAGATAGCTAACTAATTAGTTGCATTCGATTCCAAGTCAGGAAACAGCATCCTTTACCTGCATAATTTGATAGCACACCCATATCAGGAGTACTGAGTTGGGTTTTAGTCACCAAACTGCCCCCCCCCCAAAAAAAAAAAAATAAATAAAAATAATAATAATGAGGGGGTGGGGATAAGGAGAAACTAAAGAGAGCACAACAAAGGCTGACAAAATTGATAGCCAGACAAAGCAATAAACCATAAGAGTACTGCGTAAAAAAAAAGTTAGAGTTAAATCATTTGTCAAAGCATTGTCAAAGGGAGGGATCTGATTCTGGTATGTAAGTTTTTAAGAAAAGGAAAATATGATTGTCAATAAGTGTTTCACATTAGTGAGGTTGAACTTTTTTTTTTTATTTTTTTTTATTTTTTTATGCGAGGAAGAAGGAACCAAAGGCCATGAGCCCGCAGTAACAGTTCCCTCCAAGAGAAAAACAAAATACAATAGAGAGCCAAATTCAAGATCCGATCATTTTGAGATGCCTGGACACACTGCGTTTGAAAGACTGGAGATCATAGGCAGCAGGAAATGCAGACAGAGGGAGACAGTTCCAGAGCTGACCTGTTGCATAAATGAAAGACTGGGAGTAACGGTTAACTCTTGCATTAGAGAGTTGGACAGAAAAGGGATGAGAGTTTGCTGCCAGACGGGTGCTACGCGCCCGTCGTAGAGGTGGAGGAATGCAACCAGACAGTTCAGAGGAGCAGTGACCATTAAAGTAGCGATAGAAAAGAGATAAAGATGCAACAGTGCGGCGAAGAGACAGAGGTTGAAGGGAGTCAGTAAGAGGAGGAGAGTTAATGAGACGAAAAGCCTTTGACTCCACCCTATTGAGAAGAGCTGTATGTTGGGAGCCTCCCCACACATGAGAGTTGTACTCCACACAGGGGCAGATAAAACCCCTGTATAGAGTCAACAATTGTGCAGGGGTAAAGAAAGAGCGGAGTCGGCTTAGCACACCCAATCTCTTGGAAGCAGATTTTACAAGAGATGTAATATGATTTTTCCAAGATAAGTCCCGAGTAAATGAACCCCAAGCATGTTCAAGGATGATGCAGGATTAAGCTGAATATTATTAAACATTAGTGGGTATACCTGTGGAAGATTTTGTCGGGTTGATAGGTGTAAGAACTGAGTCTTAGATGCATTAAAGACAACCATATTATTTTTACCCCAGTCAGAGATACGAGCCAAGTCAGACATTAGGTGTGCCATAGCCTCATTCCTTGTTTGTTGAAGTAACTGTTGAGATGGGCGTTGCGGGAACCGAATGGAAAGGTGAAGGGTGGAGTCATCAGCGTATGAGTGGATAAGGTTAGATGTACAGCTTAGAAGATCATTGATGAATAAAAGGAAGAGAGTTGGTGATAGGACAGAGCCCTAAGGAACACCACTGTTGATAGATCTAGGAGAAGAACGATGGCCGTCTACAACAGCGGCTATTGAACGACCAGAAAGGAAACTAGCGATGAAGGCACAGATAGAAGGAGAGAAACCGTAGGAGGGCAGTTTGGAAATTAAAGATTTATGCCAGACTCGATCGAAAGCCTTTGAGATGTCAAGTGCAATGGCAAAGCTTTCGCAAAAGTCCCGAAAGGAGGATGACCAGGAGTCTGAAAGGTAGGTGAGAAGATCGCCAGTGGAGCGTCCCTGACGGAACCCATACTGACGATCGGAAAGAAGGTTGTGATAGGAAAGATGCCTTAAAATTTTTCTATTAAGAATTGACTCGAAAACTTTTGAAACACAGGACGTTAAAGCAATTGGACGATAGTTGGAGGGTTGGGAGTGGTCACCCTTCTTTGGGACTGGCTGAATGAGAGCAAACTTCCAGCAAGAAGGAAAGGTACAAGTTGATAGAACTGTACTAGAAATAATGATTAAAATATTATCGACAAACATATTAATTGGTTAAAGCAAAATATTCTTTTCATCAACTGAAATAATGCATTTCTTCATCATTCGAGTTGTAAGGGTATTTTTTTGTTTTGTATGTGTCCGACTCTGGGCATAGGCTTCACAGCCTGCTCTCAAGGCCCAGTAGTCCTCCTACATACCATACATCTCTCTACATGTCACCACTTCGGCGCTAATACCCACCGTCTCATACAGGACTGGTGTATTGGTATTAGCAGGGGTATTTTTACAACATGTCGGCGGGTCTTCTGGTAGATCAATAAAGACTGATTTAATGAATTTCAAATCCTTAAACTGTTCCCTGCCCCAGCAGGGATTTGAACCTGGGTTCGGTATGACTGCAGGCCACCTCTCTACCGATAAAGTGCGTAATAATATAATTATGTGGGAGACAGGAATACAGTAAGAACATTTAACACTATCTTGGATGAATATCTAGATTCGAAACCCATTTATACACGTTCAAAGCTAAAAAGGAAAGATAACATGGTACACTGATTTTCTTTCATTCTCATCACGGGGAATACAGCTAATGCGCAATATAGTTAAAAAAAAAAAAAATCTTTCCCTTAACAGACTAAGATAGCGTTGAATACAGATTTTCCCTTCAGTCTTTCCTGTAAAATTTCCATGACAGAGTTTTTCAATTCTGCATAGTGATCCTTGTCACTTTTTGTTGATGGCTTCTGATGCAGGGTTTGGTGGGCATGGAAAAGCCTTCCTTGATTATCCTTCTCTTAAATGCATAGGAGTACTTATCACAGCCATGGTCTGCTGTGACAAACCAACTTGAGATCACCACTTTCGTTGTTTGCATTCCTTTGTTCTCCGTCATACTTTCTCTACCTATTCCTCAATTTATCCCTTTTCTCTCCCACTTTCTTTCCATTCTTTTCTCCTCTTCTCTTGTTCTAATTCCCATGTTCTGATGTTCTCCTCACTTTCCTCTCATCCTTTTCCTGCACTCTCCTCTTTTTCTTCTTCCTTTCCTTTACCGAAGAGGAACAGTGAGAGAACATGAAAACAAATAAGAACGTGAATAATAAAGTAAACATTAGAGAGAGAGAGAGAGAGAGAGAGAGAGAGAGAGAGAGTTACATAGGGCTACATAGATACACAGACCACACAGACCTTACGGTCCCTACGAGGTGGTCCGGCCTTAATCCTAATATAGGGCATAGGAGTAGGAGAAAAGGATAGCACAGCAGAAGGCTCTCTCCCCCACCCTCCAGACCCTCCGGCATTTGCCGTACGGGAAACAAGAGAGGAAGTAATACCTTGCAGGAATGAAAAACCTGAAGGAATTTTATAGGATCGGCAGAAGTAGAATATGGAAAAGGAAAATTTGGGCATACAGCCACATACTTACTCTATGCATGCAATTTTTTTATTTTATTTTTTTATCAAAAGATGAATCTATTATATATATTCTAAAAAACTGTCTGTGTCTAACAGACACATGAATGCAGACGCGAATATGCAATAATTGCTCCATCCTAACTAAACGATACCAATTGCGTCGAGATACGGTACATGTCCAGTCTCTTTTTAAATATATTTATGGTACCACTCTCAATCACATTCCCAGGGAGTTTATTCCATTCGCTTACAACAGAGTAAGTGAAGAAGTTTTTGGTTGTATCAAGATTAGCCCTCCTTGCTTGCAATTTCATACCATTTCCTCGAGTTACAGTCTCGGCAATTACTGTGAATAGCTTGCTTGAATCAGTATTACTAAAGCCTTTTAGAATCTTAACACATTCAATCAGTTGTCCCCTGAGTCTCCGTTTTCAGGTTTATTTCCATGAGTCTCTCGAGGTATGGTTTGTTCCTCAGGGACGGGATTAACTTGGTAGCCCTAAGCTGGACCGCTTCCAGTATTTCTATATCTTTAATTAGGTGAGGCGCCCAAAATTGCACTGCAAACTCTAAGTGTGGCCTGACTATGCTTTTGTATAGGGGGATTACAATATCTTTGCTTTTACATGTAAAATGTCTTTTGATGAAGCCTAGGGCCCTGTTGGCTTTATTGGCGGCAGAGATACATTGATCTGAACATTTCAGATCGTCTGAAATTAGTACGCCTAGATCTTTAACTAGTGAGGGCTTGCTAATGATTTGGTCCTTCATTTCGTAATCATACCTTTTGTTTTTCTTCCCACAATGCAGTACCTGACATTTGCTTACACTGAAGGGCATTTGCCATTTTTCTGACCAGCTAATAATTTTATTAAGATCATTTTGAAGGCTAATTCTTTCTTCTTCAGTTAATATAGTGTTGCCGATTTTTGTGTCGTCTGCAAATTTAGATATGAAGTTGTTTAGGCCAACATCGATATCGTTAATATACATAATAAATAAGACTGGTCCCAACACTGATCCTTGAGGAACACCACTGGTCACTGGAGCCCAGTCTGACTCTATTCCATTTATAACGACTCGTTGCTTTCTCTCACTTAACCAGCAACGTATCCACCTATGAGAGAGAGAGAGAGAGAGAGAGAGAGAGAGAGAGAGAGAGAGCGGCTAGATAAAGCATATACGGTAGATATATAAGAAGGGGCAAATGCAGCGGGGCTCATAGCCTTACTCACCCTCCGACTCCATCCACAAGGGTCCCTCTGTGCAACCCTCCAGGCAGTGACTCTTCCTTCTCTAAGTATCTCCTGACTGATCGACAGCTCCAGCCATGAGTGAGGCGGCCTTACCCTTGATCTCGTCCAACCTTCGCCGTCACTGACCTGTAAGATGCAAGTAATGAAGCAAGTGTGGTATAGTGAAGGTCAGCGAGGCCTGGATGTGATGGTTTAAACATGATATGTGTAGATTGTTGGCCATTTCATGCCAAAGATATGACTGAATATTAGTGAAGGAGGTTTCACAATCCCGTAATTAGGGGCCGTCTTGCTGAGGCAAGTAACAGTGAAAATGTGTAAGATTTCTATTACTGTTGTTGCTCTTGTTATTATTATCATTATTATTGTTATTACTATAAAAAATAATAATAATAACAATAATTATTATTATTATTACTATTATTATTATTATCACCATCATCATCAGCAGCAGCCTTATTGTTATTTTAATCATCATTATTATTAAATCTCAGAACTGCATGGAAGAGCAGAGAACATTGAACTTAGCTATATACGTACCCGCATCTGCATATCGTATCATCTGACATCGACTCATCCTTCACTCCCACTCCCTTCTTAATTAAAACACTGTAATTAACTGTCTGTCTGCTTTTCTGCCCTCTGAGTGTTCATATTTATATCTGTCTGCCTGCTTGTCTGTTCCCTTGTATCTTCGCCTGTCTCTGCACGTCTCTCTTTCTGTTTGGCTGTCTGTCTCTCTGTCTTCATTTCTATCTGCATCTGCCTGTCCGTCTGATCTTTCACCTTTAGTCTGGTATTATTCGTATCTCCGTCTGCATGTTTTCTGTCTGTCTACCAGTCTAATTGTAGGCCTAATAAGCTGGTCTGTCTGTCTTACTGATTTCTGTCTCCTTTTGTATACCTCTGCCTTCCTGCCTATTTACTACCTGCCATTTTTTTTCTGTCTCTGTTTTCTTCTTTGTCAATCTTCTCGTCTGATTCACTGCTTGTATCACTGTCTATCTGCCTGTCTGTTCTCCATTTATCTATCCGCCCACCTGTTTCCTTGTATGTCTGCCTCTCTCTCCCTTGTCTGTCTGTCTGTCTGTCTGTTTGTCTACCTGCACCTCTGTCTGCGTGAACTTGATGTGTCTACTTGTCAATCTTGTCTATGACGACTTATTTGTTCTCTCTTGTCTCTCTAGGCCTGTTTTTCTGTCTTTAATGGTATGTATAAGCAGTCTACTGTTAAAGAATGAAAGGAATGAAGATACCCACCTTTCATGCCTCATAGGGATTACTTAACTTGATCTTATATTTCTTCCATTATACTTTCCACTTTTCCTTCTTCAGTTTGTTTTTCATTCTACTACGCTCGCATCATCATTACTTCTCCATTCTAATAACATTATTTCGTACTTTCTTCAAATCCTTCTACCCTTTTCATCATCATCTCTTCTGAGTTTTCTTCCTTATCAACACATCATTGGTGCTTTCATTTTCTTTGGGCCCTTTTTCCTTGTTTCCTTGCTCTTCCCTGCCATTACCATTTATATGTATACCCTTATCATGTGTTATTCAAATTTATACATTACATTATGGGTATGTAGCTGTGTGTGTGTGCGTGTGAGTGTGCGTGTGGATGGTGAACTAAGTGAATTTTTCTCTTTGAAGGTTGGGTTGAAGCAGGGATGTGTCATGTCTCCATCGTTGTTCAATCTGTACATGGATGGGGTAATAAAAGAGGTACAAAGTAGGGTAGTGGATGTTGGAGTGGCCCTGGTGAGAGAGGATAGTGTTTGGAAACTCCCTGTACTGTTGTTTGCAGATGATACTGTGTTGTTGAGTGAAGACGAAGGGGAGCTGCAAGGCTTGGTGGATGAGTTTGGGAGAGTGACATGTAAGAAACGGAATCTAAAGGTGAATGTAGGGAAGAGTTATGTGATGGTCTTTGAGAGAGGTGAAGTTAGTGAATGTACAGCGAGGTTGGATGGTGAGGAACTGGAAAATGTGAGTACGTTTAAGTACTTGGGTAGTGTGATGAGTAAGGATGGAGGTTTGGAGGGTGAAGTGCTTGAAAGGGTACAGCAGGGAAGAAAGGTTGCTGGTTCTTTGAAAGCAGTGATAAGAAACAGGGAAGTGAGCATGGAAGTGAAAAAGTTACTACATGACAGTATTGTGATACCAACTCTAACGTATGGAAGTGAAGCTTGGACGTTGTTGGAAGGACACAAGTCAAGAGTGAGAGCAGCGGAAATGAGTTATTTAAGAGGAGCCTGTGGAGTCACATGGAGAGACAGTCTGACGAATGAGGATATAAAGGAGCGTTGTGGTGTGGATGTGGATGTGATAGGAAGCGTTATGAGGAACACACTGAGGTGGTTTGGCCATGTGGAGAGGATGGAGGGTGAGAGACTGACGAAGAGAGTGTATGTGAGTGAGGTGGAGGGGGGAAGAGGGAGGGGGAGGCCGAGGATGAGATGAAGGGATGGGGTGGAGAGGTATATGAGAGAGGGGTGTGTGAGTTGGAAGCAGGGCAGTGAAATGGCGGGGGACAGGGCGACTTGGAGGCGATTTGTTTGTGGCCACCCCAAACGGGATTGAGGCGTCTGGCAATAGATAGATAGAATAGACCAATAATAACAATAAGTGGTAGGCGAGGGAGCCCGTCATCCATCCACTGAAGTGTAGCGGTACTCTTGTTTTTAGGGTAGCTCTACACTGAGTGGCTAGCCAAATGATTTCCTGTAAACCAGGAAATCATTTACAACGCTGGGTGGTAACCTTATAACGAACTAACATGTGTTCCCTACGTGACGACAAGTGGGTTCGCGGAGGGTTAGTGCCCCTCCATGGAAAACAGGTAACTAAAAATTCTAACAGGAAGGCTTGAACCAGGCCTGACCAACAGGTGACGACTAAGGACCAAAGAAAGGACATGATACAGATAGCGACATGGAATGTAAGGGGTGCAAATGATGAGGTGAAAGATAGAGAGAGATTGTCCTGGTGCTTGAGGGTGCAAAAGTGGATGTATGTGGATTAATTGAAACTAAATGGTGTTGTTCGTTACAAGCAACGTGTAGGGATCCTGAGCTCCCTTGTGGTAGACAGCGCGTCGCCAGGGTCGAACCAGGGGCATTCCCCATGGCGAAGCGCAGGGAAATAAGAGAAGGTTTGGTTACCAAGTGGGCGTGACGTCACAGCTTCTACAGCCACACTGTACACCACCACCACGTGTGTGCACCTCATTAGTGCTGCATGTGGGTGAGGAAAAATGTTTTGAGTTATGGCTAGTTATGTGTATGCGTGTGTGTGTGTGTGTGTGTGTGTGTGTGTGTGTGTGTGTGTGTGTGTGTGTGTGTGTGTGTGTGTGTGTGTGTGTGTGTGTGTGTGTGTGTGTGTGTGTGTGTGTGTGTTTTCTAAGAACTGAGTCAAGGTCTCTTTGATGATTAAGTACTGGTATTCCTGAAAGCATTCATACAACCCTGTTAGGCCTTTCATGGCAAAAAGCACGCATACCCGTCCTCTCTCTCTCTCTCTCTCTCTCTCTCTCTCTCTCTCTCTCTCTCAGGAAGGACTGTACGGCACCACACCAACTGCTGTCTGATGAATCTGTCGCCCACACCACCAGCACCACCACCCACTGACCCACTCCGATCACCCACTTCTGTACTCACCCATTCAGTACCATTACCCCATTTTTATCCATCCATCAACACCCACTGACCCACTCCTAACCTCTCATTTACACAACAACACACTTCCGATTACTTTGTCATTCCTCTTCCACCCACACATGCTCACTTTATAGTCATCCATCCACCTTCACACGTCCACGCAACTCCACTAACTCACCTGCAGTATGTTGACTCCCTTCCACTCATTCATTAATACCCATTTATTCACCTCTTCTCACCTATTAATACTAACATATTTACTCATATTCACCCATTTAAACTCAGCCACCAACTCCACTTACCCATTTATACACACCCATTTATATTCTCCTCAGCTCCATTCACTCACCATCATTCACTCACCAAAAATTATTCATTCTTCGCCCATTCTCACAGCCTCAGAGATCCTACTGTAATTCTATGGCTTTTAATACAGCATTTACACACCAGAGATGAGAAATATCGTATGGTGGGAGGTAGACATATGGATATAGATAGATAAATATATGTATGGATAGACAGATAGATGTGTATAAATAAGCAGATAAGTAATATACACAGATAGATACAGAGAGAGAGAGAGAGAGAGAGAGAGAGAGGCGGTGTCTATATGGAAATACTGCATGGAAAAAGGGGCGAGTGAGGAGGTGAAAGAGGCCATCAAAAATCTACATCGTGTTGAAGTGAATAATAAAGATAATTTTCACTTCCATCTCTTCAAGAAATTTTCGCTACGCTGAATAAAACATACTGACGGAAACTGCAATACGTGTAAAAATGCGATATCGAAGAAATAAGATCAAATGTGGTCTTATAAAAATTCTTATTAATTCTGTGCTTACTTAATACTCAGTCTCAGTCCTTCTCGTACCAAGTTATGAATGTGGTTGTGCGTCATAGAGTGTGAACGTGTGCATATCAAAGTGCCCTCTGTGTGTGTGTGTGACCATGTGCACGTGGGAGTCGATGTGTGTGTGTGTGTGTGTGTGTGTGTGTGTGTGTGTGTGTGTGTGTGTGTGTGTGTGTGTGTGTGTGTGTGAGAGAGAGAGAGAGAGAGAGAGAGAGAGAACGCACATGGGTAGGTGTTGAAGGAAGCAAAGTAACCCAATATGGTGGAGCCCAAACAACAGGAGAATAAGGCAGATTGAGTTAGAGGGGCGTGTGTGTGTGTGGTGCTGGGGTGGATGTGGTGTGTGTGGACGTTGGTGTGTACGTGTAGTGGAGTGTGTATGTGGTAGAATGTAGTGTGGTGGTGCTGAGGTGGATGTTAGTAAGTGTGCCCTTGTGTGTATGTGGTGGGATGGTGTGTGGTTGTAATACAGATGTGGTTTAATGAGGATGTTGAGGGAATAGTGATGTGAGTGTAGATGTTCTGGGTGGAATGTGGTGTTTAGATGATGTGATGTGGATTTGCTGCATGGATGGTTGTGTGTAAATGTGGAGGAATTCGGATGATGGTGTTGTAAGTTTAGTGGAGTGGATGTTGTAGTAGTGATGTAAATGTGATGTGTGGATGCTGGTGTGAAAATCTGGTGTATAAGTGTGGTGAAGTGTGGATGCTGTGGTAGTGGTAGGGGTGTGGTGAGGGGATAGTGGTGTGTATGTCCTGTGGAGTGTGGATGTTTGTGGTACTGATATGGATTTGGGGTGTGGATGTTGTGGCAGTGATATGGGTGTGGTGTGTGGATGCTGTGGCAGTGATTTGGGTGTGGTGTGTGGATGTTGATATCTAAGTGTGGTGGAGTGTGGATGTTGCGATAATGATATGGATGTGGTGTATGGATGTTGTGTGTAACTGTGATGGAGTGTGTGGCTGTTGTGTTTGTAAGCCGTGTGTGTGTGTGTGTGTGTGTGTGTGTGTGTGTGTGTGTGTGTGTGTGTGTGTGTGTGTGTGTGTGTGTGTGTGTGTGTGTGTGTGTGTGTGTGTTTTGGCATATGTGAGCGTGTTTGGCTATAGAAATCTAAATAGGAAATTTTGAAAGCAGAAATATGGGGAGGAAATGAAAAATAAACTGGGAGGAACATGGGGAGAAGCAGGAAGCGTAGTAAGGGAAAATATGCATAAGTTAGAATGGAAGAGAGGAGAGAAGGAGACTCATGACGCGACAGAGGTAGGCAGGAAGGAACATATTAAGGGATGCTGGCGTTGAGTCAAGCAGTGACGTAGGCAGAATTAGAGGAAGGCAGTGATGTATGCAGGAACAGAGGAAGGTAGTGACGTAGGTAGTGACAGCAAAGCTATGACGTAGTCAAGAATAAAGGAAGGTACTGATGAACGTAATGAAGAGGAAAGTAGTGACGTAGGCAGGACTTGAGGAAGATGGTGACGTTGGTAATAACAGAGGAAGGTAGTGACATAGGCAAGGGTGGAGGAAAGTGATGACGTAGGTGGTAATGAAGGAAGGTGATAAAGTAAATAAAAACATAAGAAGGGGGTGACGCAGACAAGAGTACAAGGTAGTGAAATTTAAAACAGTAGAGTAAGGTTGAGAGGTTGGCTTTCTGGTCGTTCTTTTTTATCATCTTATGTTCTGTGGCAGCTCTTTGCAACCGACCACTGTCCTAAAATTATCATTATAGGTGTTCCCCATGGTTCAATCCTTTAGTTACGGTACCTTCATTCTCTTTTTCATCGATAACATTCCGAGCAATACGTCCAGCCTTGTCTATTAATGTACTGGGAACTTAACCTTTCACTTCACCTCCATCTTCTGGTAGATTTTGTTAGTAATCACAGCAGTCACAGGTAATGCGCTCGTACACTCGACTTCTGATTCTCTCTCTCTCTCTCTCTCTCTTAGTTTGCTGGTATAAGAAGCAAGAGAACTACGAGGAAGTAATAAGAGAAAAGGAAAACTGAACAAGAAAAAATAAAGAAAATATAGAAAGCCACACAAGGTCTTAGAGGAAGAAAGAGCTATCGGAATTAATTATATTTTTCCTCTCTCATATGGCAATCCTATGTTTTCTTCCGTAATTATATATACTCAATTTTACTTGTGCCTCAGTGCATTTCCAACCGAAACTGGAACGCATGCCGGTGAGAGACACATACGAGTATATTTTTCTACCAAATAGAGACGGTCTTGCACATCAGTCCGGCAGATATTTTACTTCTTTTGAGGTGTCGAGAAACAAAGATGGTAGAAAGCTAAATGTGAGAGAAGAGATAGGAGAAAGTTAAAAGTGAAATGAAAGGCAAATGCGACCAAGGGGAGGCAAAAAAGGCGGAAGATGCCCCCAACCAACTTGGCTAGAGCAAAACAAGTCAGTGTAAGACGTGATGGAAGATAACAAGGATCAACAAATTCAAGACGAAAGGGAGAGAAAAGAGGGACTGATATAGAAACAGGAGGATTAAAAGGGAAAGAGCAAGACGGTGAAGGCGGAAGCAAATCGTACCCAGGTGGAGAGAGGAAATCTGATCTGAAAGAGAAAGTGCAGACCATGTAATTAGACAGGAAAAAACAGATGAGAGAGAGAAACAGATGGAAAGAGCAATTGTGTGAGAGAGACTGAAGAGGAAGAGGAGGAAGAAGACCCTAACCAACACGAGGGGAGCAAAATTAACTAGGAAGTGGGCGACAAGATAAAAGATAGCAGAGACACGGAAAGATAAGACAGAAAGAGAGAAATATTAGAATGTGAGGCTGCGAAGGCGAAAGCAGGTCCTGATCAAATGAAAGAAGCAAATTTAATCACAGCCCCAGACCAGATAAAATATATTAATGATAATCTAATCAGACAGAAAAAAGTGGGATATGAAAGGGTGAAATGAAAACAGATGAAGCAAATGTAAAAGACCCAAATTGTAGAGGCTTAAGGAGACAACAGACAGCGCGATCGAACCAAAGTAATGAGCTTAAGGAAACAGATGAAAACACAGACCACAATATGACTGCTAAGGATGATAAGAACTAGTAAAACAATGGCAGGGAAAGCAAAATGTGAGAGGAAAGGTCTGTGGAGGAGGAAGTAAGCTCAGGCCAATGGGATAGGTGGAAAACTAATTAGAGAGCGTGAGAGTAGATACAAGATAAGAGAGATAAGGGAAAGAGAGATAGGAGACAGAGATATGAGAGAACGTGAAGCACAGACAGGGGAGAGAGAGGTAAAATGAGGTATTGCAAGTAACCCCTAACCATGCTAAGGTGTGCAAAATTAATCAGAGTGTGTGATACAAGGTAGATGATAATAAAGCTAATAAATGTACAGAGATTAACATAAATAAGAATACGTGACAATCAAAGTAAGGCAAAGAAATACGAGCGAGAACTGTGAAGGCGGAAGCAGACCCTAAGCAACGTGAGGCGAGGAAAACTAATCAGACAGTGAGAAAGCAGGCAGACAGACACGATTATGTGGCGGAGAGCGACACTTCCTTACTTCATCCCTGCCCGCCTGCCTGCGTCACACATGTCTTCCCCGCTCACATCCTATATCATCATTTTCCCAGCGTCACTTTGTATCTTTGTCATACCATTATTAAAAATGCCATACAATCTGCATCAGTATTACTTTTTACGTCTCCCTATCACTATCAGCTTAAGTTTTTTTGTTTGTTTTTTTAATGCGAGGAAGAAGGAACCAAAGGCCGCGAGTCCGCAATTATTGTTCCTTCCAAGAGAAAAACAAAATTCAAGAGAGAGCCAAATTCAAGATCCGATCATATCGAGATGCCTGGACACACTGCGTTTGAAATACTGGAAGTCATAGGAAGTAATATGAGTATCAGCTTCACACAGTCCTGTTTGTTATCAGCGTCATATTATCATTTTTTTCATCGTCACCTTATCCTTACCTTTAAAAGCATCATATTGCCATAGTTGTCAATGTTACAGTATCCTCATCATTTTCAGTATCATACTATCATTATTGACGGTATTATACTATCTTTCTCATTATAATCGTCACTCTGCGATTATTATCGGTAAGACACTTTCCTTGTCAGTGTCAGTGTTTCACCATCATAATTATTATTTGAGTCACATTATCGTTATTATCGGTGTGACACTATCGTTATCATTACCAGCATCACACTATAATTACAGTCATCACCGTCACGCTATCATTATCATTTTCAGCGTCACACTGTCCTTATAATCATTAAATACACACCGCCATAATCACTGTCAGCGTCGTTCTTACCATACCATATAATTATCAATCACCATCTTCCCCTTCCTTTAGGATTATCACCATCTCTCCATAGGGCTGTCATTATTTGCATCTCGTCCTCCCTCTAGGTCATCTCTCCCTTCCTGTATCATTGTATCTTCCCTCTGTCAGTACTAGTATACTCCCCAATTTCCTTTACCATTATAAGCGTGAATTTAATATAGCTCGTGAATCACACAGACCCTTGTAAAATG
>NC_137016.1:6277905-6297905 GCF_032717465.1 Coenobita brevimanus | reverse complement strand
CTTCTCTCCACTAACTGTTCGTCCGTTTACCCCTATTTTCATGTATCACTCTTATTTTCCTCATTTTTTCCCCAGTTTCCCAATTATTTTTTCTCTGGTATTTTCTGCATTAAAAATTTCCCTCTGTTTTCTTTCTGTTTTTCGTGCATTTTATCTATCGTCCCTTCTAACTCTTTTTCATTTAACTGCATTTTTCCCTCTGCTTGCCTTCCTCAGGTTCCTCCACTACATTCTGTGTAAAATTGTTCCTTGACATTCTCGCTTAATTGTTCGTTCCTCTGTTTCACCATTCCATTTGCTTGCTGCAGTTGTCCCTCCCTTTCCTCTTCTTTTGTAACTATTCCATCTTTTGTTTGCTTTCCCTTGATCCCCCTCCCAAAGTTTCCTCCACTACAGATTTTATATGTTTACCCCGCCACTCTTTGCCTTAACTTTTCCACGCCAACACTTGCCTGACTGACCCGCAAACGGAAAAGGTTAGGGGGCCACCAGCCAACCTCCTTCCTCAGCCATATGGGACACGTAGTTCAGGGGCGGGGTTCTCAAACAGATACGAACAACTCTCCCTCAGAACTTAGATTTTAACTGGCAGGAAGAACAAGAAATACTGAAAGCTCGCACTCCTCTTGTATAAAAAGATAACAGCTCTTGATGGTTTTCCTCACGTAAGCACGATTTGTGTCATTAGTAAGAAGTAGAAACAAAGGAAGATTCACACTTTCTTTTTCCTTCCTGCGAAAAGAAATCAGAGTTGCGTGAAGGAGACGACTGTATGTAGCCTATGTTTGCGAATCGGCGCCAAGAACTGTAAATAATTTCAACACCGAGGGCCAAGCTAAGTTAATGTAATGTAATGCAAGATACTGTCAACTACTTATACCTAACAGCCAGCCTGATGTAATGTAATGTGATTTAACGTAACTTAACCTACAACTTCGCACAAAAGATAATACTGCCAAACTCGACTTCGGGACGGAAAACTGCATTCGGGACCTCCTTCTTCCTCCATCCGATTTCCCCCTCTCGCACCTTCACCTGTGACGCTGGCAGGTTATTGGCCACCGTCACTCATACAATGGTGTCATGTGGGGTGGCACGGGAGGCCTGATTTCTGGGGAGAAGTGGGTTTCTGCGAGCTGAATAAAATCGTCTGCAGTGGAGATATACAGTATATCGAAGCTTATAATTCTCGGTTAAAAAGTCAATCGTGATAGTTTTAAACACTGAAAGCGCCCGCCCACGATTCTCTTGAGCACAGTGAAATCTCAGACATAAACTGAAATAAATGAGAAGTAATTAATTCATATTCTCTGTTATCTAATTACACGCATGGGGCATTGATATTTGGGATTCGGGTTGCTTTGTTTATCGGCCCGTCTCATTTCCTCACGTCTAGTGGTTGTATTGGTATAATTCGATGTTCCCTTAATATCTTTGGTCCTGTGATGTATTTTTCATTTTAATTAAGCTATGATCAGACGATTTTATTCCAGTCGATTTTTTTTTTTTTTAATGGGAGGGGTTTCATATCATCTTTGTTCGCCCCTTCAATACATAATATCGCCAAAGTTAAAATAGCATGAAAAAAAGTACGAAGAAACTATTAAAAAAAAAAAAAAAAAAAAAAAAGGTCAACGGTTTGAAAGAGTTAAAGGTGAGAGCACACGAAGAGGACGAATATAAACAACAATTTTCGATTTCTTAGATGGCTCTCTAGCAACTTTTCCCAAAATGAAAAATATGTCCATTGCCTTAACCTCTGGAAATAACTTTTTTCTTTTTTTTTTACCAGCGTAGTCACCAGTGAGTTACGAGACTACACCCCTCTTTCCTCCTCCTTTCTTTTCGACTTGCCTACTTTTTCTTCCAGTTCTCTTTCCCACCCCGGCACTCGTGTCCCTCTCCTTCATCCTGTTTCCCTCCTCTCACATTTTTTCATTCTACAATTATCTCTACTCATACATTTGTCTCTATCTCCCATCCTTCTTTACGTCTACTCTCTTTATTCTATTCTTTCTTCCCTTCCTCACTTCATTTTTTGTAACCCCTCTCCTTTTCTCTTTCCCCATTTCTGTTATTTCCTCTCTCTCTGTTCCTATCCTTTCCTCTTTCCCTTTTCCTATCCTGTCCTCTTTCCCTACTCCCATCTTTCCCTCTTTTCCCAACGTCCATCTCAGCAGTTATTTCAACAAACAAGGGATGAGACTATGGCACACCTAATGTCTGACTTGGCTCGTATCTCTGACCGGGGTAAAAATAATCTTGTTTTTAAAGCACCAAAAACTCAGTTTTTACACCTATCAACCCAACACAATCTTCCACAGGAGTACCCACTAATGTTTAATAATACCCAGCTCAATCCTGCAACATCCTTGAACATGCTTTGGGTTTCATTCACTCGGGACTTATCTTGGAAAGATCATATTGCATCTCTTGTAAAATCTGCTTCAAAGAGATTGGGTGTGCTAAGCCGACTCCGTACCTTCTTTACCCATGCACAGCTGTTGACTTTATACACGGATTTTATCCGCCCCTGTGCGGAGTACAACTCTCATCTGTGAGGAGGTTCCCCACATACTGCGCTTCTCAATAGGGTGGAGTCAATGGCTTTTCCTTTCATTAACTCTCCTCCTCTTACTGGGTCCTTTCAACCTCTTTCTCTTCGCCGCACTGTTGCATCTTTATCTCGTTTCTATCGCTACTTCAATAGCAACTGCTCCTCTGAACTGTCTGCTTGCATCCCTTCACCTCCACGACGGGTGCGTAGCACCCGTCTAGCAACAAACTCTCATCCTTTTTCTGTCCAGCTCTCTAATGCAAGAGTTAACCGTTACTCCCAGTCCTTCATTTATGCAACAGGTCAACTCTGGAACTGTCTCCCTCTGTCTGTATTTCCTACTTCCTATGATCTCCAGTCTTTCAAACGCAGTGTGTCCAGGCATCTCGAAACGAACGGATCTTGAATTTGGCTCTCTTTTGTATTGTTTTTGTTTTCTTTTTCTTGGAAAGAACGGTTTACGGGCTCTTGGCCTTTGGTTCCTTCTTTCTTGCATTAAAAAAAAAAATGTTCTGTCGTCTCTCCCCATTGCTAACCATCCCTCTCTTCCTAGTCATATTTTTCGCTTCCTCTCTCCTTCGCTTTCTCTTTAATTTTTCTCCTCACTCCCATCCCTCGTCCTTTTCCTCATTTCTTCTCTTTAATCCTATCCTTCTCTCTCTCCCTAATGCTTCCTTTTGTCTCCATCCTCCTCCTTTGTCCATTTATTCCCATTGTTTCGTTTCTTTTCCTCTTCTCAATTGTTCCCTCTCCCGCTTTCCTTCTTTTTCCTTCTTCCTCTGATGCTGTGTGGCGGGGCAGTGACGTCAGTGCCTCGTTACGGAACTGGCGGCTATTGTGCGGAATAAGCGTAACGCAAATTTCCACGAACCTTGTCTTTTACGTTCGAGGCCACAAAAGAAGAAGAGTTTAATTTCATCCTATCTATCTACTGCCAGACGCCTCAATCCCGTTTGGGGTGGCCACAAACAAACCGCCTCCACGTCGCCCTGTCCCCCGCCATTTCACTGCCCTGCTCCCAACTCACACACCCCTCTCTCATATACCTCTCAACCCCATCCCTCCATCTCATCCTCGGCCTCCCCCTCCCTCTTCCCCCCTCCACCTCACCCACATACACTCTCTTCGTCTATTTACCAAAAACTTCCTTTCCTTTGGTGAATGAAATCTTCTGGCACAGCAAAATTTAAGTACTGAAGAGCTTAGTGGAGGCAGTGAGGTCTCTTATAAGCCACGTAATACTAACAAGCGATATCAGGAATAAAACGAAATCTACGTCACCATAATTTAGATGATATTTTGTACAGGGGAATATGCAATGAAATGGAGGGGGACAGGGCGACATGGAGGCGATTTGTTTGTGGCCACCCCTTACGGGATTAAGGCGTCTGGCGATAGATAGTGTAACGCGAATCTCTGCCCTTTTACCATTTTCCTTAGAAGAATGGCGAAATAATTAACTTTAAGGCCATTCTTGCAGCCCCATTCTCTCTGAACTAACTAAAATCGCCTAACAGCAGGAGGAAAATAATAAAAAAAATTACCTTAAGGGATTAATGGGGACTGACACTAACCTCATCACTACATGGAGTCGCTCATACGCTACACATGACTGGCAGGAGGATGCAATAATAATAATAATAATAATAACAAATCATCATCATCATCATCAATCATCATCATAATGTATGTCACGACAAAGGGGTAATTGGATATTGCTTTTATCTTTTTTACTGAACGGGTCCTAATTTATAGCTCAGTAAAATCGCATGACTGTAGCACTATCTCAATGCAGCAAACATGGAGAAGCTGAGGGAATAAAACTGTAGGTCATTTCTCTCCCTTACACTAAGAAGGATCGTCTCTCAGCTGAATTAAGTCGTCTGGTGGATAGCAAGCACAAAATATAATAGGTATCCTGGTATATGTATTGTTGTAATAGGTGCAGCCCAGCGCGCATTTCGTTGTGAACACAGCACACCTCAGGCTTATGCTGTCCTACCCCTGAAGTCTGCCTTCCTCCTTCCTTGGGATAAGGAAAGAAAGGGACATTTGTAATACCAAGCAGTGTAGCCGCCTGGTTATCTCGAAGCTACCACGTGAAGGCTTCCAGCACCTTCCCTAGCATACTCAGGATCAAAGGGCTTGTTTCTTCCCATTGTATCCCTGTTATTATTCTTATATTTCTCTCTCTTTTTCCCTCTGATTCTCTCATTTGCTCAGTTCATCCATTCCCCCTCTCCCCTCTCTCTCTCTCTTGCTCACCACCCCGCGATAAGCCCTACTACACAGGGGAACCTACAGCTACTCAGTGAAGACGAGAGAAACATCCTGATTTCCACCATTTCCCCGCTGATACTTTTCCTCCTCACTCCACTTCCTCTTCCCTCCCCCTCCATTCCTCTCTCCTTGCTTCCTTCCCTCCCTTTCTCCCTCTGTCTGTCTGTCTGTCTCATTTTTTTTCTCAGTTTCTTTCTATTTAACTACTTTCCCCTTTTCTTTACCAGAGGCCCATCCTAAACAGAAGTTGTTGTGGCCTCAGGATCATCTGAACGTAAAGCGGGTGGACTGCAGGCTGAAGCTGTCCCCCTGCATTCCACCATATCCCTTTAGGAGGACAGGGAGGAGACTGAGGGACATTTGTATAGCCGGGCAGGACAAATACTCGGTTATGTCGGTGTCACTGCGGAAAGGAGTCTCTCTCCAGCCCCGACCATTCCTAACTTGAATGTAAATTTCTGGTAGTAGCAAGAGTACAATATAAAAAGTGTTCTGATACTGGAAGTGATAATGGGTTTTGTAGATGAATTCTATTTTTTTACTGATTGCGACATATACCATGCAATGGGGTAACGAATAACTGTCAATATAACAGAAATAATATCTCAGAGAAGAAACGCGGCAGACCCTCTCGCATTTCAGACAGATAACGAAAACGTAAAACAGTTGGAGAATTTTACCTTCCTTGGGGGTGTGCCCACAGATAAACATAACATTAACGCAGAAGTCCTTGCTCGAATCAGCCACGCGTCAGCCTCTTTTGGGCGCCTCAGATCCAAAGTCTGAAAACACCGATTTGAGAATCGAGACGAATGTATCAGTATATACAACTGCATGCCTGTCCACCTTATATGGTGCAGAATCCTGGACTGCTTACCAGCGTCATATCAAACAGCTTGAGTCTTTTCACATCCGATGCTTACAGCACATCCTAGGACTCAGATGGGGGGATAAAACACTCACAAATCCTCCAGCGGGTAATGCCAACCAGCACAAAAACCATGCTGGATAAAAAAACAGCTTAGATGGGTCGGGCACGTGTTCCACATGCCTGAGCACCGCCATCCCCGCCAGGTTATGTATGGCCAACTCCCTGCAGCACGTCGCAACCCAGGGGGTCAGAAGAAATATAAAGATCATATAAGACCAACTCTGAAGACGTGCAACATCATACCAAATTATCTTGAAACCAATGCCTCTGACAGAAAACAGTGGCGAGCCCTCTGCAGCGAAGGAATCATTCATCTTGAAGAAGCTCGGAACCTGGCCAGAGAAGAGCGTGGACAACGGAGACACAATCAGTACAAAGTTCTCCCAGTACACCCGGACTTGACATACTAACTGTGTGGCAAATTTTGCGAACGCAGAATTGGTCTGTACAGTCAAACATGTTGGCACCAAAGACTGAGAAACACACCATCTTAGAGAGTATAGTAGCCGTCGTCTTCTGCAGTAGGAGGACTGCTTTAAGACAGTAAGTATATGTGTGTGTGTGTGTGTGTGTGTGTGTGTGTGTGTGTGTGTGTGTGTGTGTGTGTGTGTGTGTGTGTGTGTGTGTGTGTGTGTGTGTGTGTGTGTGTGTGTTATCGTCTGCATATTGTAACCATCTTCTACCAGTTTCCGGTTCGTTTTCTCTTTCCTCTCTCTGTCCACATCCTGTTTTCTGTCTCTCCCCAGTCATCCCATCTCCCTCCTTCACTCAGTTCCTTAACCCTATCTTACCTCTTCCTGTCCCACTGTCCAAATGTGTCCCGCCTACACATCCGCTTCTACTGCCTCCCATCCATCACTACCTTCCTCAGCCTACCTACTTACCTACATAGCTACCTTCTTACCCCTACCCACTTTTTTCAGACTACTGTTTCCTCTAGGTCAATTTTCTTTTTGATATCCAAAATGAAGTGACGTATATTGTTGTTATATTTTTGTTACTTCCAGACGATTATGTTTAGACTGGGATTATATGTAACCATTTCTGTTTGAAACGCCTACCCTAAAGTGCATAAAATCATTTGGAGATGGCAAGTATAATCCCTAAATATACGTAAGGAACTTAAGAGTTTAAACGTATTATCATCAGTCCATTAGCCACTAGAATTAGATGGCGTCATTTTGCGTCATATTTCTGCTGCCTCCGCTCTGTTTAATCCTACTTAGTTTACGAATGACGTAGTAGTGAAGGGATTGGAAATGGTGTCAATTCATCCCTGTTGCTGCGAAAAGTCTCCCAGTATGGTGGTAGGATGAATGAAATACCAGAGGCGTCATCGTAGTGAAGACGTTAACTGCAGTGCATCCAGGCGTCTCGAAACGAACGGATAATGATTCTGGGGTTTCATTTGCTGTAAGTTCTTGCAAAGGATAATTTCTGCAGAATCGTGAAAAAAAAAGACTCCCTCACATCGCCCAAGTGACTTCTTTGCCTCGGGTTCGTACTGCCACCCACCACTTGCAGCGCCAAACACCGTCATCAATCGCCCCCGCTCACCGTAAGTCATCCAGTTACGGGAAGTCAAGGATCAAAGTCAGAATTTACCTCTTCGCTGCCATGGCACCTCCAGTTTCTTCTTATTATTCCAGGCGGATATACTCACTTCGTCCATCCATCCATCATCCATTCCTATGTCGCCCTATGAGGAGCGTAGGAACCCGGGGCTAGGCAAGTTGGTCCTGACATTTAAGGTGAGAGTGAACAGCCTCACTCATCCCTTAGAGGCATTACGTGAGCAATAAACCCCAACCACCCCTTGGATATAAACCTACACAGGCTCTATCCGACTGGAGCACCTTAATTACCCACTAAACCACCAGGTGCCATAATTTGGTTATATGGTTACCACCCAGAATAGTAAATGGTTTCCTGGTGTACAGGAAACCATTTGGCTTGTCACTCAGTGTACAGCCACCCATAGGCGGAAGGAAGAGGAAAGAATGAAGGAAAGAATGACAGAAGAGGGAGTGTAAAGTCACCCACTGGCAAAAGGAAGAGGAAAGAATGAAGGAAAGAAAGACAGAAGAGGAAGGATGGAAGAGAGCAAAGGGCAGACACCCAAAGCAGTACTACATTGAGTGAGTGGATGGTGAGTTTCCCCACCTACCACAAATATATTTACTTAATTATAGCAATCATTAACCTCTTCTGCACGAGGGTTGTCTCACTCACTGCATGATGTGGTCTGACGTTGGCTAAAGCAGAATAGAAAAGGTGACCTCAAACTGAAAGGGGTTAACTCGACGCCGGGCAAGTTTCCTCTGAGAAGTTGAAACCACCACGTGAGTTTCTTGCCCTCGCGCCTGACAAGCAGCGATTTAGTTCGGATGAGACAGCATGAGGGAAGAGCAGACAGGAGGAGATGAGAAAATCCAAGAAATGAGGCGGGAAGAGAAGGTGAGGAAGACCTAAAGATGCCATGGGAGGAGAAGACAATGACCATGTGCGGTGACAGAAGGCGAGGAAGACCGAGATATAAAGTAGGAGGAGTGACCTGGATTTGTGATAAAGAGTAGTGAAGAGCTACGGTAAAACCATGTTCTAGGTTGCACAGAACTTTTCTTTGTTGCATATTAAACCTTCTCTGATGCATTACAAGATTTATATAATTATATTTTGGGCCTGCATCAGAAACATACAAAGGAATATATGAGTGTTTTGTACGAAATTAATGGCT
Organism: Coenobita brevimanus; assembly: GCF_032717465.1. Classification (NCBI taxonomy): domain Eukaryota; kingdom Metazoa; phylum Arthropoda; class Malacostraca; order Decapoda; family Coenobitidae; genus Coenobita; species Coenobita brevimanus. Next base: position 6,289,400 of record NC_137016.1, on the reverse strand, counting down.
AAGAGAACAGAACTGTTTAACCTCAAAAGTCACTCAGAATACGATGAAGTCTGGTACTGAGTGTTAAACAGTATAGTTAGATATATGCCATCCATACTAATTATAATATTACGTTACGTCTGCCATATTCTGCAGTTGAGTGGTGGTAAGGGTATTAAGAGAGAGGCTTTTACATGTTGGTGGGTCTTGCGGTAGGTCAGCAAACGCAGTATAAACGAAATTCAAATGCCCAGACAGTTCCTAGAATTCTTTTCTCTGCCAGCTTTTTAAGGATGCGTTGCCGACTGCCCACTCAGATCCCGCATCTCGGACATCACGTTACGTATCTGATATATTATTTTTACTGTCTCTTGATTTTATTAAGCTTAAGACAGACTTTTTGAGCTGAAGATAGATAGACTTCATAAACAGGTTCACATGATATCACCATTAAGATAGCCTACATCGCCTATAAAAGCAGGAATTTTAAATGCTTCGTCTGATGATCCAAGAAGATATGACCGATAATTATCATGTGAGGTGCTTGGTGTCTTCTGCCCTTCAGTTCGACTACTTTCTCATCCTGTTCTTGCCATCTCCTGACGACTTTACTAAGCTTAGAGGAGAATTTTCGAACACGGCGGGTAGGACGGAGCCTTAACTAATATCCGCTTAATTAATAGACGGTTCTCGGCTTAATAAGATCATCTGGTAGCAAAATGAATAAGAAACAATTGCGTCCTCTGATTGAAGGGACTGCCGAATACTTTTTTTTTTTAATGACCTCTGTAAACAGGGGATACTCGTGTGTGTGTGTGTGTATGTGTGTGTGTGTGTGTGTGTGTGTGTGTGTATATATATATATATATATATATATATATATATATATATATATATATATATATATCCAAGCTGTGTGTGTGTGTCTGTCTGTATATTTGTTCGTTTCTTTCACGAGAACGGTAGTCGATATCGACCTATTTCTTTTTGCATTAGCTCGGGGTAAGTTTAGGGAATGACAGAAAAATGTGCCCCCCCCAAAAAAAAAAAAAAAAAAAAAAAAATGAACGTGCGCGACGCGACGACACAAAATTATCGGAAATCGGGACAGCTGAAAATTTCTGTGTGTGTGTGTGTGTGTGTGTGTGTGTGTGTGTGTGTGTGTGTGTGTGTGTGTGTGTGTGTGGATGTTTTGTTTTCAGGAGAACGATAATAGTTATCGACCTAATACTTTTTGCATTTGGATGGGGTAAGTCCAAGGAGTAGCAAAAGAAAATCAAACAAAGCTTTCGGCTATCACCCGCGACGAGACGGCGCGAAAATATCGGAAATCGCGACACGCGAAACTGTCTGCCTGTGTGTTTGTTTGTTTTATTTTTATTTTTTTATTTTTTCCCACGAAAACGCTAATATATATCGGCCCAATTCCTTTTGCATCAGGACGGGGTAAGTCGAGGGAGTGTCAGAAAAATAACTAACAAAAATATTGGCGATCGCGCGCGACGCAACAGAGAGAAATTGTAGGAACTCGGGACACGCAAAAATATACGTAAACATTTTTTTTTGTCAGAATTGGTCATTGTGGGCTCAATAATGTATAGGAACAAAGATAATGTAATATGCAAACATTTTGTGATGGAAAGGTTATTAGGCTGTCCATCAAATAATTGCGGGCAAGCACTAGTATATGCATACACACACACAGTATATTCCTTTACACCAAACTCATGCCGGGAAAAATAAACATCTGTTGGAATTCAACTTCAATTCACTTAAAATATTCACGTTTGTTTACAACTGAAACTGTATCTCACATGAAAACCACTACACTTAACCCTTTTAAACACGCTACACTGTGTCAGAATACTATACTGTATATATTCCAGTGGAAGTGAATATCAGAATGGATTTTTCATTTCCCATTCTTCTCCAACCATGACCAGTGTGCAGGGTGTCAGAAGAATTATAAAGACCGAGTTAGGTTGCCTGTGTAAATCGATGGTATAATCAAATTCATTACGCAAAAGGTGTTGGGGTAATGACAGTTTTAATATTTAAAGGGAGTTTGGTAAGGTGAAAATTATATACCGGATATATTACCTTCTGCTTTCTCCTAATTCATGATGTCACTGGCATCATAAAACCATGCTCTGAATTTTCTCACAAGTTATATTAATCCTATCAGTACGATGACGTCTTTTTCCCCCCGCCTTGCTACCTCTAAAGATATAGTTCATCTTATGGGGGTGGCTAATACCAAAGAGGTTGGGAAGTGCAATACACCCACTGCTGTATGATCGCCGTCTCTGTATAGCAAACCCGTATATCCGGTTAATGTCAAGCGATTACTTCGAGGAAAGACATCGCTCAGTCAAAAGGTGAACGTCTCCAGTCCGATGTGTGTGTGTGTGTGTGACCAGATGTATTGTAGTGACGAAGTTCACACTTTGAATTCGATGGCATTGTTTTTCTTGTTACTCTTGCTTTACTACTTCCCAACGACTTTGTTCATCTTCGAAGAGATTTTTTCCTAATGTCAGGGTTAATGGCTTCAGTTACCACTTGATTAGCAAATACCCCTAAGATGAATAAAACATTTCACTCGTGACAACAGTATAAAAAATAAGGTGTTTCTGGGATGAAGATGTTAACCCCTGGAGACAGGTGACATCCTTTAGTTGGTTTATTTTTGCTTCTTCCAGTCGATCTTATTCAGTTAGGATAAGGCCATTTTTTTTTAATGCCAGGAAGAAGGAACCAAAGGCCAGGAGCCCGCGAACTGTTCCTTCCAAGAAAAAAAAAAAAAATACAAGGGAGAGACAAATTCAGGATCCGATCATTTCGAGATGCCTGGATACACTGCGTTTGAAAGACTGGAGATCATAGCTGTTTACACTGAAAAGGTTCAGTAAAGATGTATTGATCTCTCCAGCTGGAAAAGGAGATCCTATCCTGAATATTATGTAACAGAAGGTCGAAACAGGAAATGAAAAAGACGTCTCCCGGCAAAGTCTGAAAATATACCAAAGAATGTATGGAAGATAGGAGTCATCACTCCACCCGTTTCACATGAAAGAAATTTGTATGGGTAGGAAATATTGTGGAAATGTGTGGCGCTGCTGCCTGGTAAGTATCAAGTGACGTTTGGTTTACTCTGCATTAAAAAAAAAATAAGCTTCAATGAAATATAATGAAATAATAAAACTGAAGTTTACAGAAGTCACTTTTAGTCTTGAAGCCACTGTTACTGCTGCTTTATCGGACTGCATCATACTTTATATTGCAACCATACATGTGGCGGCCACCAGTGTACGTGAAGTTATCGGTCATTTCTCTGAGAGGTGCTTTCAGCTGAGAATGCTTGGGCAGTCTTAATTCTTCTAGTTTTTTTCCTCTAGACCTCTATTATTCTTGCTTTTTGTAACGTCACACACACACACACACACACACACAATTACAGTATATATAACAGTATATATACATTATATATATAATGAAATTGTTGCGAGACGTATTTGTATCAATGACTGTGCGATAAGTATATCAAACATTTTTCTGCCGGAGGCACCTGTAAAAAAAAAAAAAAAAAAAAAAAAAAAAAAGCCTCTATTACGGTACCCTTCCCTGACGTCAGCCACTCACAACACGTAGGAAGTAAAAAACTGCGAAGAAAAACGAGCGTATAACTCCGTAAAAAAATAATACCGTTTTGATACCATACGCGTCACAGGGATTATGAAAAGCCAGACAGTGTAAAGGTTACTGAACTGAAGATTTTCCTGAAACCAGATTTACTGAGGTTGCAAAAACTGCTGCCAATATTCCTGTTCAAAAATTTATAAAACTTGGAAAAAGTAAAGTAATTAGCAGATGCAAAATGAATATAAATACGGTACCTATAGATCCAGCTGTAATGCCGGTAAATTAGCAGATTGGAGTGTGTCTCTGTGTTGTGTGAAAGCCGCCGGGCCACTTTTGTCTATAAACTGACGTTAATGGTTCTCGTGAGGCACTGGAACTTGAATCATGACTTGCAAAATATGTAAATGAAAAAAAGAAAGTATGTATATATATATATATATAGACAGATAAACAGAATGACAGATATAGATACTGTTTCGGTTGCTATTCTTGAAATATTTTGTTACATATCTAAACTCAAGTCCACAGCAGATCATCTTGCTTCATTTACAACCAGAAAAAATGTACCGGCTGGTCCATTCATCCAATTTCAAAAATTCTTGTTTTCTCGCCACAAACCAGTCGTATAAAATATTGTATGAAATTATTATTTGAAATACAAACCCTGAATGCATTGCACAGCGAAGGTCGGGTCATTTAACCTCGCTAATCTTAGCCCTTATGAATACACTCATCAATCCATTCATCCATTTTCAACTTCGCCTTCTCCCATCAATAACCTCTTCATGTCACTGATGCAATTCCTGGACTCTCATATCAAAGCTTTTGCCCTTTCGAGTCGTCGCACCTAGACCATTTTAAGAAACGCTTTGGAAACTTCGGTAGTCTAATCACGGTTCAGTTCGTTCACATCTCAGCGCTCTTTCAATTTCTCATTCCATTTATGTATTTATGGCCGCCTCCACATAAAATCTTTCCCCTATCCTGGGAAACGCCTTTCACTTCATCAGAGAATTTCTTCTTTCATTTATTTGTAGCTTCCTACGTGTCAACAGGTGGGTCGGTGGAGGGTTAGTGCCTGTCCCCGTAAAACAGATAACTCAAAGTCAAATGGCCACCCCGTACAGGATTATGGCGTCTGGGAGTATATAGACAGATAGATAGATTTATTTGTAGTAAGTATGCTAAAGGAATTAATGAACACACTTAAAATAACTCGATCCATCCTAGACACGCAATAGTTCTCAAGATGTTGGTTGCTGTGATGTACTTTACCTTTAGAACACTGTAGCTATTACACGAAACTACTTAGATAGTTGTGATTTAGTGGCATATTTTGATGAGGAATAGGTACTGATTAATGATGATGATGATAATAATAATGATGATGATGATGTAAGCGAAAAGAACAAATATCAATATAAAGCGGAAGAGAATGACATAATATTGATTTGGATAATGAAGGCGAATTAAACGATACTGACGTGTAATGAAAACTGCAAACTGAAGGCGGGATTAAAATTACTGGTGGAATTGAAGCTTGCGTATCTAAGGTAATGTAAAAAAAAAAATATGTTGCTTCAGTTACAATGGCTGGATACTGAAGGTGAAATGTATGGCAAGTTGAGTATTTTAAGGAATGTTGGAATGTTGCACTACGAAGGTCAACATAGGTATTGATGTGAATGATGTACAGTTAGGAGAAATAAAAGATGGTGAAGTGAAAGAATGTTGCATATCCAAGACGAGGTAACAGGCAATGACTAAGGAATGTCCAATGACGAGAACATAAAAAATAAAAGTTAAAATAAGAAATGGCTGCATACTGAGGGTGAAGAACGACATGGTAATATGAAGGTTGTATTTATGAATGTGAACTAGATGGTGTTGGAGTGGAGGCTGTATACTTGATCAGGGACACAGTCATTTGTAAAGGTGAGGGAGGAAATCGTGCAGGTGTGACTGTTTATAATGGTTAGGCATGTCGATAACGGTGGGGAAAAGGTCGGATTAATGAGGGCAGGTATGTCTGGGGACAAGGTGTGTAGTGCAGGTATGTAGGAGACTCCATCCTTCTTCATCACGCTGCCCAAGTACTTAAATGCACTCTCATTTTCCACTGCCTCACTCTTCAGCCTCAGTGTACATTCAGTGACTTCATTTCTCCCGAAGACCACAACTTTACACTTCGCTACATTCACTTTTAAATTCCGTTTTTTATATACTCTCCCAAACTCATTCACCAAGCCCTGAAGTTCCCCTACGTCTTCACTTAATACAGTATCATCCTCAAAGAACATACCCCGTAATACCTAGAGCGGTTACGCATATGGTAATACTTTTGTGAACGGATTATTGTTTGTAGATAAATGTTGAATGATCAATAAGTGGCTGAGAATACGTAGAAAATCTGGGTTTGTGGTGAATGCAGGATTTGAGATATTTGATAGCTCGAGTGATAAAAGATTTGGTACGTAGTTAAGGTGTGTGTGTGTGTGTGTGTGTGTGTGTGTGTGTGTGTGTGTGTGTGTGTGTGTGTGTGTGTGTGTGTGTGTGTGTGTGTGTGTGTGTGTGTGTGTGTGTGTGTGGAGAGAGAGAGAGAGAGAGAGAGAGAGAGAGAGAGAGAGAGAGCAGCCAGTTCCCCCTTGGAGACAACCAGATGGCAACATACCCAGATAATTTTCACACCACCTCTGTTGCTTCTTTGTGTACCTTGCCTTTTCATCGTCTCTTTCTGTCCCTATGACCCCCCACCTCTCTTTCTCTCTCTCTCTCTCTCTCTCTCTCTCTGTCAACTTTTCTATACTTTATCTTACCTAAATTCGCACCCTTCACTTTTCATTCTGTATATCATTTATTCATGTAAAAATTTTCGTCTCTTCCCTTCATTTTGCATCCCGTATTCTTTGTTTTTAACCATTTGCATTTTCGCCATACATACTATATTTTTCGCCTTAAAACAATGTACAGTCTAAATCCTGCATATTTTACCCTATGTTTTGATTTTACAATGCATATATTTCAGTTTTTACTCAGCATCCCACACTTCTCACCTTTATTATACTCCGTTTTTTTTTTATCGAGGCGAAGATGAACTTGACAGGTTGGTGATTATTGGCTGAATGCAACATTACTCTATATTCTAGCATTATTAACTGACAACAAATATCTGAGGGAGAATTTTGGGTTAGTAAATATTTTTTGGACATGTTGCATTCAGCCAGTCATCATCAACCTGTCAACTGCATCTTCGCCTCAATAAAAAAAAAATGGAGTATAGTAATTTATTATTCATTCATTATTTATCTTGCATCATTCATATATCCCTCTTACTCCTTCATTTTATCATCCCTCTTCCTTCTCTTGTTCTCCTCGTTCTCTGTCGCTAATAGTTCACCTAACGTTCTTCATTTTTGCCTCAGCCAGTGAAGTTGGAGGAGGTTATGTATTCACCTGTGTTTGTTTGTCCAGACGATATCTCCAAAAGTTCTCTATGAATTTTAACGAAATTTGGTGGAAGGGTGGGTCATAGGCCAAGAAAGAATTAATTTAATTTTGGGGCGGATTCGGATCCTGTGTATCCCGCACAGTATCTCCAAAGTTCTCAATGAATGCCAATAAAATTTTGTGGAAGAATGGGCCATGGGTCAAGGAACAATTGATTAAATTTGGGGCGGATCCGGACCCTATGTATTCCACCCAATATCCCCACGGATCCGGATCCTTTTTAATGTCAATGGAATTGGAGGAGGTATGCGCTCCCTGAGTGTTTTGTATATTCATCCTGTGTCCTTTGTTGTTCACCCGCCATTATTCACGTATCCTTCATTTTTCATCCTGGATCCTTCATATTTCAAACCACATTCTCAAGTCTTCCCCTTATCCTTGACATCATCCCCAACCTGAACTCACTCTGTCCGTCCTCGTCTCTCCAAAACAATGTCCCATAAACTTCCACTGTTATTCCTGAAGGCAACAGGGATGAGTGAATGGATTTATACCCCATAACCCTGGCACTCTGTTGATAGTTAACCTGCATTTGCGATTTTGCATTCCCCATGAAGGTTTTATGTTTGGCTCGTTTCGTCTGCTTGCCTGCCTGCTTGTTAACATCATTTTGGACTTGCACTATATGTGGAAAATAGGACTGCTGAATATCTAAGGAAGAAGTGGTTAAATTTTGGCTAAGGGACTGTAAAATTCATGAAAAAATGAAAGATTGTATGGTGGTGTCTTGGCAGAGATATGTCCTGTGTCAGTTATCTTTATTTTAACGGTTTGTGGATCGTACCCACCTCATTTATGATGGTGAAAAGTTTGACTGTGATAATGAATAACCTTTTTCTCCTATTTGTTACACTTCATTTTATGGTCTATTTTCCTCTCTGTCTTATTATCTGCTCAGTTACATATCCTTTTATTTCCCATTTTACTGACAGTTCTCCATTTTTTTTTCACTTCCATTTCGGTCAACGCCACATCTCCATCAGATTCTCACTTTCGTAGAAACAGCTCTCAAAGCTATGTTCTTAGTGGCTTTGGAAATTTTGTAATACCTATTCCTTAGCGATTTATTCCGGGCAATATAGCTCAGTAACCTTCATTATTGATACAAACTATGTTAATACTGCAATATCAATAGCATATCAAACAGGGGCGTCATTTGGGGGCGGGCTGGGGGAGGCATTTACCCCCAAGACTCAGCTGCCCTCCCTCCCCCAAGACATGACTTGTCCCCCTCAAGGCCCAAGGCTCTCATTTATGCAATTCTTCCTAAAGGCTGTAGATTAGAATACTAGAATTGCCCAGGAATATCATAAAACTCCTATTCATATTTCATAATTTCTTATTCTTCCGCAGCTTTGCCAATTTTATAAAGGGTCACTGTTTCTGACTAGCCGTCTCCATTTTCCTCTGTGTCCAAATGCATCCCCTGCTATATTTTTCTCCCTCATAGCTCACTGTACAGTCCATGCACCGTCTCCTCGGCCGACCCCATCTCCGTCTACCCTCCACTTCCATGGTCATAACTCTTCCACCCACATAGTCATCATTCCTTCTCATTACATGCCCGTATCATTGTAGTCGCCTCTCCTGCACCTTCTTTGAGATTTTCACAACCTTAATCGTTCCCCTAATTCTCACATTCCTGCACTCATCCATTCTCGTGACCTTGCTCATCCATCTCATCATCCGCTTCTCCGCCACCTCCAGCTGTCTCTCCTGAGACTTCCTTATTGTCCAAGTTTCCGAACCGTCTATCACTGCAGGCCTTACCAAAGTTTTATATATTTTTCCTTTTATTCTTGCACTGATTTTTATATCGCATAACCCTCTGACATATCCCTCCAGTTTCTCCATCCTGCCTATAACCTATGGTTAATTTCTGCATCCAGTCCGCCATCAGCTGTTATATTCGAGCCGAAATACTTGAATGCCCCAACTCTTTTCAACTCTTCTCCTAGCAAACTCACATCTCCCTGTTCTTCTTCTCCATTAAAGCATAGATATTCCATCTTTCTCTTACTAATTATAAGTCCTCTCTCCTCCAGTGTCTTCCTCCACTAATCCAACTTTCATTCTACTCCCTCCCTGGTGGAATCTATCGGCACAATATCATCTGCAAACAACATAACCCATGGAGCCTCTTCAATGATGCCTCTCCCCAAAACATCCATTAACAAATCGAATATATAGGGACTCAACGAGGATCCTTGATGTAGCGCAACTTTTACTGGAAACTTCTCTGTCACACCAGCACTATATACTTCTGATCCGAGTTCTCACCCGGTCATACATTATATACTTAACCAGTCGCACATACTTTTCTGGAACGCCCTTCTACCTCACGCATCTCCATACTTCCTGTCTTGGTACGGTATCATACGCTTTTATCCAATTCGACAAAAATCATATGCAGCTTTCTCTGTTTCTTTTACAATTTTTACCGAATTTTTACTGAATTTGACGCACTGCAAAAATTGCATTTGTTGTTTTTTTTTCCTGGCATGAATCCGAACTGTTGTTCACCAATTTCTGTTTCCTGCCTTAACCTTTTCTCAATTAATCTCTCCCATATTTTCATTGTGTGTGACAACAGCTTTATACCCCGATAGTTCCCACAATCCTGAATGTCACCTCTTTCCTTACAGATAGGTACTATCACACTTTCTCGCCAGGTCTCCGGTATTTTCTCCTGATCATACATCCTATGCATTAAATCTACTAGTACATCTACTTCATCTTCTCCCAAGCTTTTCCAAGCCTCTGCCGGTATTTCATTCGGTCCCGCTGCCATCCCATTTTTCATTATTTTCAGTGCTGCTTTGACTCCCTACCTACTAATTTCAGGTGTTTCCCGCTCATTTGGCGTCCCATCTCCAAAAACACTCCTCTCGTTTTCCGCGTTCAGCAACTTCTTGAAATACTCCTTCCACTTTCCTTTTGTGCCCTCTTCTGCTCTCAGTACCCTGTCCGCACCATCTTTTCTCTGCTTTATATGAGTAAGATCTTTTGTCACTTTGTTTCGTCTTTATCCCAGTAATTTAAATTTTGTTGATTCAAATTTGGTAAAAGGCTCAAAGCTGAGAACGTTCTATGGTATTTTTATTAAGCATTAACAGTTAAACATCGATTAACATATGAGATTTTTATGGTACTGATATGTATGTGTGACAGAAAGAGACAGTGCGGCCGCTTGTGGTCTGGTAAAAACGAACGAGGACCGATCATGTTTTGTTTATGCGGCTGTGCTCCCGGGCCCAGCCGCATAAACAAAACATGTGATGGTAAAATTAACACTGCTCTCTCATTTCGCGAACCTGCTGCTTCTACATTTATAACTAAATTTGCAATAATTGTGAAGCAAACTCCGGTATGCCTTTTGCGTATAGTGTCAGAAGCAGGAGTGTTCTCATCATTACTATACTGTATATAGCTCTGAATCATGGCTAATCTACAACCAGAAAGGAGACGGTACAGCAGCTTATTTACGTAGTGGAGATGGGTATAATGCAAGTACTGACTTCTATTTAGTGGAAGCATGAGTCCAACCAGATCAGTTTCAACTGGAAAGAAAAGAATGCAGTTTTTGGAGTCTAATGTGGCAAATGTTGGCAGAGAAGAGTCTTTTTATGTAGCATATAGTTTGTGTCAAAGTACCCTGGAATAAAGACGGGAAACGAGAGAAAGTTCTAGTATCTGGTCCATCTGGTGATCCTCTTGATCAAATAAGATGCCTGAGTAGAAACAGACCAGACTCATCAACCAAGTGGAAAACACATAAAGTAGAATTAAACTGAAACTGAAAATCCATAAGTTGTGCGAAAAGAAAGATTATGTACTTGATCATACGGGCACTTTATTCTCAAGATTACGACTGCTGTCCTATGATTTAAGAACAGAGACAGGTGCATCAAGCCAAACCCCAAGAGAGAGAGAGAGAGAGAGAGAGAACCATGATTTCCTTACCACCACTTGCTTTAGGTATCATCTCAGCCTCTATTTTTTTTTTTTTTACGTTTTCCTTTTCCTAGATAACATCGAAGTACAAATGGGGAAACAGTATCTGAAGGATGGGTAATACGTGCGTGATGACTGTGTTTGTGTTGTTCTTTTTACCGTTATTTTTCTGTGTGAACCAACGGGGTATGGATATTCAGTTAACAAGAATTAAGGAAGAGCCCCCAGCACCCCTTTAACTCCTTCAGTCCGTGATGTACTCTGTTGGTATATTGCTGCTTATATGTAACTGTATTTATTTTAGGAAAGGTTTTATTGTGAGAGAATCAATTTAGGTTTTACACCAACTTTTCCAGCTCGAATAGTTTCTCCTAAGCTGACTAAAATCGTTTGTAGATTAGTTTGTTCTCAGT